>NC_034612.1:31317102-31356099 GCF_900095145.1 Mus pahari
CCCTGCAGACCAGGTGGGTAACCCTGCAGACCAGGTGGTCACAGCTGATCCTGGAGGTCTCTCTGTACGGGTAACCTTCTTCTGATCTGCCCATTTTGCATGGCTTTCTCTTCTCAGCTGGAATGCTGCAAACATATGTGTTTGTCAATATAGTTGGAGGGGAGGCTAAGTGCATGTGTGCACGGAGGCTGAACATCGACTTCAAGGGCCACCGCTTAGGCTCTGTCCACTTCATCTTAGCAAGATTTAGTTGTTTTTTAAGATTTATTTACTTTTATGTGTTCTTAGTGTTTACTTGCCTGCATTACACCACATATATGCCCGGTACCTGTGAAGGTCAGAAGCTATAAGTACGCCACATAGTTGCCCAGTACCTGTGAAGGTCAGAAGCTAATGTCAAATCTCCTGGAGCCAGAGTTACAGGTGGTTGGGAGCCATCATGGGGCAAGCAAACCCAGGTCCTCTAGAATATCAGTAAGCATTCTTAACCGCTGAGCCATCTTTCTAGCACCTGTCCATCTTATTTTTGGAGACAGGCTCTCTTATGAACCCTGGAGCTCAGTGACTTGGCGGGACACTGCCTGGCTAGTGAGGCCCAGATACCCACATATCCACACACACACTGCAGCACTGAGGCTCAAGTGTGCTGCTGTGCCCAACACTTCACATGGAGGCTGGGGACCCGAACTCGGTGCCCTTATGCTGGTGCAATATCAAATGAGACTTCTCCCAGGCCCTTGGTATTTCCCAATCTTTAAAAGTATGTGATATGGTCAACCATGGTCAGTAATACCTACTTATAGGTTGATCACAGATCACACAGATCACAAACCACACTCAAGTGAGCTTTCCCCTGTGAAACCAGCCATTTACAGTGTCCTTACTAGCAGTAAGCACTCTGAAGCTATCTTTGTTATTATCTCTTTTCAACCCAAGCCAGGGTTCAAATTCCACAGCCATTGTAAAATCCAGCCACACCACCCATCTCTCATAGAAATCTGCCTTTTACAGCACCTTAACCAAGTGGACAAACTTGGTGCCATCACAATCATCCCTGTGATGGTCACCCCGTGCCACACCCTTGTCACAGTGTTTAACCTGACTCTTAGAGAAGGCAATCTGACAAGAAAGAGAGGTATTCATGGACAAATGTCCCCAGTCCCTTAAAAACAAGCAAAAAACCAGGGTACAGACTTTCCATCTAAAGCACAGTACAGCTAAGCATGAAGATAGACTTGAATGGGACCTAGTAATGCACAACAAAACACTCAGCAGACAAATGGGGGCAATATGAGCTTGCTGTTAATTTGATTTTTAGTGATGCTAAGAATGAAACCTAGATCCTTGCCTGTTCTCAGCAAGCATTCCATCACTGAGCATACCTCAGCCCCTCACTGGGGGATTCTAGGCAGGGGCTCTACCACTGAGCCACACCTCAGCCCCTCACTGGGGGATTCTAGGCAGGGGCTCTACCANACCTCAGCCCCTCACTGGGGGATTCTAGGCAGGGGCTCTACCACTGAGCCACACCTCAGCCCCTCACTGGGGGATTCTAGGCAGGGGCTCTACCACTGAGCCACACCTCAGCCCCTCACTGGGGGATTCTAGGCAGGGGTTCTACCACTGAGTCATACCCCCAACCCCTCACTGGGGGATTCTAGGCAGGGGCTCTACCATTGAGCCACATCCCCAGCCCCTTACTGGGGGATTCTAGGCAGGGGATCTACCACTGAGCTCCAGCACTAGATCAATAAATATTCTTGCAGGTGTCACAGTAGTGCCATACCTATTATCAATAAAACATGATTAGTAGTACTTCTGTAAGAAACAGGGGTAGAGGATGAAAAGTGGAGGGAGGGTCAGGGGAAGAAGGAGGAGGAGAAACAGAGAAAGAAGGATGGAGAGAGAATGAGAGAAGGGAAGGTCAAGAGGAGAGAGGAAAGAGGAGGGAGAATTGTTAGCTCTACTGAATTGGCACTGGGAAGAAGTATGTATATTCTACTCACACTTATCATTCAACTTTCTAGAAATTTGAAAACACATTTCTTTAAACACCATTAACTTTGAAAGCCACTTGGCTTTTACTTCCTCTCCCATCTTTTTTTGCCTACCTATGGCCACATGGTATTACCAAATTATTGACATGAGTAGCAAGATTCCTGTGTCCACTTTGATGATAGCAATTGTGGTCATTAATATTGATTGTGAATTTGGCAGGATCTAGAATCAACTAGGATACATGCCTCTGTGCACACCTGTGAGGGAGTTTCTAGGTTAGGTTATTTTAAATGGTACAACATGCCCATTTCATGGTCTGAGGTCCTGAACTACCTAAAATGAGTAAGAGACCTGAGTACCATTATCCACCTCTCTCTCCTTCATGACTGTGGGCGCAGTGTGACTAGCTGCCTCATACACCTGCCGCCATGCCTTCCCCACCATGATGGACTGTGCACCCTCAGACTGTGAGCCAGAAGAAATCCTTCCTCCTGTAAGTTACTTTTGTGGGTATTTTTGCCACACCAATGAGAAAATTAACTAGGACTCCAGCCAAAGCCATTTCCATCTAGCATGGCAGTGTGAGTGATGGACTGTAGCAGAACATTTTTATTGCATGAGGTCGAGCATCTGCTGCTGGACTCCTAGTCTATGCTTTCTTTAAGAATATCCAGCTGCTCAGCTGCTCTTGGCATCCTCTCTCTCCACCCAGGCTTCCCCCATCCATCTGCCTGTCTCTCTTCTCTTGTGCAATCTCTGGCTTAGTGTTCTGTCTCCTCACCTGCCTCATCACCCAGTCTCCCAGGCTGGGATATATAGCCTAGTTTATGCTGATTTGTCTGTTCCCTGCTCAACAGATGTCTCACTCAACAGTCGAGTTCTGTATATCCCAATCTCTTGTTTAAGTTTATAAGACTTTCCTTCTGGCTTCTTTGGAGGAGCTTCATTGACCTTAATTGCATACTTAACCCACACATACCACAACCATCCTGGCAAGAGTAGGAGATGCTTTAGACCAGTGAGTCTCAACTTTCCTAATACCATTACCCGTTAACTTAGTCTCTCATGCTGTAGTGATCCCCCTCATAAAATTGTTTTAGTTGCTATTTCACAACTGTGATTTTGCTGCTGTTATGAATTGTACTGTAAATATCTTTGTTTTCTGTTGGTCTTAGGTGACCCCGTGAAAGGGTCATTGAACTGCAAAGGAGTCATGACCCGCAGATTGAGAACCTCTTGACATCTGTGTCCCTCTCTTCAGCTTCTGGATAATTGAAATGATGAATCCCTGGGAATCTCATGCTGGGAGAAAGAAGTAGGCTGAAACATGGTGCCAACCTAAGAAGGGATTTGTCTCCCAGGAAGGCACTTCACCAGTCTTCCTACAACTTGTCTTCACCTTGCCAGAGACTGGAAGCCAAGGTAATGATGGGTCGGTGATGGGCAGGACTGTCCCTTGACCAGGACTGCTTAACAGTGCATACTTCTTGTCTTCTATTTAAACCCAAGCCTCATATCAAGACTTCAGCAATGCATTTGGGAGTTTTGGACCATTTTATCTGTCCCTGTTCCCAATGTGGCCACATTAAGTACATGTCTTTTCTCTACTTTACATGATCACGTTTCTCATTAATTAACCTGTTGAGTAGAAGTGCCTGGCCCAGCTTATTAATGTTCCTAGGACCAAGGCTTTGGCCCTGAAATGTTTAATGACATATTGGTTTTCTCTCATTTTTCTTTTAAATTTGGAAAATTGGTAACAAGTTAGGAGTGGTTTTAAACACCTTTAATGGCAACATTGGACAAGCTGAAGGAAGAGGATGGCAGAGGCAACCTGGGATACACAGTAAGTTCTAGACTGTGTCTCAAAAACAAACTGTAGGTCTAGAGGGAGGGCTCAGTGGTCAAGAACACCTGTTGCTCTTTCAGGGAGGGTCTGGCTTTGTTTCTAGGATCCACACAGTGACTTAGAACCATCACAACTCTGGTCCCAGGGGGGCCAATACCTTCTGTCCTCTGCAGGCAACAACCAGGAATATGGTAAACATACATACATGCATAAAGCACACTCATCATGATAAATAAAGTAAAAAATATTTAACTAAAACAATTTCTACATGCAATCATTTAACAACTGTGATAACTAGTTGATTTGTATGTATGTGTGTATATGTGTGTGTACATGTATGTACATGTATGTTTATGTGTGTGGAGGCCAGATGTCAAGCTCAGGTGTCATCTAGCACCATCTACCCTGTTTTGACATCTACCCTGTTTTGAGACAAAGTATCTTGTTGGCTTGGGGCTCAACATCTAGGCTAGGCTATCTGGTGAGAAAGCCCCAGGGATCCCCCTGTCTCCATGTTCCTTGTGATTATAAGTTTACAGTACCATGTCTAGCTTTTCTTCATGAACTCCAAGGGTTGAATTCATGTCCTCGTGATTGTAAGGCAAGCTCTTTATGGACTAAGCTAGGTCCCTATCCATATATGAAAAATCTTTTAAAACTTTTTTTTTTTTTCGAGACAGGTTTCTCTGTATAGCCCTGGCTGTCCTGGAACTCACTCTGTAGACTAGGCTGGCCTTGAACTCAGAAATTCGCTTGCCTCTGCCTCCCAAGTGCTGGGATTAAAGACGTGCGCCACCACTGCCCAGCTTAAAACTCTTATATGTAAGATTTATAGAACTGAGACAGCAGACAAATGACTTGTGTTGGAATTCATTCTTTCTAATGTGTATGTTTCCCTAGGTTGTAAGTTCTCAGAGGACAAGGACTTACTCTTTTCTTTTTCTCTGACCCCTTAGCTGTACCTGATTCACTGCAGACAGACAGTAAGTGTTCGCTGGATAAAAGAAACATAGCCGAAATTATAACCCCAGACCCTTGTTAATTGGACCATCATTCAGAAGGAACAAGCCCATTTCCCAGGAGACATCAGAGGTTAACAATTCATAACGACCTTCTTGGCCTCCTAAGCCCTCAATGTCATTGTTATGCAAGGATGTGTCTGCAGGGGCCTGTCCTTGCTCAGAGCAGCAGAAGGAAGGGGGAAAATTCAATGGCACCTTCATTCCTTGAGCTACTACTGGTTCAGCCCTTTTCCTTTCACTGATCAACTTTTTGAGATAGTGTCTCACATAGTTCAGACTGTGAACCCCGTCACTGACCTCTGTAGCTGAGGATAACCTTGAACTCTTCATTTTGGTTCTTCTACATCTAAGGAACTGAACTCTCAGCATCTTGAGTGAAAGATGGCCCATGTATAGTGACAATCCAACAAAGCAGAGGAAAAAAAAATAGTATAGCAAGAATAAAAGTGAAAACACGAACCAGGGGTCCGTTACTGAAATTATCCAGAAAGTTCTTGGGTTGAGAAATTTACAAGAACAGCAATATTTGTGGGACAGTCACAAAATTTTTTAGTCAAGACGTTTATCCTCCAAACACACTCCATATTCATAGAGAAGGAAATCAAGTTTTACTTGAAGAAAGACACAGGGTGTAGATTCTACAACTAGGTGATTGCTGAGTTGAGATCCTGTCTGTAGCTCCTCTGTTGGGTATCCTGATGGTCTTGATGCAGGAGAATAGAATACTATGGGAGGAGGCTCTGCAGATTAATAGATGAAAGGCCACAGCAATGGAAAGACTGGGAACTCTTAATCTAAACTCTTCGTCTACCTGAAGTGCAGTAAGCCAAGGGAGCATGCACAGTATGAAAACTTGCTATGGGTTCATAGAAGGTCATTGCATCCCTCATTCCCATCCCCTTTCCTTTTCTGAGCTCCTTGAGCCAAGTCACAAAGGATGGACATGGGACATTTCTGGGCTCTGCTGTATGTCTTCTTAGCACACTACCTCATTCCCTGCAACCATCCATGTACCTCTGCAATTGATTTCAATGAACCTGGAACCACAGCGTCTGCCTTCCAGACTCAGATCTGCACTAGTGATAGTTGGGCGAGTTGCTGGGAGATGCTTGTTCTCGTGATGAATTGCCATTAGATTCTCTCTACCTCCAATTCTGACTCAGTTGGCCAAGGGTAACTCTTAAAGTTCCTGGAAGGATGCCAACCGTGACCACAGTGATAATCATGTCTTCTTGTTTTTATTTTTCATGTTTTGTCATGAGAATGCCTTGCCTAGCCTAGAGTGCCTGTACTCCCACACCTAAACTTACTGTGATGTGTTTTGTAGTTGTTGCCTTCAGACTGAAGCATTACCTTGGGTGTAGGGGGGAGGGCATAAATGAGCTTTAGAGTCTCATGAAACTGACCAGACATTTACAGAACTCACAGAGCCCTTCCCTGAGTTTATGTGAGCACATAAATGGCTGAGGCTAAGGAGACTTTCTAGTGGTATAGCTGCCTGAAAGTTGTCTGGAGAGCTTCAAGGATACAGCTTTTCTTAGTCGTTACCCATGCTACGGCTGGCTTTTGTTGATGCAGCTGTCCAAGTCACTCCTCACTCTCCTATAAGGAACCCCTCACCTATGCGCCTGTAGAGAATTCCTCACTCATGCTGCTGTGAGCAACCTTTCATCTATGTTTTTCCAAGTAACCCCCAGTGAACTCACTGCTTCAACATGGAAGACTTAAGTGGAACCATTTCTTTGGTCTGATGTCAAATGCCCTTTCCGGGGGTGAGGTGGTGTTTGTTCGTGTCTCCTCAGGAAAAGTCACTTGGTTCATCTGGGAGTATTCTTTATAAATACACACCAACCTATCCAAGGCCCAGATTCCCAGAGGCCTCCTTTTGGAGTCTGGACCACCATCTATCTGCCCTGATGTCCCTCCATCCCTGAGTGACAGGTCCTGTGCTAGCCAGAATGAGAAGTGATTCTAGCCAACCAAAAGCTTACCCAGCCTGCCCCATCTAGTCCTTCTCACGGAAGCCACAGTAAAGGCCTCTGTCCACATTTCTCTTTCTCTTCTGCTGTCACTGGATGAGCTAAATGTTTCCTTTCCTGATCCTCATGGAATATGATGCCCCCTCCCTTGTGAACTGGCTATAAAACTTTTCAGTAGCCATTCTCATCTGAGCCACTGGCTTTGCCACAGTTACTTGCAATAATGCCTTTAAAAATATGTTCATGAGAATGGACTCTGGGAACCAAAAGCTGGGGTTGGGATGGAATTCTGGGGATTGGGGTCACTCTGTTGGCTTCTTTTACCACTTCCTTTCAGAGTGGCTTCTGTGTTATCCCATGTACATGGTGGGTCTCCTCTTAAACACTTATTTTTTTATTTATAATTATGTATAATTATGATATTTTGGCAAAGAATATAGTTGTTTTTTCTTCTTATCTGAAGAATCTATCTGAGGCCAAATGGAAAATTTTTGGACTAATTGTGTTGGCAAAGGAGATTTCAAGACAACCTAATATTGACTCTATCGTGTGGCTATTAGGGATCACTCTTATGCAGGTCTACAATTGAAAAGGAGCAAGCAAGACAAAAAAGAAATATGAAATATTGGAGCCAAGTCTTGTGTTCAAAGAGATAAGAAGTTTAAAGAAAGGTCTGTGAAGAAATGAAATTTGGGGATGGATACCCTGGGGTGAGACCTCACCCAGCTATTCCCACAACTCCTGAAAAGAAAAAACCCAAAGAATCATCCATTCCTAAAGTGCAAGGGAAAATCGAAGCTGATGCAAATGTAATTCAAAATGTGGGCCAGGTTCCATCTCAAGCAGGCAGCAGAACTTGGCAGTCTAGCTTTAGAGTCTGGAAGAACAGAGAAGTAAAGGGGGTTATGGCATCTTGCTCTACACTAGAGGAAAGTTAATAATACCAGACATGTGACAGGGGAATCCCTTCATGATGGCCCAGAAAAGCCATTGCATCAAGCTATGAGAGCATCCTGGATTATGTTGGAGACCTCCAGATGTTGGAGACACCAGAGCTGTTGGATACCTGCTGAGGAGAGCTGCAGACAAGGAGTGGAACCAGCCCAAAAGAAAGGGGTGTGCTGCAGTCAGCAAGGCTGGGAGCTTGGAGCCATCAAAGCCTTTGACATCAAGGAGCCTGAGGATGTGAGTTTTCCCTGTTGTGTTTTGGCCTTGCTTTGGAACAGTATTTCCTCACTGTGCCCATTTTCCTCCCTTTTGGAATGGTAATGTATATTTTGTGCCATTACATGTTGAAAATATAATATTTGCTTTTTGATATTACAGAGGTAATAATTAAGAGATTGTCTTGTGTCTCAAAAGAGACTTTGTACTTTTAAACTTTGTTAAGACTCTGAAAGACTATGGGGACTTTTGAAGTTGGTCTGAATAAATTCTGCATTATGGTATAGTTATGAGCCCATGGGGGCCACAGAGTAGAATGTGGAGGTTTGAATGAGAATGGCTGCGATATACTCATATGTTTAAATGTTTGGTCCCCAGTTGGTGGAACTGTTTGGGAAGGAGTAGGAGGTGTGGCCTTGTCAGAGGAAATGTGTCACTAGGGGTGGGGTTGAGGTTTTAAAAGCCCATGCCATTCTCAGTTCTCCTCTCTCTCTCTCTCTCTCTCTCTCTCTCTCTCTCTCTCTCTCTCTCNTCTCTCTCTCTCTCTCTCTCTCTCTCTCTCTCTCTCTCTCTGTGTGTGTGTGTGTGTCCCTTCTGCTTGTGAATCAGATGGAAATTCTTAATAGCCATGCTTGCCTGCCTGCTGTGCTGCCCTCCATGATTATCATGAATTCTAACCCTCTGAAGCTACAAGCCTCCAAATTAAATGCTTTCTTTTATAAGTTGCCTTGGTCATGGTATAATCATGGCAGTAAAAAAGTACTAAGACAATACATTTTGATAGAATATTGTATATGGTGAAAATGCTTTGCTAGAAGAGAGTGTAAAAAGGAAAGTTTCCTTAGTCCTTTTTGGTCCTCTTTATACCTCTGAAGACACGGTGTTCCTTTAAAATATCCCCTCTAAGAGCCAAGGACATTGGGGAAGATGAGCCTACACTGTCCAATGAGCAAGAACCCGAGAACAGACAAGTAGATGTCCCTTCTGTTCTAGAGATGGCAGTGACTCAGAATAAATAGCATAATCATCCACCTCCCAAAGAAAGCATCATTACTGGGGACAGGAAAGTCAGGCCTAGTGAAAGCTCTTACAGGGCGTAAACCAGATCTCTGGTCAGGAGCTCATGCACGGAAAGAATGTGCTAGATATCAAAGACCTGCACCAAAGTCCACTTTTAAACCTTCAGTTAGTGTAGCTAGAGGAGGGCAGCGTGGGTTGATGAAATGGGTAAGTAAATGATACCAAAAGAGGGTGGAAAAGGAGTCTGTTCTGGTTGGGGTTCAGCCGGCTGCAGGGAGCAGAGACGGCTGCTGGAAATGGTCCCCACCGATGCTTTTGCAAGCACTCTGAAACAAAATGTGCCCAGGGAAGTCCATGTGGTAGTACGTGACCTCGGACCTTCCAGAGTGGTAGAAGACCAGGCCAATGGAGATGGACGTCAGAGGTCTACAGGCCTGAGTGACTGGGCAAGAAACTGGAAAATGATCTGCTTCGGGGCAAACCCTGACAATGCTTCCTGGGGGGAAAAAATCATCTGTGAACCAAGGACAGACGGAAGAAGAACTGCATGCTACAGTTGGAACACGTTAGCCCAGAACGGCCATCAAATGACATAGCTCATTATCCTTCTGATTTCTGATATGCCTTGCCTTCCTCGGTCTTCTCGGTGCCCTGTATCGTTTTCTGGGACTTTCCTGGCCCTCGTTTGTGACCTCTTTGACTATTATCCTGCTCTCTGCTGTGATCACCACTGTCCCATGCACTGCCTGTGTTGTTCAACTCCCCATCCAAAGACCTCCTTCCTCGGCTGTGTCCCCGCCCGTGGCTGCTCAGCGTTAATCATGCTCAGACCTCTGTGGAGAGCATGCCGACTTGGTCTGTTTGATGCCTGTACTGTGCACTGTAGGATCTTGAATGCAAGAGATGGTGGGGCCGGAGGGGGGAATGGCTTAGTGGGTGAGAACGCTGGTTGTAAAAGCCTGAGGAGCAGGGTTAGAATCCCCAGCATCCACAAAGTAAAGCCTGGTGTGATTACATGTGCCTGTGACCCCAGTACTGTGAGAGATGGAGAAAGGAGTCAAGGGAGCTTGATGGCTGCCAGCCTAAACCCCCAGGTTCGCTGAGAAACCTTGTCTGGAGGAAAGAAGGCCGAGAGGTACAGAGCAGGAGACTCAACATCTTCTGGCCTCTGCATGGGCACAGATGTTACCCCACAAACAGCCAGGCTCTGAACACGTGGCTACAACAGCAAGCGGATCCAAGGCTGGCCAACCATCTCTGTCCTATACAGCATATTGACCTAGCTTTAGCCGAGAAGCACCTCTGCAGGCCCCTCTTGAGCGCAGAGGTAGCAAGGGAGTAGCCACAAGGCTTTCCTCACATGCATTTCTATTAAACTCTGTCCCCCAGCTTGGGCCTCACACCAGGAGTCGCAGATTTATGGAAATGGTTCAGGCTTGGAAATACAAATAGTTTCAAAAAATGACTCAGGCAACTTCATGGGTGAGAGACCCATAATGGCTTATTCTGGCAAACGGGAATGGTCTGTTGTGCATTTCTTGCTTTTCTGTCTGACATCGGGATAAATAACTGTTTTGGACTCGATGGTGTATCAGACCCCTTCTGGCTTTCAATTGTTGTGCTTCTCTGTGTTCCTATCGAATGTTCTGTGGTGCCACTGTCATTCTCAGAGTGAGAGCACCCCGGCCAGAGGCAGTCTCGGCTGTTCACTTGAGAGGATGGGGAAAGGGAGGGCGGGGTGGAAGGAGGGCTGGGGAGCAGAACAGCACGGCCAAGAGCTCAGCCTAATCTGGGGGAATGGGTGCCAGCATCGCCCCCCACACTGAAGCATGTCACCACAGTGAGTTGTTCTACTGCTAACACTGGTTCCTCAAGATGTGGTTGCTCCCAGATGAGCACATACACAAAGTGATGCTATGGGAACTGTCTCCCCAGTGGTCAGTAAAAAGCTAGAGCCCATGATTGGGCAGTGGAGGGAGAAAGGTGGGGCTTGAGGCTTGAGTGAAGGGGTCACAGGTAGAGAGAGGTGGGAGAAGCCACCAAGGACCAGGACCATGTGGCCAGGAGAAACAGCAAATAACAAGGGAGTTTATAGCTGGGGAATAAATTAGTATAGCTCTAAGCCTGCCCAATCTAGGCTTATGGCTTGTAAATAAAAGACCTGGATTGTGTGTCTTTTATACCGGCTTGTTAGGATCCTAAATTCATTCCACGTTGCACTGCGTATATATGATTTACTTCTATATATTATAAAGTGAAGTGTTCTCCTTTTGAAATTCTTAGAAGCTAAGAAATGTCATTATTTCATATTTTTTCACAAGGATCTCACTATGCAGCCCATGTAGGGGCTTTGATTCTCCTGCCTCAGCCTGCTGGGATTGGAGGAATGTATCATCACTTTGGTTTCAGAAGTTTTTAAAGAAAGAAAAAAAATGCCTACAATCCTGTACAGAAATGACCACCACTAACATTTTGGTGCATCTTTTCTTATCCATCCACGTGGTGCACATGCATACACGCATCTATCCATCCATATTACCACTTGTTCATCTGCCTTCCATCTGTTCTACTCATCATCCACCCTTACACACACCCATTTATCTACCCATCCCCACACTTACTCATCTGTCTGTCTACCATCCATCGATCCATCTACCAGTCTGTCCAATCATTCATCTATTCACACACTCTCCCATCTGTCCAAGTTCCCATCCATTTACCCATCCACATCATTCGTTCTACCCACCACCCATCCTTTTATACATTCATCTGTACATCTGTCCACCCATCCGTCTTTCCATCAATCCATTCATCCATCTGCCCGTCCGTCCATCCTTCTGTCTGTCATCTGTACGTCCATCCATCCATCCATCCATCCATCCATTCATCCATCTGTCTGTCCATTCATCCACCCACCCATCCATCCATCTGTCCTTCTATACATCCATCAATCCATCCATCCACCCACTCTCCACTAATCCATCCTTATGCATGTATTGCAAATATTATAAGTGAAAATGACATAATTTTCCCATCTAACACTATTTTGATCATTATCCCATATTATCAGATATGCTTTGGAAATATTTTTATTATTTCATAACATACACCATTCTCATTATTGGATATTCTTATTGTCTTTTATTTATTTTTAAAGATCTAATTTTTTAAAAAATTTAATGTGCATTGGTGTTTTGCCTGCATGTATATCTGTGTGAGGGTGTCCGATTCCCTGGAACTGGAGTTACAGACAGTTGTGAGCTGCGGTGTGTGCACTGGGGATTAAACCTGGGTCCTCTGGAAGAGCAGCCAGTGCTGAGCCATCTCTCCAGCCCCAATAGTTTCTTACCTTTCTCTCTTACCCCAGCATAGAGATACCTATGAAGACCCCTACTTTTGTTATCTTTTTTTAAAAAAAAATTATTATTATTATTTTAATCTACATGAGTACACTGTCACTCTTTTCAGACACTCCAGAAGAGGGCATCAGATCCTATTCCAGATGGTTGTGGTGAACCACCATGTGGTTGCTGGGAATTGAACTCAGGACCTCTGGAAGAGCAGTCAGTGCTCTTAATCACTAAGCCATCTCTCCAGCCCCTACTTTTAGTTATCTTAACTATGAATTTGTTGAAGTATAATTTTGGGCCAAAGAGTATGGACTACTTTAAGATTAATATCCTCTCTCTCACTCTCTCTCTCTCTCTCTCTCTCTCTCTCTCTCTCTCTCTCTCTCTCTCTCATACACACACACACACACACACACACTCACACACACTCACACATTCTCACACCACACATTCACACACACTCTCACACACTCACAGACATATACACACTCACATACACTCATACATACTCTCACACACATACACTCACACACATACATTCACACAACACTTACATACACACACATACACTCACTCATGCACATACACATATACACTCACACACACTCTCACACAATACACTCACACATATACATTCACACACACCCTCACATCCACACCCTTACACTCACTCACACACATACACACACACTCACATATACACACTCACACACACTCACTCACACACACTCACATACACTCACACTCACATACATTCTCTTTCTCTCTCTCTCTCTCTCTCTCTCTCACACACACACACACACACACACACACACACACACACTCACCTAACTACTCTCTCTAGTTCTTGTGTCACCCTCCAGTCACACACCTTGTTCAGCGAGTGACTTTTCAGAGTGATGGAATAAATTAACTTCCTACATGAATATAACATGGAAACCAAAGGGTTAAAAAGTATACCCCAATCTCTACACTTTTCTTCAAGGACCCTAAGCCTCATAATCAGGGAGGGGGAATCATGAGAGGTTAAAAAGCAAATTGCATGTAAAGTAGCTATAACTGAAAAATCCATAGAAGTGTCCCTACAGAACCTAAACACCCAGAGCATAGATATGCAAAGATGCTAAGACAGATGGATGGGTGGGAGGATGGGTGGGAGATACGTGTATGTATTGGTAGACTGATGGAAACATTGACCCATGGATGGATGGATGGATGGATGGATGGATGGACTTATAGTACAGATAGGGTAAACAAGAATGACAGGCCTTATGCTATTAATGGCTAAAGGTACCTAGTACCTCACTGTACCATGATGCTAGGGGCACTCAGATGGGACACAGGTGGTGGTGGCTTAAACAACAAACGATGATTTTCTTGCAGTCTCAGAGTGTGGAAGTCCACGTTCACGAGGACAGTGTGGACAGGGTTCGCTTCTTCCGAGGCCTCTCTCCTTAGCCTGTCTGGTGCTGTTTTCTCCCTGTGACTTTGTAGGTTCCTTTTGCTTATCTCCATCCTGATGGCATCTTCATGCAAAGACACCAGTCAGAGGGGGTTAGGATCCCTCCTAATGACTTCAACTCAATCACCTCCTAAAAGACCCTGTCTCCAAGCAAGTAATTGATGACTATACGTAAACATATGCTATTAAGGGACCGCACTGAGCCCATCACCCTCACCTGGCGGGAGGACTTGCCTCTCTGTGTGCAGTTTGACCTCACCAGCCTCCAATGCACATCTTAAGACCTAGCAATGTATCCTTCCTCCAAGAACTTTTGAGAAATTTCAAGGAACATCTATAGCAGATGGTATTTCCCAAAGCCGGCTACTTCTTTGTCAACTATTCTGTAACTTGACCTTGTTTGCTTCCATAAGCAATGGCAGCCACGTCTGTAATCCCAGCACTGGGGAAGCTGACGGAGGAGGCCAGCCTGGGCCACAAATTCCCTCCTAGCCAATTTATACCACAGAGTGAGACCCTGTCTCCAGAAACCAGGATCTGGGAAGACAGCTCATTTAGTAAATTCATGTCAGGAGGACCAGAGTTTAGTCCCCAGGTCCTATTGGAAAAGGTCACCTGTGGTGGATATGCTTGCACTGGGGAGATGGAAATTGGTAAATTATTTTCCACTGGTGAAAGGAGCCAATTCAAACCAGATTAGAGTATGTAAAGGCAGGTTTATTGGGAAGCAGCTCTCAAGCATGTTCGCTGGTCCCAAGGACTGAGGCCTGGGAAGTCACCCAGGGAAGGAGACAGAGGAGAGGGGAAAGAGAAAGAAAGGGCAAGCACATGTAGGGAGAGAGAAAATGCAGAGAGGGAGAGAGAAACCAAATGCCTGAATTCTATAGGGAAGGGTCTCTGAGGGAGGGGAGTTCAGCCTCTGGGCTGAAAAATTCAGGGTAGAGAGCAGGGTATGCCAGGTAGGGACTGAGGGATGCTGGGAAAGCATGGAGGCCTGGTCTGCTTTGGTATGTTAGATATGCACCTCAACTGTTTGTCCTGGGTCTGAACCCCAACATCCCAGTTCATAATAAATGTATAAGGGGTGATATAATCATCTATGATTGCTTCCTGCTGACATTGGGGTGCCATTATGGGGGAGGGAAGGCAAAAAGCTAAAATGTTGTCCAAGTCTGAGAAGAACAGGCTGTTTTATTTGCTCTCCAGGTTATGGAACCATTTGGGGAGTAGCAACCCAGTTGAAGTACCTGTGGGTAGCCATTTTGGAGCTGTCCTGGATGAAGGTTCCAAAAACCACCTGGAATGGACAGGATGCTGGAACAGATACATATATATTAGGAGCAGCATGTGACCCTCCATGCCCCTGGGGATCATAGGCAGACATTGATCCACAAGTGCAAAGGGGGCAGGGACAACAGATGAGGGTGGGGGTTCGGAACCCCTGTGAGTATGCACGGTAAATGACCACGCTGGGACCGGCTGCAGGGAGGCAGATCAACTTTACTTGGGGTTGATTCAAGGTTTATACAATTTTGGTAAACAGGGTCAGAATATCCAGGATGGGCTTACAGTATCACAATGTCTCACTAGCATGGAGAAGCATTTCAGGAACCTCAAGTTCCAGAGGAACGGGTTCTTATCTGAAGAAATGAAGTTGAAACTGTAATCTTAACCAAGTCTACATGACATTCTTCAAGTAGAAATGTGTGCATTTTGTTTTTAACAACCCCGGACAAGGTCAGAGAAGGAGAGGCCCTGCTAGTGAAGAGAGTCCTTCATCTTATGCCAAGCCCAGAAAGCTATCTGGACAGTGGCTGGCTTTGACTTTAATTAGCAGGACAACAGCAGAAGATGAAGCTAAGGAGGCTTGAGAAAAAAACCTTTCTTGGGTGTACATTTGAAACTTCAGACCCGTGATCTTGGCAGGTTGGGGGGGGGGGAAGTCCCAAAACCAGAGAAAGGAGGAGGGCTCCCATTCTCGGGGCCAGGCAGGCAGGGAAGGAAACAGGCTGTTGACTGACAGTACTTATCTGGCATCCATTTGACCTGGGAGAGGTGGATCTGAGTGAATACCCTGAAGCTTATAGGAATCTTTTAAGATTACAGAGAGATAAATTGTAGACATGTTGGTGTTACCACTGTTTAACGTGAACGCTCTGAACTTCGAAGCCTCGATCCTATGGTAGCACAGCTCAGGGAGAAATCTGAGGCATTTTTATTCCTCCCACGCACCTTAACTCACTTCCTATCGCCAGTCAAGTTTTATGTCCTCCAACCTTCCTAACCAACCTCTAAACCCCTCACTAGACCCTCAGACGCTGCCTTAGATCCTCAAACACTTTCTTAGAAGCTTTCATATCCTCAGACCTTATCTAAACTTTAAACCACACTTTTTCCTATCCAACTATTCACCATGAGACAGAGGGGCTTGGTCACTGGGAGATGCTGTAAAGTGAGTTCCTTTAGATGAAGGGACAATAAAGTGTTACTTCTTTCTCCTTCAAACCCCTCAGAGACCCAAGAAAGATACATTTTACCTGAGTAAGCAGGAAATATAATCCAAATGGCCAAAGTATTAGTTAAAATGACACACCTACTACAGAGACAAAATTTCGATCTAAGATGAAAGGGTGGACTATCCAGAGACTACCCCATCCGGGAATCCATCCCATCATCAGCCACCAAACCTAGATACTAATGCACATGCCAGCAAGATTCTGCTGAAGGGACCCTGATATAGCGGCCTCTTGTGAGGCTATGCCAGTGCCTGGCAAACACCGAAGTGGATGCTCACAGCCAGCTATTGGATGAAACACAGGGTCCCCAATGGAGGAGCTAGAGAAAGTACCCAAGGAACTGAAGGGGCTGCAACCCTGTAGGTACAACAACAATATGAACTAACCAGTACCCCCTGAGCTTGTGTCTCTAGCTGCATATGTAGCAGAAGATGGCCTAATCGGCCATCACTGGGAAGAGAGGCCCCTTGGCCTTGTAAACTTTATATGCCTCAGAACAGGGGAATGCCAGGGCCAAGTACTGGGAGTGGGTGGGTAGGGGAGCAGGGGTGGGGGCGGTATAGGGAACTTTCGGGATAACATTTGAAATGTAAATAAAGAAAATAATAATAAAAATATTTTAAAATGTGACACACCTACTCATTACCTGGAAGGACATCCTACTAGGTTCCTGTGGTGTTTCTGCATACTCTGCAAGATATTCCTTCTCAGAATCCAGCCATCATGGACTGAGATCTTTCTCTTCCTCTTCCCTCCCACTCCCCTTTTGGTGAAAGAATCTCCAAGGGAAACAGATTGAAGGGGAATGGGTTCGTTTTGTGCCCCTAGCTTTGCGGGTATCCATCCATCACGGTAGGGAGGCTATGACGGCTGCAGTGGCTCCGCCTGTGCAGCTGCTTTCACATCATGACTGACCTGAGCCGAGATCCTAGGCAGGAACCAGAAGAGAATATTATCTTCAAGGTCCTTTCCTAGTGACCCACTTGTCCACAAAGGTCTTAGAACCTCCCTAGATGGAGCCACCTGTTGTGGGCCAAGTGTTCCAACACGTGACTGTGTGGAAGGTGTTTCACTCTCAAACACAGGGGGCAGCCTCATCTAAGCAAGTGGTTGACAGGCCCTGAGGACTCTTCTAGTAAACAAGCTAAGAAGTTCCAGGAGATTCTGGTTCCCAGTTATTACCTTGATATGGCCTCCTTAGGACAAGGTATGTGATTATTTGACACCACACTTTGGGGTGACAAAAACTGAAGCCTAGAGAAGAATTCCAGATTATTCAAAATAGGCAAATGGTGGGCTGGATTAAAAGTCAGTTTAGGGGTAGGGAGGTGGTTCACTGTAAAGTGCTTTAATCCCAAGTCCAGGCATCTGAGTTCGGATCCTGAGGAGAGGTGTGAAGTTACACGCGGTAGTGCATGTCTGTAATCCCAGTGTTTGTATGGCAAGATGCAGCAGACAGGAGAATCTTCAGATGTCTATGGGCCAGTTAGCCCGGCATATGCAACAGAAATGAGGCCCTGACTCAAAGAAGATGGTTGTCCTATGACCTCTGACTGCAGGTGCTCACATGCACCCCCCACACACACACACATACCATGCATTCATACAGACAAAGGTTGAAAAATATCTTCAGTTTCCTGATTAAGTGGGGTTAGGACAGTCCACACAGGCCAGAGTGCCTGCCTGGCAAGCTGGGAACTAGGGGATTTACACTGCACAAGGCTGTGAGACTGGTTAGCATATGCCTTGCCATCCTAAAGCTAGGGGGGCAGAGGAAAAGGACCAACGGCTGAAGGTCACCCTTAGCTACATAGTAAGAGGACAAGGCCTGCTTGGGAGATGTGAGACTCTTGACATGAACAACCCCCTTCTCACAATCATTGTTATTTGAAGTATGTGTGTATGTGTGTGTGTATCTGTAGGTAGACACACACATGAGTGCAGGCATCTGCAGGGGCCAACAGAGAGCCTTGGAGCCCCTGATGCTGAAGCTTCAGGCAATAGTGAGCCATGGATGTAGGTACCAGGAAGTGAGTTCAAGACCTCTTGAAGAGAAGCCCGTGCTCTTAACTGCCATCCAAGCCCCTGCTCCTCACCACTGGGAACAAGAGCCCCTTCTACTAACCTTACCAGTGCATGCTTATTGCCTATGGTGTTTATTGCATATGCTTATTGCCTATGGTATTACATATGATGTTTTAGGTACCAGAAGACCATGAGGTCCCTTGGATGAAGCACCAGAGGACAGAATGAAGACAGAAGATGGGAAGCTGCAGGGAATTTGGTTATAGGTCAGTGTGAGCAAGGCCTCTTCACCTACATGCATCTTCCTCCAGTAGAATGACCTTGAGAGATGGCCCAGAGGAGCTCACTGTCTCGGGTGTATGCTTAGACTTCATCAGTGTTGGGGTCAATCACAGGTGTTATTTCTTGCTCTGGGAGCGCACCACTTCTGGGCTTTTTTGTCAAAAAAGAATAAAAAGCATTTCTCATTTATTTAGCTTAAAAATGTCCTCTATTGAACAATGTGTACTCCTGAAGAGCTCTTTACTGTGTTTTCATATGTATCTTTATTATCTTTGTACTCCCTCAAAACAGAAGACAATACTAGGTGACACAGGGTTAAATTTATGCTCGAATTCTGGACGGTAGGTGGCCATAGGTAATTGATTTAGAATATCAAAAGGGTTGCTGTGGTTCAGCAGTAGAGTCCCTGCCTAGAATCCCCCAGTGAGGGGCTGGGGTGTGACTCAGTTGTAGAGCCCCTGCCTAGAATCCTCCAGTGAGGGGCTAGGGGTGGGGTATCTCAGTGGTAGAATACTTGCTTAGTGTGTGTGAAGTCTCCAGGTTAAATCTCCTCTGTTGTAGGAAAACAAAAGCTTAGAGTCCCAGGGTAATGCAAAAACATGCTTTCTCTTACGCAGGGAATGTAGGAAAGTTAAATTGCTGAAAATCAGAGCAAGGATGTCTGTTGAAAATGTTGCTGAGATTTTTTTTTTCCTCTCTCCAAAGTAAATTTCTCCAAACTTCTACATCCTTTTCTACCTTTAAGGCTGCCAAGTGTCTTCTCACATTCAGTGGTATAGGTGAGAGGGAGAGAAGAGGAAGGGAGGGAGAGGGAGAAGAAGGGACATGGGAGGGAGATGGAGGGGGGAACCTCTAATGCTTCTGTATGGTTTGTGTCCATGTCTGTGCATCGCATGCACATTGCACAGGTATGTAGTGACCCAAGGTCAATGTGAAATGTATTTTCCACATCACTTGACACCTTTGTTTTCTTAGACAGAGTCTCTCCCGGAACCGGAAAGCAGCTCATTGGCTTGTAGACTGGTTGTTCAGTGAGCTTCAGAGAGCTCCAGCGTTAGGTTTAGAGACATAATATTTTTCGTTTGTTTGTTTTGGGGTTTGCCTTCAGTGTGGGCACTTAGCATCTACCTGAACGCAGCTCTTCGTGTTTCGTCGGTGGGCACTTTACTGCCTCGGCCATTTCCCCAGCCCTTCCTTGGAAAACATTTGTAATGCAGCTGTGATCTCACCACTGTCTGCCCTGGCTAAGCGGAACTTTTACCTCACAGGACATTCCCAGATGCTCAAGTTTGGAACCTGTTCCATCAGTGCCCCTTTCTATAGGCAACTCTTCTAATGACCATATTCATCGTCTTCATGTTATGTCTATTACAATGTCAGCCCTTCCCCTGATCATGTCTGTGTCTCCTAGCAATGTCACTGTTCCAGATACCATGAGGACATTTGTGTCACTATCTCCAGGGGCCACTTTCTGGCATTTAATTCTGCATACTGTTGCTTTGGCTTCGGTACACACAGAACTTAGCTTCCTGTTTGCCTCTCAGAGGTGACACCCTCTAGCATCTACGTGTCTAGTGATCCCAGCTGTGTGCAAAGCTTAACAGACGAAGGGCTGAGGGAATTACTCAGCTGACAAATGCTTGCTGTGCAAACCTGAGGGTATGAGTTAGGGCTCGAGCTTCCACATAAACCTCTGTGTGCATCGGCTCATGTCTGAAGAGATAGAGATGGGAGGATTCCTGGAACTCACTGGCTAGCCAGCCCAGTCTAGCTGTGTTCCATGTTCAGTGAGAGATTTTGTTCAGAAAAATTAAGGAGCATGACTGAGGAAGACACCTGATGTCATCTTCTGATCTCTGAGTACATACATGTATATGCAATGTGCACATACATCTCACACACACACACAAGCACACACCCTCTGAATACACACATGTATGCAGATACCTGCGTGTACACTTATCTCTCATACACACGCACACACAAAAAGTAATTTTAAAAGCTCAGTGGGTTGAAAAATCGAATCATTCACAGTATTCTGAATTCCCATCCCTTCTTACCTGCCCCTTCCTTTCTTAAGCAAAAGAGCCAGATTCTAGTGAGAGGACAGGATGCTTTTAAGGCAAGAGGCAGTCATTGCCCTGAACCAAGCCCTCTCTTAGCTGTGGATGCTATTTCTTTTTCATCTCGGCTGCTAGTGTTCCTTCCTAATTAAAAGTGGCAATGGCCTCCTAGCAGGTCTCCTGGCTTCTAATCTGGTCCAACCCCAAGCCAGTCCGTGGCCTGAGTGATCTTTCTAAAAATCTGATCATGTTATTTAAAGTCCTTGGGAGTGGAGGCATACGTAGTTCAAGGTTAAAATGCTTGCCTGGTGGGCTTGAGGCCCTGGGTTCTACTTCTATTTCAGCGCAAAGATCACTCTTTCTGGCTGTTCATCTTCTTCACTGTAAAATTCAAACATTGGGCTTCTGCACGTAATGTTCTTCCCACTGTGACCCCCCCCTTTGTTCTCTCTTTTGACTTTAATTATTGCTATTATTATTGCTGTTTTGAATTTGTTTGTATGTGTGTTTGTATTTTGGTTAGGCATACTATTGTTATGATGAAATACCATCACCAAAAGCAAGATGAGGAAGGAAAGGGTTTTTCTTACATTTCCACCTCACAGTCTATCACTGAAAGAAGTCAGGACAGGAACTCACACAAGGCAGGAACATGAAGGCAGGAGCTGATGCAGAGGCGATGGAGGAATGCTGCTTACTGGCCTGCTCCTCATGGCTTGCTCAGCCTGAGTTTTTATAGAACCAGTACCACCAGCCCAGAGATAGCAGTGCCCACAATGACATGGGCCCTCTTACATCAAACGTTAGCAAAGAAAATGCCCTACAGGCTGCCCACAGCTGGATCTTGTAGAGGCATTTTCTCAACTGAGGCTCCCTCTTCTACAGTGACTCTAGCTTGTGGCAAGTTGAGATAAAATTACTCAGCACAAGGGACCCCCCCTTGTCAACTTGACACAAACACATCACTGTTTGAAGTCAACAACCCTTCCTTTCTTTACCACTGCCCCCAAATCACACATTAATATCAACATAACATTACAAACATTCCAAAGACTTTAGAAATTAAAACATTTAAAGAATTCAGGCTTTTTAAAATATCCATTCTCTTTTAAAATTCAAAGTTTTTAAAAATCCAATCTCTCAATTGTGGGCTCCCATAAAAGAAAATAAAAAAAAAAAAATAAATGAAATAGTTTCTTACTTCAAGAGAGAAGAACCAGGCCAGAGTCACAATCAGATCAAAGCAAAACAGAAATTCCAACAATGTAGATAGCTCAATGTCTGGTTCCACTCAGGATCTTCTGGGCAATTCCAAAGTGCATGGTCACGTCTTTGGCTCTGCCCTCTGCAGCAGTTACAACTTGATTTCTAGGCTCCAGTTGGTTCCATTCCACCACCACTGCTCTTCTTGGTGGTCATTCAATGGTACTGGCATCTTCAAAACTGCCAGGGTCTCTTGTTGTAACTGGGCTGCACTTTCATTAACAGCCTTTCATTGATTCCTTTCATGGTTCCAAGCCTCAACTTCTCTGCATGGTCCTTTCCCTTCTGAGCCTTCAGCTGCTGCATCTTCACCACAGCCTCTCCTGGCCTCTCACAGCCCCAAGCCTCAGCTGTGCTCCATGACCCTTTTCACATCTTCAAAACCAGTACCACCTGGGTGACTCTCACGCTCCTAAATTCAGCTGCCAGCACCAGGTATAACTTGGGCTGCCTTGGGAACACAGCTTTTGTGTGCTGACGCTGACCACAAGAAAACACTTTCCAGAAGATTTCACCTTAATGATGCTGGTCTCTTCTTAATCACTGTTAATTTCTTAGCTTCAGCTGACTATCATCAATTGTCCCAATAAAGCAAAGGTTGCACGTCAGTGGTTTTGGACTCTTGTAAATTGTGGCTGAGTCTTCAGCTCCAGCAGCCAGAATGGCAGATTCTTAATTCAAAATAGCAAATATGCAATGGCCCCCGATAGTCTTTAAGTAACCCTTAAACTTCCCTCTGGGACTTCACAAGCCAGACCTTCATCTGCATTTCTCTCAATACTCTTTTCTTCCAAGCTCCCACAGAACCGCCCACCAAGATTTGAACACTCAATGACTTTTCTTGCCCAAAGTTCTAAGTCCTTCTACAATCTCCCCAAAACAACATGGTCAGGTCTGTCACAGCAATATCCCACTATCCAGGTGACAACTTCTGTTAGGCTATCCAGTCCTTCAGTGAAACACCATGACCAAAGCAAGTTGGGGAGAAAAGGGTCTATTTGGTTTATACTTCCACATTGAAGGGTTATCAGTGAAGGGAGTCAGGACAGGAACTCAAGCAGGGCAGGAACTAGAGGCAGGAGCTGATGCAGAGGCCATGGAGGGGTGCTGCTTACTGCCTTGCTCCCCATGGCTCACTCAGCCTGCTTTCCTATAGAACCCAGAACCAACAGCCAAGGGATGGCACCACCCACAGTGGCTGCCCCGCCCCCACTCCCATCAATCACTAATTAAGTAAAAGCCAACAGGCCTGCCTACAGCAGGATATTATGGAGCCATCTTCTCATTTGAGGTTCCCTCCTCTCCTTAAGCTTGACTTGTGTGAAGCTCCTATCAAACTAGTCAGTATATGTGCGCATGCATGTTCCTCTGTGTGCAGTGTCTGTATATGTGTTTGCTGGGGCATGTATGTGTGTGGTGATCAGAGGTTAATCTCAGATCTTTGATTTTTTTTTTTTTTTTTGTCTTTTAATCACAGCATCTCTCCATCTCTTCATTACTGGGCGCTTAGTGATTAAATTAGACTGACCAACCAGCGAGCACCAAAGATCTGCCTGTTGCCGTCTCTCCAGTGGCAGCATCACAGATGTATACCACCACTCACCAATTATGTGTCCTCAGCTATACTATCAAAGCAGGTTTTCTTTGGGATCTTTGAGAAAATGGTCTTACTTTGTAGCCCGTGTTAACATGCAATTTGGTACCCAGCTCAGGCTACCAATTTGCGGCCATCCTTCCTTGTGCTCCCAAGTGCTGGGATTACATCATACCTGGCTGGTTACGTTGTACTCACCCTGACATTTTTTCAGTTTACATTATTATTTCCCCGGAAACACTTGTCTGGATTTCTCAAGGCTCTAGGGTGATTCTTTGATGAACCGGTGTGCTTTTGTTTATCATGCAGTTACATTCATTGTCTCTTGTGGGAACTGGGACTGGTGTTAATCAGATGACTAACAAAAGCTATCCAGTGGTACATACCGTTTATTCCAGCATTTAGGAGGCAGAGGCAGGCTGATGTTTGTGAGTTCCAGGCCAGCCTGGTCTACAGAGACAGTTCTGGGATGGCCAGAGCTACATGATGAGATACTGTCTCAAATCAATCAATCAATCAATCAATCGATCAACCAATCAACCATCAATCAATTAATCCACTTTCTGAGGTGACAATTGAGGGCTAACTTTCCACCCAAAGTGATCAAACTTAAGTGTGTAGTGGGATTGTCTGAAGGACTTGTTAAAGTACAGGCAGTGTGCTCTGGCTCCTAGTTCACGGTTCTAGTTTGGAGCTGATAAGACTGAGGAGAAGAGCTGTCCGTTAAGGAGTTATGCTTCCGAGGCGAGGCATGGTAGCGCAAGCCTGTAATTCCAGCACTTGTGAGGTGGAGGCAGAAGGATCAGGAGTTCAAGGACAGCTTCAGCTATACAGGAAGTTTAAGACCTGGGTTTCAGGAAACCCTGTCTCAAAAAACAAATGGGTAAGATCTGCTCCATCCTCCTAAGGATGCCTTGGAGTTGAGGGGTCCCTTTAAAGGAAGCTGATAGACATTTGAGGGGGATTCATGCATTTCTAGCCTCTCTCTCTCTTCCATGGCATCGCTCATAGGAAACTTTCAGGAGGCTTTAGCTTTTGAAACTATTGGAAGCAAGCTGGGTGGGCTCTAAGGGAACCAGAGCACACACCCCATTGGGACTCAAAGGCAGCACCTGGAGCTGCTCCTTGCTCATTAATAGGTTGCCAGGCAACCGAACAAAGGTGAGGCTGAGCTGGGATTAGCAATTGGCAGGCATCTGAGGGAGAGCCACAGAGGGAAGCCTGCTCATCGAAGAGGACCAGAGGGGCCAGGTGGGAGGAACCCTCAGGATGTGACTAGGGCTTTGGTTTGCACGTGCAAGAGGCACAATGTGGAGGTGAAGACACATTCGGGTCATAACTTGCCTTCTAATAGGACTGGGGATTATTTTTCTCAGAAGAACCACGGAGAACCCATTAGGGATATTTCTTAATATAGGTAAGAAATGGCTTATTGGGCTCATCGTGTGCCTTTTACAAACAGGCTTTATCAATTCACTCTGAAGACCTGTATTTACATCTGAAAAACATTGAAAGTATAGAAAAACATAATTTCATGTGTCCTGGAGGAAACCTATTGTGAGTTGATATTTACGTTTTTCAGAAAAAAGTAAAAACAATTGGGATTATTCTACATTTATTTGCTCTAGATTTTATTTTTGTTTGTTTTTAAACCAAACCCTTTCGCTATCTAGAGTGTATGTTTCTTTATTGGCACTCTTCACTCTACTTTTTTAAAAAAATGTTTTTAACTGTTATTGCTTTACTTTTTATTGTTTGAACACATCATTCATACACTCATATAACAAATTCTGGCCATTTTCACTCAACCCCCCCCTCCTCCCTCCGCTGGAAACCTTCCCGACAGGTTCCCTTCCTACTTTCATGACTTGTTTCTGTGTGTGGCTCACTGAATTTATTAGCTTTACTTGCTCCAATGTGGTTGGAAAGTTATTCAGCAGAGCATAGACAATTTACCAGTGCCCACATGACTGAAGGACGTGATTGATACTCCTCCCACAAGATTAATTGCCAACAATCCTTCCGGGATGGGCGGGGCCTTATGGGCTCCTCCCCGATTCTTGATGAACTGTTAATAGACCCAAACTTGTGCGAGTCTTTGCAGAACTACGACTGCATTGAGTTAATGAGTGGAATGGCTATGCCATGGGCAGAGGACATCTTTTTGTTGTTCATTTTCTCCATCATTGGCCCTTTCATTCTCTCTGCCCCTTTTCCAGAATGTTCCCTGAGCCCTGGGAGGAGGGGGTATTATAGCTGTCCCAATTGGAGCCATAGATTCTATCCCCTTAACACTTTTGACTATTCCTTAACAGTCATTGAGATTTATTAGATGAATGTACCATATTGCATGTTTGGGGCTATTATTAGCAATGTCGAAATGAAAAGCCTTATGTGTAGGTGAGGTGTAATGACAGGACAATTCCTATTTAAACTTTAGCCAGGAGTGGGTGGGACTGGGGTGGTGGTGCGGAGATGGCTCAGCAGGGAAGGGACTGGAGCTCAGATCCCAGGCACTTGGAAAATTGGAGTCGTGATCTGCCTGTAATTTCAATGTTCAGGGGGCAGAGACAGAGACTCTTGGGTTGAGCTGGTCAGTTAGATTAACCAAACTGGCTAGCTCTGCATCAATATATGATGTGGAGAGCAATTGAGAAAGACACCAGATAACCACCTCTGCCCTCCACATATATGGATGGACACACACACACACTCACACACACACACACACACACACACACACAAGTTTAGCTATAGATCGATCAACTAACAGGAGCAGGTTTGGGGATGGGGAGTGGAGGAGGATCATCAAAAACAAAGTATGTATGAAAACTGACATAATAAAATCACTTAACATATGCTATGTATATGCTAATATATATGCTAATTTAAGAAAATGTGAGTATAAAGTCTATGTTTCTTTCTAGAATGGCTCTTACATTTGCCCATTCCAAAGTCTTGGAATTTTGTTTTGTTTTGTTTTTGAGACAAGGTTTCTTTGTGTAGCTTTGGCTGGCCTGGAATTCTGTAGACCAGGCTGGCTTCAAACTCAGAGGTCTTCCTGCCTCTGCCTCCTGAGTGCTGGACTCAAAGGCATGTGCACCACTGCCCAGCTGTCTTGGAACATTTTCATATGGCTTTGAAAAAGCTTTCATGTTTTAGATACATATTTTGTGTGTTTCTTGAATTGTTATCTTCTCTTTGTATTTCCCTTCCTTTAACAACGATTTTTATTTTCATTTTAAGTATATGTATAAGTGTGCATTTGTACATGTGAATGTAGTGCACATAGAGAGCTGAGGGGGTTGGGTCCCTGCAGCTGGAGTTACAGGCAGTTGTGAGCAGCCTACACCCAGGTTTTCAGCAAAATCAGGCTCTCAATCACTGAGCCATCTCTCCAGCCCCTGGGCTTCCTGTAGTGTCTGCACACTTATTTTTATTATTAGGGAAAACCTATTTACATAGATATTAATACTTCATCCAGCCCCATGCAATTCCACCATGATGATGCTTTGGGTTTTCAATTCATATACATCTGCATATATTAGTGTTTTAGGAAATTGCATATTTTCTTAAAAAAAAAACCCTAGCACTATTATTTATAAAAACCATTCTGTTCATGTCATGCCCTATAAGAAGATGGAGCAAGAGGAATACAGAGGAAAGGAGCAAGAGGCAGCCCTCCCTGTTCATCATCTTATTTAATTTTCAAAGGCTGCCTGGGTGTGTGGCTCAGTGGTAGAATGACTGTCTAACATGCACAGGGTCCCAAGTTCATTCTCAGGACCATTAAAAACAAACAAACAAACAAACAAACCCCATACCTCCCTAGGATGCACAAAAATGTAATTAGTGACCCACAAGAGAAACAGCAATCACTTGGAAGTCTTGTTTAAGTTCATAAACAAAACCAGTAGTCCAAGGGTGGGGCTGATGAGGGGTTTGCATCTGGCCTTAGGTGAGGTTGAAGCTCCATGGGCTCTATCCACAATGGCCAGTCTTTAAATTGTAACAAGACTTAGCGAAGTGTAGCAGCAAGCTAAGGAAGGAGATACATTTTGAGTTCTGCATTTTGGCACATGAGTCAGCCTGCCCTATAAAAGTATACCTTATCCAAATAAACAAACAAACAAACAAACCCAACAAGGGGAAGACACAGATAGTCTTCATGACCATTCTAACTTTTGGGGGTGTATGTTTTTCTCTATGTAATTAATCAGGGGGAAACTCTATTTTATTAGAAAGTAGAGGTAGCCATAGCATTTTTTTTTCTTTCTTCCAGTGTTGGTGTTTGAACAGAGGACCTGTATGCATGTTCTACCACGGAGCAGTATAACCTGGCCTTCTTTTTACTTTTTATTTTGAGACAGGGTCATTAAGCCCCAAGTCTGGCCCTGACTATGCTACCATCCTGCCTCAACCTTTATAGTAGCTAAGATGACTGGCTTGCATCACCAGATCTGGTTTACAGTTCTTTTTTGAAGAGGAAAATGAATTATGGTTATCAATGTTATGGAATATGTAGCTAAAGAGTTTTAAAGGAGAACCTACACAAATTAAAAAACATTCATTTCTTGAGGGCTTGTTGAGCCTGGTAAAATTAAAGTGAAAGGTTAATTGGTGATCTGGGAGAACTGTTACAAGTCTGCTTGACTAGTTCCTCCCCCCAGCACTAGGAACAGGTCCTTTCGTATTATTATTTCAACTTTTACAAAAAGATCTTATTTTATTTTATTGTGTGACTTTGTGTGTGGCCTGGATGACGAGCCTTGGAATCAGGCTGGCAGCCAGCAAGCCCCACTCATCCCTGTGCCTAGTCTCTACAACCCTGAGGTTATAGCTGTTTATGGTCACATGTGCCTTTTTAACTTCGGTGTTGGGGATTCAAACTCATGTCCTCATGATTATGTCGCATGCTCTCTTCCCCACTGAGAAACCTCCCTAACCGCTTGTGATCTTCTTGCTCAACCTCCCAAGTGTTGGGGTTCTAGGTCTGTACCACCATGCCTGACTTCTCTCTGTATTGTTATTATTGGGGGGGGGGGAGACTACCTATCATCCAAGCACACTTCCAGATAGTGACCATGGGTCCTGTAAAAGGCATACATACGGGCTGGCAGGGAAAAGACTTAGAGGGGGACTCCGGAGAGCCGGATTCTTGCTCTGACTTCAGCACAGCTGGTTTGCTTGTATTAAACCCTTCTGGCTTCATTTCTTCTACTATAGGATGGAGGCTGTACTAGAACCTCACTTTCCCAGGATGATACTGGAATAGAACATTTCCCTGAGGGGTCCCCAGACCTTCCCTGTAGCAGCAATGCCTTCTATCTTGATCTCCCATAAACCGACCATACCCTGACTTCCTTTTCTCATTTGCAAGTAAGTTTGCAAGAAGCTTTCTGCTAACTGCAAGCTAAATCACAGGGAGAAAAAAAAAGGCTGTGGACATTTCTAGAGTATGCAGAAGTCAAGAAGCTGCTAAAGTTCCATTGGTGCCCATGTTATAAGGGTCTAAAGATATATATTATAGGTAATAGGGAAAGCTGAGCTACAGGGAGCAAGGGTGTTTCAGAGAACAGGGGAAGGGCGAACGCCGGGAAAAGCTCTTACTGAGTGTGGATTAGGTCATTTTCTTGCAACAGACATGTGAGATGGGAATTAGTCCCAACTTTTTTTCCAGAAACTTAATCAGCAGTTTGCCCAAATTTCACAACTTGGAAGAGCCGCGCTAACGCACTAGGTCAGATAAATCTGCTTCGCAGGTACATACTCAGCCCCGCCCCGCCCCCATCCCACTCCACCCTCCATTTCTGAGCAAAGCGGGGGTGCTTAAAGGAGGAGAGGGCAAGATTTGCACCCTTGACCTTAGACAGGTCACTTCACGTTTGTAAACACCAGTGACAGCAGTTTGGTGGGGGAGGTGGTGCTGCTGGGCTCTCCCAGAGTCTAGTGTCCCTGCGTCGTGCCCCACCCCCCAGCACAGCAGACATTGCTCATTTATCGTTCTCTTGGCATTTACATAAGCCTGTAAGCTTGTAGAAATCCACATAGTTGGCAACAGAAATTTACAAATACCACCTTCCTCCACTCCTGTCAGAATCCACTTTTTCTCGGGGTGCCATCGCTGAGGGGACACTTATTTTCCCTAGCAACCATTGCCCATTTAGAAGCCCTGGCCCCCAGAAAACAGTGCACATTTTAGATGCATTTTTTTATTATTATTATTCCTTTACGTTTTCGTAGCATGTGTAGGAAAGGGCAAAAGGCAGAGACTGGGTCTTCAGATAGAGTTCATAACCCACCCAATTCCATCTGTCACTATCTCTGGACCTCAGTTTCCCCACCTTTCCTTAACTGTTAACACACTCAGATGTGTCAAGAGGGAACTCAGTGCAGGGTCTCCGCAAACAGGAACTGGCTCTAACCCACGAGTCTCAGCCCCTTGCCTGGGACTTTTTGTTGGCAGGGACAATCATCAATCAGAAGTACTTGTAAGTTGACACAACACACTTCCTAGGGAGCCAGCTCCTGGCAGGGCACACTCACTGTCTCTTTGGCCTTCTAGTCATATATGACCTCACTCAAACTCCGTCACAAGCTCTCCGATGATAACTCCTAAATGGACTGTTACCCGCTCCCCTCTCCAGTTCCCCTCCCACAAAAATCCCAGCCTCTAGGCTCCAGCGTGCTTAGTTCACCCTATAAACTCAGCTAATGGTTACCACATGCTGCTGAGGGTCCGCGCCCATCCCGACCTCTCCACCCCTGCAGGCTCCCCAGGCCCTGGGATGTCCGATCCTTGACGCTGCAGGCCTGTCCTCCAAATCCTCCCACGCGGGAGTACCCCGTGCTGTGGTCCTGCTGGCCACGCATGACCTTGGACGCCTCTTCCAAAGCCATGTCCACTCCTCAGAATAGGTTGCGTGTTTGCGAACCCACGGTGCTTCTGGATGCTGGGAACTGAAAACTCGATCGCGCGCCTTTCTCCTTTGCAATGACAGCAACTTGGCTCGGAACCACCCCAGCATCAGAGTCCCTGGCTGGAAGCAGGAAGGCTCCCGGGACGCATGGAGGGGCGTGCCCACTGGCCCTCCGCTCCCGAGTCCCTCGGGCTCAGCTGGGACTGCGGTGCCTTGGGGTCCGTCCCACCTGGTGTCGTGCCACCCGCGGGACGCGTTGCTCAGCCCCCGGGGGCTCCCGGCAAGGGAGCAGGCACCGCCCCGCCTGAGCACGCCCCGCAGACAAGCCCGCCGGGGAAGCGCGTGCCGAGACGGCGCGCCGGCTGCAATCCCCGCCGCGGGTCCCTAGGGGGCGCAGCGGGCGCGGGAAGTCGCTCTGGGCCCCGGCACGAAATTGCAAGCGGGCGGGCGCGGCGAGTTTGAAAACAAGCGAGCGCCGCGGGGGCGGGTCCCGGGCTCGAGAGCCGCCGGGCTCGGCCAATCAGAGGCGGGCGGCGGGCGGGCGCGGGCGGCGCGTGCGGCCGGGCTGTGAATGGGGCGCGGCGGTCGCGGCGGCCGAGGCGAGAACCGGCGCGCGGGCGGGCGCACTTTCTCCCCAGCGCCGGGCGGGGGCGGCGGCGGCCGAGGCGGCGGCCGAGGCGTTCTGCTCAGCTCCCCTCACAGAGCGCTGCGGGGCCGGCGCCGCGCGGCTGCGAGGAGCGGGGGCGACGCGCTGGGCATTTCCTCGCTCGCTGACAACTTCTCCTCGGCCCGGCTCGCTGTTCACCGGAGCCCGGACGCCGCCCCTCGGCGCTCGCCGCTGCCTCGGCGGGTCTGCGCGCTCCCGCCCGCCCTGCCCGTCCCGCGGCGCCCGGGGGTGGCGGCTCCGCGGCATGGCCCGCGCCCGGCCCTCGGTGGCGGGCGGCGGAGTCGCGGCGCCCCCTGAGCGAGCGGGGCCCGGGCGGCCGCGGAGGAGCCGGACCGGTCACCGCTGCGACCCCGAGCGCCCCGGGCTGCGCGCAGTGCCCAGGACCCCCGGGCCGGGCGCGGGCCGGCGGGCGGCAAAGTTGAGGCCGGGCCGCGGGTGGTGGGCGCTGCTGTTGCTCCAGCTGCACTTGCTGCGGGCGCTGGCGCAAGGTAGGTGCGGGCCTGACCGCCGAGACACCCCCGAGGTGGACTTTGTGGGTGCCCCCCCCGGGGTGGGCTTTAGGGGTGCGCAGTCCCGGGGTGGATTCCCGAAGCGCGCGCTGCCAGAGGTGACACCCCAGGGGTGCACTTTGTGGGCTCCACCTGGTCTGTATTATGAGTGGACATCTCTGAGGTGACTTTGCAAGTGGACACCTATTGGCTAGACTTCAGGGGTACACAATCTTGGGGTGACAACCCGCAGTGTACTTTGTGGGTGCTACCTGGAATAGACTATGTTGTGAGTGGGTATATCTGGGCTGTTTCAGGGCTGTGTAGTCTTAGGGTCACACCTTTGGGATGTACTATAATATGAGTGGAAACCCCTGAGGTGACTTTGCAAGTAGTATACCTCTGGGCTGAGGTGTAGGGGTACACAATCTTGGGTGACACCTTTGGGTGAATTTTGTGGGCACCACTTGGTCTGCATTATGATTGGACATCTCTGAGGTGACTTTGCAAGTGGACACCTATGGGCTGGGCTTGAGGGGTGCGCAATCTTGGGGTGACACCCTGTGGTATACTTTGTGGGCACCATCTGGGATGGGCTATGTTATGAGTGGATACCTTTGGACTGAGTTTCAGGGCTGCACAGTCTTGGGGGTGACACCTTTGGGGTGAACTATATTAGGGGTGGACATCACTGAGGTGACTTTACAGGTAGATACCTCAGGGCTGACCTATAGAGTTGCACAGTCTTGGGATGACACCTCTGGGGTGAACTATGGATGCACACCCCTCGGTTGGGCTGTGGGGGTACACACTGGAGTCTTGGAGTGGGCATCACCTGGGATAGACTGTCTTAGGATTGAACATCCCTGGGGTGGACTTTAGAGATGGACACATCTGGACTAGGCCTTGGGAGCGTGAAATTCTAGAATGGGGCTGGATAGCATTGGAGTAGACAACCCTGAGCGGACCCCTGGGTGCTCACACTTTGGATGGATTCTATAGATGAGTGCTGTATTGACTGAGCATCTTTGGGGTGGACTCTTGAGGTGCGTGCCACCTGGGGTGGATCCCCGAAGGTAGACTTTGTTGTTGCAGCGTGGAGTCACCTCGGGGATTGTGGGTGCTCCTCTGCGCAGTGCTTGGAACTTGGCGAGCATTTAGGGTTCCCTACTCTCTGTTACCTGGCCAGGACTGCGGGGTCGCTAGGTCTGGAGGCAGTTAAGGGGTTAATGCAGTGTGTTTCTAATCCGCGTTGCAACCCGAGCGCGCAGACACCGAGTAGCTGAGAAGCTGGAGAATGCGCCCTGTGTGTTGTGTGTTGCATTTTCTTTTCTTTCTTTTTTTTTTCTTTCTTCTTTTTAAAAATTTTATCGGAGCACTGGAAAAACCTTTAAAGTTGAGCCGTAAGCCACTGTGGCTTCAAAGAACGCCCAGCGCGTCCTATTGCACTGATTAAACATGAGCTGATTCCTATCTGAGTCTGCACCGCAGAGTCTTGTTAAGGATGAGTGACATCCGCGGTGGACTTCAAATATCAAGTGCCAGTCACCAGCAGCAGCCCTTTCCCTCCCTCTCCCCGGGGCTGCCCCTCTACGCCCAGTACTGATGCTTCACCCCAAGTGGGTGCCTTGTACTCCGTGGAGCAAAACTTTGAGAGCTGCGGCTTTGCCTCCGGGCTTTGTTTTTCTCCCTCCTTTCGCTTCTGTTTGAAACACGGAGGTGTTCTCTAAAAAACAGAAAGAGGGTCCTCCGATTCTGGATGACCTTTTACAAATGGAGATGGAATCTCTCCCAAAAGAGCTTTCCCTCCTAAATCTGGATTTCCCCTGCTTAAACCCGAAGCCTGCATGTGCTAGTCAGCCCAGGGAGGTTGCTGGTCTAAAAACATAAAAAAAAACAGGCATAATCCTGTTAACATGAGTTTTGATGGAGTCTTTAAAACATTAGTGAACCTGGATTGCACTTGGTAGATTAGAAAAATTAGCTTCCAAGTTCATTGCTCGTATCCTGGAATCTTACCCACAGTAAGGCACTGGGCATTTGGAGATTGCAGGAAACAGGAATATTACACTTAAATTATGAATAGTTGTGTTTTGTGTTATATGTGCCGATGAGTTATGTGTGGTTAAAAAAAAATCCAATGATTTAAATGTAGTACTTACAATTCTGTCTTGGAAATTCCAATGAGATAGCTTAACAAGTACCTCATAACTTAATATTCTTATTCAAGCTTATCTAATGTTACCTGAGTGGCAGCTCTTTTCCCAGTAGGTTTTGATAAATGCCCCCTTTTATGATCACTATATGGAAACAAATCACTGTTTCTGGTTACTTTAACCCCTCCACACCTAACATACTCATTCCATTTTATTTTGGGTGCTGCTTTTTACCTAAGGATGTTATCCGGGAGAAAAGTTTACTGGTTGTGTAAAATGGAATCTGTAGGTTGTCAGAGAAGCCAGGTTCAAGTGAAGAAATCGGGATCACTTAGGATGACCTTCAGAGATGGAGTTCAGTTTCTCTTCCCTAAAAATAAAAGTGACATTCACTTGACAATCACCTATATAAGAGAAGATTGGCGAACCACTTTGAGCTGTGGGAAAGATCACTTAGAGCCCTTGTTTCAAAGTATATCAGAGTTTACTGGCTGTACCTTGCAGGCTGTTGAAAGCATTGTCCTTTCACAGTTGCAATGTTAGTGGAAATCATAAATTTTTATACATGCATGTACTCAGGCAACAACCTTACTTTTCAAGGGGAGGAAATCTTTTATTCCTTCTTGCTAATAAAATCACAGGTACCCATTTTACATTTATATGGTACAAGAGAGTATGCAGATCTTTTAGTGTAAAATTTCAAGTAGGTTGTCACAAATTTTAAATTCATCGACAGGTTTCTGTTCTTTGTGCTGTGTGAAATGTGTAATATATCCATCATCTTTTATATCGTATTGAAAATTCATATTACAGAGGAGATGTCACCATTTGACAAAACCTCATGTATCTTGAAAATGAAAATTCCGGTGCCGCTGTTGAGGTTTCTGATGGGATGATGAGTTGGTCATATGCACAGGAATGCATTCTCTAGAATCTTATCAGATAAAATGTAACATTTTGCATGGAACAGTTACCACTAAGTTGGAACTGTTATAATGCCATATTGATACTGTGCATCTATTTGAGGCTGTTCCTAATTCCCCTCTAGGCTTTTCCTCTTAGGATACTTCCTATGGGTTGGTTTGGTCATGATTTCTAGCAGACAACGAGGGCAACATAATTACTAAAGGTTATATATGTATGGCTAATGTGAAGTACCAGGTTTGGATCTTGCAAGAACAACTTCGGTATATACTGCAGTTTCTTCCCTGTGCATGAAAATGGAATTTTCCATTATATACTCTGCTTATTGGTGTGTGTTTAATTGTTCAGGACTTGTCTGGATTCCTAAAGAGCCAAGTTGTTACTTCCGGAAGGCAGGTGGCAATGCATGCTTTCTTTATGCTGTGCACCACATATGAATGGTTCAGAAAGGGGACTTCTGAGGTAAGGGATACATCATAGGGACAGATCCACCTGTCCTGTGCTACCATTGTGCGAGGGATAGAACAGAAGGAGACAGATCCACTGAAGAGACTTGGCCAATCAGGTTAGCAGAATTTCTAAGCTCTGATCTCTGTGAGAGACCCCATCTTAAAATAAAATGTTACTTCCAGTCTCTTGGATCTACTCTTCTCAAACATTAGCATTAGGAGGGACATTTGAGAGAATGCAGGACCAGCTCATTTCCTATGAGCCACCAAGTGCTTTTCAGGTGACTCTCATGTCCCCTGTCATTTAACAATCCCTGGCTACATTGCTTTTGTCCAGTTACCAGCTGACTTTCTGGAAACTTCCCCAACCCAGTGTTTCACAAACTTGACTGTACACTAGATAGATGCCCAGGGAGTTTTGAGGCAGGATCCTACTACTGGGCTTGAAGTTTGGCCTGAGCATTAGGGTTTCCAGACTTCCCAGTTGATTCTGATGATTAGTCAGGTTTGGGAACTACTGTTCCATGTGACTCCATTCTCCCTTTAATTGTGTCCCCAAGCCTTCAGATCTAAGTGGCTTCTATGGAGATGGAATCTGTGTTTGCTCATAGGTCCTGAGATCACTTATTTTCTTTCTTTCTTTGTTTCTTTGTTTCTTTGTTTGTTTGTTTCTTTCTTTCTTTTTTTCTTTTTTTTGTTTTTTGTTTTTTCCAGATCAGCCCTTTTAGTTTGTAATATGTTCCTTGGTAATCATGAAACTATTCAGCTCCTGACTTGAGGTACTCCTAGGATTGTATTAGAATCATTAGTGACATTTATTTATGTGACAGGATTTCCAGTGACCCAGGCTTCACATATAAGTTCACTGTGTAGCCAAGGATGACATTGAACTTATGATCCTCTGGCTTCTATACCTTAGTTCTGGGATTCTGCAGTACTTGTGACATCATACCCAGTTTATCACTAGTGCAATTAAAGAATATAGTTGTGTAGGCTTCACCTCAGACCCACCAGGTCTTAGAATACATTTAAAAAGGTTTCATGTGCTAGAGACATGGCTCAATGGTTGAGAGCACACACATGGCAGTTCACAACCATGTTTAACTCCAGTTCCAGGAGATCTGATGCCCTCTTCAGACCTCAGAGGGCACTGCAAAAAGAGTTCTTCATGTGAGATTCCCATATTCTACTTTTTCCCATCCTTGTGTTGATAATCCCATAATCTTACTTCATTCGCTGACACTCTACCCTTTTCCCTATGATCTGAGCTACTTTCCCCATGCCATTTCCCAGTTATGGGTAAGGTCTGCTAATTATCCTTTCTGCCACTTGTTAGATGGAGAAATAACAAAACAGTGTTAATTGAGGTCACTGCAAGTCTAGCCTCCCTTTGAGCTCCAATTGTTTCCCATTAGTCCAGATGTGCTTTGTGTTTCCCTCCTCTTCTTACCCTCTGACCTGGTCCCTTACTTCTGTAGTTTGAATTTGAACTGGGACTTGGGTTCCAGACCACCTTGCTTTACTATAGGTTTTTACTTAATCAGTGCTCAGACACTTCATAAACTGCCGCACATTTAACAGAGGGCCACTAGTTACTTGATCCGGTAACCCCCCTCTATGCAGGCTGCATGTAATCACCTGTAGATCTCCTTTAATGTTTCTTATGAGCCAAGCACCAAGGAGGTTTATTCTTCACTCACACCCCTTAAATATTTGTGTGTGAGTGTGTTTGTCTACTAATATGGATGTCAGAGGACTACTTGTGAGGATTGGTTCTTTCCTTTCACCATGAGGGTCCCAGGTGTTGACCTCAGGTCATCGGGTTTGTGGCATGCACCCTTACTCACTGAGCCATCTCACAGGTCCGGTCCTAGTAACTCTTGAGAGAAGCTAACACTTAGGGTTTTTTTTTTTTTTTACTGATCTGCTCAAGGCTCCAGGATGAGTACTGGCGAAGCCTAAGAGAAAAGCCTCCTCCAGTGTCTGTGAACCTAGCTTGGGTCTCCCTGTAGCCTGTGCTCTTGGAAGAAAAAAAAAAAAAAAAGCAGCAAGTGGTCTGATCCATAGGGCAGAAAGATGGTGACTGAAACTAAATATTGTATGGACTGACCTGTCTGTGACTTTTAGTCTTATATCACAGCCATAATCATGAGCCAATAGAAGTCACTTTAGAGAATTTGGAGGATGGAGAAAAGAAATGTGCACACCATCTTCTGTGCACCCAAACCCTGTCCCCTAATAAAGTAGATGTTGTCACTTTGGTTTTCCCTCACCCCATCCATTTTTCTTTTTTACACTATAACTTGAACTCCAGTCGAGTGGGCAGTGTGTTGCCACCCCAAAGTGGACCATCAGGAGTAAACAAGCCCTTTCTTGGATGGCATTTGGAAAAATTCTCTTTTCTACTTTAAAGTACATCGAATTTATAGATATAGAGAATCATTGCACAACATAGATCTTTTGGTTAGTGCTTTGCTGTAGCATGTGTGTTCTTTAACAACAAACAGTTAAGTTCAGCTCCCTGCAGGGACTTCACCCAGCTTAGAATCCTGTATCCTAAACACTTGCTTCATACAAAGTGGAGGCTGTGAATGAGGGTCTAAGTGATACAAGCTTTGCAGTTAATTACATTTTATGTTTCCATTCTAAGAGTCCCCGTGGTTTTGTTGTCACATGGGATTGGGGTGCCTTTCTGCCTCTTTCTGACCTTGTTTTGGGTCCTCAGAGGGCAGGTTAGTGAGATCCACTCACTAAAATTAGACTGTGGGATGGTCACAGGGTATGGAGGAGCATGGAGATTTGTGTAGGTTCTGAGTTAGAATTTTCTAAGAACAAAGCAGTATTGAGCAAGAGGACCCCATGAGTCCCATGCTTGGCAATTGAGTGAAGCTGAGAGTGGTTACAAAAACAGTTCAAAAGCTGTGTACTATAGTTCAGCAAGAGATTATTTAAAAATAAATTTAATATACATCTTATTACATGGTTGAATATTCCTAGTAAGCAGCAACACTTATGGGCATTCTAAGTTCATATGGTTTCCTTTAATGTAATTAATTTGATGTCAGCATTTCTACAAGACATTAGGAATTACCCCCAAGTTTTGCATCTCTTTTAATAATTAAAGAGTGTGTAAATATTTGTAATCTTAATACTGGGGTGAGAATGTATTTTCTCAGCTAGAGGTGTTTTGGCACCTTTTGCCAAACACGGCAGCACATATCAATCACTGGCGATATGTTTTTCAGTGGATCCCTGGAACGCAGAAGTCTGTCTCTCTGATAGGCACCTTCCTGCTGCTTGCAGGGGTCACACCTGAGACCTTCTGGAGGAATGATTAGTTTCACAGCATCTTTACATTGACACCGTTTTCTCTTCCCACGAGCTAGAAACCGACAGCAGCAATAGCCACAAAGAAAACAACTCTAAGGAGCGGTACCTTTGTGAGTGTAGTAGGCGCAAGGTCTGGCCCCCGACAGGCAGTTCCAAAGCCAGAGACGACTGCGGCGGCTTGGCCCCAACTCCTGCGAGCATTCTGGGAATGAGGATAATTTCTCCTAGAAACTTGGCTGAGGCAGGCGGGAAAAGTGTTGGGCTAAGTGTCTGGAGCCCTGGCTTTTTATCTCACTTTGAAGCCATCTTGCAGTGCAAACAAGTCTGTTAGCCTCCCCGAGTCTATTTTCTCACCTGCGAAAAGGTGGTGGTGGTGGTGGTGGTGGAACCTAGACCAGAGAGTGAGTAGATGTTTGGAATTGTTTTGCTCTGATTGTCTTCTCTTCTGTGTTGATATCCTTTCACCCTGTCTGCAG
>NC_034612.1:31356245-31358848 GCF_900095145.1 Mus pahari
TATATATATATATATATATATATATATATATATATATATATATAGTGTTGAAGACAACTGGTGCAGTGTAATATTTCTCCTTAGGTGCTGTTGTCTAACATGTGATGGATTTACTACAGCTTGAAAATGGTTCATGCTCAAAATTTTAGGTTCTGTAAAACAAATTAGTGCTGTAATTTATCAGTGTAAGCCTGAAGTTTGGAGAAATAAATATTCTTAAAATAGGAGACATTTATTTATCTAAATGGCTGGAAGAAGAAAGAGCATGACTAATCTAAATCTGGTGGCAATTAATGCAGTGAGGAATTTAAACAGAGATGGAATAATGATGGCCATGAGGATGTTTAGATTTACTGGACAGTGACCATCAGTAATTTAAAGATTACTTAAAATTAGCTCTAGAATAAATTTTCAGTTTCAACATGATTAGCTGCCACTCTATTGAGATACAGTGTCTGGAGAAGTTAATAGCTATCAATTAAATAATTCAAGTTTTTGACAACTGACTTGTCAATCAAGTAAATTCATTAATTGGCTGATCTGTGGAAATTAGCTTGTTGAACATTTGTTAAGACCATGGTTTCTGCAGTGCTTTAAAAAAGTAGTATATATATATATATATATATATATATATATATATATACACATGTGTGTGTGTGTGTTTGTGTGTGAATGACATGTGTGTTTATGTGCTCTTGGAGGACAGAAGAGGGCATTGCATTCCTTGGAGTTTGAAGTACAGGTGGTTGTGATCCCCCTGATATGGGTGTTAGGAACTGAATCCTCTTCCTCTGGACAAGAGCAAGTGCCCTTAACCTCTGAGCCATCTCTCTAGCCCCTTCTGCAATGTATTTTATTTTACAGTTTTTTATTTATTGTAATTATTATTGTGTGTATGTGCATACATATATATGCATGCATCTCTATATGTGCATGCATACCTGTGAACACCTGTGGTAGCTTGTTCATGCCCAGCCTGCCTGTGGAAGAAGGCCAGAAAATGACTCTCAGAAATTGCTTCAAGGGACCAGTCTTAGGTTGTCAGTCATGTACAGTACATACTTTTACCTGCTGGGCCATCTCACCAGCTAGATTTTGCTGTGTGTGTGTGTGTGTGTTTTTTTTTTTTAATATTATTTTAAAAATGGATAAGGCTGCTTTTGGGGGATATGTGCTTTTTTTTAGATGATGGGCTACAGCAAACTCTAGAAGTAATTGTTATGGGCAAAATTGACCTCAGGTACAATGTCTTGTTGCCTTTTCTCTCTTTCAGAAGGTTCTGTATACTCTATACCTGATTCTTTACCATGAGATGTTTGGAAGCTTAATTTTAGAAATATGAATGGCCTTTATAAAATAAAAATAAAAATAATAGTAGTAACCAGAGAATGAATGAGTTCTGAGAACTTCAGCACTTAGTTACCCCTGATAATTGGTGGTTGTAATTTAGCTACTGAATGTGGGAATACTTGTCAGGTTTGGGGCGGGAAGGGACTTTGTATGATATAGATATAACCGACCATTCTAAGCTGAGAATGACATTCTCCTGGGCTATTTTGTGTGTATTAATGGCTTTCTTGTGAGAAAGGGCCAGTTTTCAAAGTGAAGGGCAGTTGTAGCTTGACTCTCCAAGTGTGATGCAGGAGAGACTGACATTCTTCCTGACTAAGCTCTTCTGCAAAGTGCCTGGCGGCTTTGGATTTATACATGAACCACCAGATGGCAACAGAAAAGGTGTTTATATAGGATGCAGTTGTTGCCACAGCTTTATTTTTTAATTCTTTGGCACACTATTTCTCAGTATACTTATATTTACATTTTTGGACTAAAACCATCATGAATTGATAATGCCTGGCAATGTAAGATCCCAACCGGGAAGCTGAAGAGTGGTACCGTGCCACTAGGAAAGATTTTATTTATTTTACATGAGCATATGTATTAGCCATTCTCAAAGTCTGTGAGCTTCCAGGGATGTAACTTGATAGTTTGTTTTTTCATTGTGTAGTCCATGCTTCTGCTCTGTATGTTATTCAGCTTTTCTATAGCTCTCAAAGTAAGCAGTAATAATTTGCAGAACATTAAACAGATAAACAACAGAGCTCTTATCCTAAAGCATTTTCTGTAACACCTTTGAAAGGAGGTCATGAGATTATAAACATTGAGCATATTTATGGATTTGCTGGGTAATGGTACTCTTGCTGTAAGTAGAATGTTTTGTTTTTGCCTCAGAGGCGTATCCCCCTTACCCTCCATTTAATTGTTATCTTGGCTCTTTTATAGTCTTTTTCTTAGGCAGGCCTCCTGTGTGCAAACTAGAAACTCGGCCTGAATTTCTTCAGGAAAAAAAAAAAATTATTGGAAGAATCCAAAGGAGTCACAATGTACCTAGCAGGATGCCACCTAGACACTTGGATATATCCAGGGCTGATCTTTACTTCAGGAGTAAGAGCTCAGGAATAATGCTGGGATGTATGAGGCTCTGGATTTGAGTCATAACGATACACAGATACACCTGCATTATCAATACCACCCTCTGTTTTCTCTCTTTCATGTGTGTGTGTGTGTGTGTGTGTGTGTGTGTGTGTGAGAGAGAGAGAGAGAGA
>NC_034612.1:31359813-31374411 GCF_900095145.1 Mus pahari
ACAAAACCCCATGACCTAAGGCACCCAAGAACACCAGCCCAAGGGTGGTATCATCCACAGTGGGATGGGTCCTCTCATATCAATCACTAATTAAGAAAGTGCCCAGAAGCTTTCTATAGTCAGGTGGACATAAAACTAGCCAGCACAATGTGTTTACTTGTATACATGTTCCTCTCTGTATGTGCATGTGCACATGCTTGTGGAGACTAGAGGTCAATACTGAGTGTCTTCTTCAAACGCTTTCCATTTTAATTTTCTTTTTTTAAAAATGGTCATTCACTGAACCAGTTAGAGTTTACCAAGTCAAGCAGACTGATAGACCAGTAATCTGGATCCACTTCCCCTGAACAAGGATTGTAGGTACATGCCACCATGCTTGGCTTTTTAAATGGGTTCTGGGGGTACAAACTCAGCCCTTAACGTTTGTGCAGGAAACACTTTGCCCGCTAAGCCATCTCCAAGTCCTTAATCATCTTTAAACCTTGTTTTGCTGCCTTGAAGAATTGTTCATTAATTTTACCTATTTCATACAGATGTTGTGAGGATCAGTTGATATGATTAGGCATAAGGTGTTAAGATCTTACTTACCTAGGACATAGCATTCAGCCAGTAAGTGGTAGGCATTGTTATTGCTATTTACACTCCAGTAGACAGGAACCACACTTTATTCACTCCCTGCCCCCATAGTATTGAGGATTAATGAGTCACTGTAGTACAAAGTGGCAGTGTGAACAATTGAAATGACTAAAGAGCCATTATACTAATAGTATCCTTGCTGTGGTTTGCCAGATGAATTGCAAGGGAGTGTGGTGATAGGAACCGATGAGATAATATAGAAAGAACAAAGTTGACAGAGTAGTAGTGCTGGCATTGAACATTTTGAATATTTTTACTGTAGAAATGTGACTGATAAAAAGACAAAAACAAACAAACAAAGGCTCCTGGCTTTGTTGATTTGATGGGAAATGGTGATCTTTTCAATGACAGTATTGCTGGATTCTAAGAGTACATATCAGACGTAGAATGATGTGCTGGGACCAAGTAGAGTTAGGTATGTTTTCTTACTGTGGACAAGCTCCGGAAAAACTGCTGGGTATTTGGAATGCATGGTGATGAGATGATCTTGGAAATACTTTTTTTTTTTTTTCTGTCTAAGTTTGAAATCTTAAGGGCTGGAAGAAAATATAGGTTGTTGTCATCTGGTAAAATGAGAAGTATTATTACAATTCTCTAATATTAGTTCAGTTTTATATTTTGTGACTATCAGAAATATATTCAATTAACTCTTACATGAAGAAATTAACACAAAATATGGTCTAGAAAATATGGAAAACAATCGAGTCCACCAAAGTGAGAAACAGACTTGTAGAATGAATGAAAAGCCATGACTCTTGCAAAGGAAGCTCATGATACAGATGAACTTGCAATGCAGGCATGTCCCAGCCACACAAGGATATGAAGGAGAGCTGGCAGATGTTGCAAATAAAATATTGTATTTCAAGAGGTAGGGATGGTTGGGATCATGAAAGAGATGACTTTATTTGAACTGATTGGAGATAAAAAAACAGACCATGATGAAAGAACAGATTAGAAAGTGATCACACAGATTTGGGAAAGAACCAAGTAAGATTTCTATAAATGAAAATTTATGGTCATTAAATTTTAAAAAGTAACCTCAATGGATGGGTTATACAGCCAAGTAGATATAATTGAAGAGAAAACTATTGATTTTTAAAGGAGATTTGAGGAAATTGGTCAGATAGAATACAGTACTGAGGGATAGAGAGACAGAAAATGAATGGTAAAGATTCATGAACTTTAGGATGAGAAAGTTCAATATCATCTTCCATGAGCTTCTAGAGAGGACATACTACTAGAAGACAATGGCCAGGATTTTAAAAATCATTACTATTGCTAGTTATTTTTGCTGTTGTATATGATGGATGTGGACGGGGGTGTACGTACTATGGCACTTGTATATGTACACGTTGAGACAACTTTTCTCTCCTTCTGTCATTATGTGGGTTCTGAAATTGAACCCAGGTCATCAGGCTTGCATAGCAAATGCTTTTACTTGCTGAGCCGTCTTGTCAGACCCTGAAAATTTTAATGATTTCTTAGATTTCAGAAGCTCAGTGGCCCCCAAGAAAGATAAAAACAATTTTATACCTAGGTATACTGTAGTTGAAACATTAGAGAAGAAGACAGAACTAATCTAAGGTAAATAGAAGCTTGAAATGGCAGGTATTTGTCATAGAAGGTAATGAAATATCTTCAACGTGTTGAGGGAGAAAAATAATTGATCTAGAAACCTGTATTCCTATAAGCATCATTCAAGTTTAAGAGTGAAATAAAGACAAAATAGATCATTCATAGAGTTTTGCTTGAGGAACTACTAAAAGATGTATTTCATGAAGAAAGAACTTGAAACTAGGAGAGTGAGCTCTAAGTAGCTAAATGATAGGAAATAATGTATCTGTACCAACCTCACATCTCCACAGTCACTTTGTGGTTTACAAGAGTGAGTACTGTTGGATGCCAATGTTAAGGGCCTTCACATCCATGGACTTTACCAACCACAGCCACAGATGGAATGTTGCATATTCACCAGATATTCACACACACATTCCCCGTTTATTTCTAAGCAATATACTACTAAGACTGTATTATATCACATTTATCCTATATTAGGTGTCATAAGTAATGTGATTATTTAAGTCCTTTAGAAAAACTGTATGTAGTATATTACTATCTTTAAGGCACTGGAGTAGCTGTAGATTTTGGTATCTGGTGGTAAGTGAAGGTAATCTAGCACTGATTGGTCTCCTACTCCTTAAGTACCAAATGGTTGAGTGTGAGGGATAGTGGAGTTGGATTGGCAGGTGGAACCATAGAGATGCTGGGTAAAAGGATACATAGTTTCAGCTGGAAGGAGTAATATATTAAAGAACCACTTTGCAACATAGTGACCATAGCTAGCAAAAGTGTTGCAATGTGGTGATTATAGATAGTAACCATGTATTTTACATTGGATAGTGGATTGTATTTTTACCAGGAAAAAGTATGAAAAAAAGTGTGTGGTAATTAGCTCAATATTGTTCACTGTATACTGTATTCATTATATACAGGAAATGATACTATTGACCCTTAAACAATGTTTTAAGCAGATGCTCACAACGCTTAAGCTCATTATAATATAAATAGAAGTGCCACAGTTCACCTTCTTTATTTCTTTTTTTTTCTATTAAAACTATATTCCAGGCCTTTCCTGTACGTTCATCTTTTAGACAGGGTCTCATTAAGTTACCCAGACTGGCATTAACTTGCCTTGTAGCTCAGGCAGGTGTCAAGACTTGTGGTTCTCTTGCCTCAGCCTACAGTGGCTGGTATAACAGGTGTGTGCCACCAGAGCTGGCAACTATACATAATTTGCTTAAACTAAAATGTAGTTTAATAATTGTGAGTAGCAGTTAACTCATATATTCATTGCACTGTGAGAAGGGAAATATGAAATGATGAAGGTATGATGGTAGGTTGGGTTTTTGTTTGTGGGTTTTTTGTTTTGTTTTGTTTTGTTTTTTCTGCATGGAACTGGTGTTTTTTTTTTTTTTTTTGGCACATATGTGGTTGACTGGAAGGCCTGTATAGTACATGGAATCATGGAGGTCAAGGCTTTCACAGGGAAACTAGTGGCTCTTTAGGATTCAGAGTATCACTTGGAACTAGAAATGTGATGAACTCGGTAGAAAGTTAGTGTTGTCCTTTGCAGCATCCCCCTACTGATTTCTCACTAACTCCTGATGGGGTTTTGCTGAAATCTAGTAGGATATGTTGGAATGCCATGGATGGTCTGCATCTCTGACTGCTGTTCTTTGAAGAACTGAGCAACAGTGCCTAGATACTTTATAGTAAGTTCTAATTTTTTTTTTTTTTTTGAGATAGAATCTTATTAATTGAAGCTGGCCTTGAACTCTAGAGTCTCTTCTTCCAGTCTTTCAAGTGTTGGGATTACAGGCTTGTGCAACTATGCCTAAATAGAAAATTTAAGGTTCTAATTTAACTTCAAAGCTTGAGTTTATGTTTCTTTTCAATGTTTGCTTGCATGTATATGTGTGTGCACAGGCATATGTATGATTGCTCACATGAATATGTATATCTGGGGACCAAAGGTTGATGCTGAAGCTCTTCCTTGATTTCTATCCCCATTGTTTACCATACAGAGTCTCCTGCCGGACCTAGTGCTAGCACAGAAGACAGTTTACACCCAGGATCTGTCTCTGTCCCCTGAGGGCTGGGATTACAGGTGGGCTGCCAGGCCACTGGCTTTTATACTGGTGCTGGGGGTCTGAATTCCAGTCTCACACTCACAATAGGTGCTTTAGTCACTTGAGTTTTGTTTGTTTAAAGCTGTAATTACTTTGCTTTGTATGTTGCCATTTCTTGGGTTTTCAGCTGAATTATACCATAGATACTACTGGCACCCCCCACTTCCCAAAGCAAAATTTTACATGGCTTCTGGATTATGTCCCAGATTGCCACAGCACCAGTTAGAGAGGACATATGGAGAGGGCTAGACTACTCTGACTTCTTTCTCTCATGGTGGGAAAGAAACTGGTTTGGATGGAATCCTCTGTTCCTCTGGATTAGTCCACAGCAGGTCACCTTGACCAGGATACTGAGGTTTTACATATTTCTAGCTTCTTTCACAGTTGCTCTTGCATCATGTAAGAAGGCTACAATCCCATGTTGATATTAAAAAAGACAAGATACATAAACATGGTTCTAATTAATGAGAAGACAGTCCAAAACATTAGTTGAGAAGTGAGACTATAGGATTCTTTATATAATATAATATGCTTTTTTTTTTTTTTTTTTTTTGGTTTTTTCGAGACAGGGTTTCTCTGTATAGCCCTGGCTGTCCTGGAACTCACTTTGTAGACCAGGCTGGCCTCGAACTCAGAAATTCACCTGCCTCTGCCTCTGCCTCCCGAGTGTTGGGATTAAAGGCGTGTGCCACCATGCCCAGCTTATAATATGCTTTTACTGAGTATTCTTAATGCATTGGGCATTGTCCCTTTTCTGTATGTGTCTTTGTGTGTCTATATATGTGTGTATGAATATCCATGCAACACCTGTGGATGCACACTTGTGCAAATGTGTCTGCCTGTGGAGGAGGCCAGAGACAAACCATGAGTCCTTGAGTGTTCTCCAGGCACTGTGAATTTCTTTCTTTCTTTCTTTCTTTCTTTCTTTCTTTCTTTCTTTCTTTCTTTCTTTCTTTCTTTCTTTCTTTCTTTCTTTCTTTCTTTCTTTCTTTCTTNCTTTCTTTCTTTCTTTCTTTCTTTCTTTCTTTCTTTCTTTCTTTCTTTCTTTCTTTCTTTCTTTCTTTCTTTCTTTCTTTCTTTCTTTCTTTCCTTTGTTGAGACAGGATCTCCCACTGGTGTGGAACTTGCCAAGTAGTCTAGGATCAGAGACCAACCCACTGTTGGTTCTTACCTTCTACTCTGTTTGAGACAGGCTTTCTTATGTTCATCACTATGTATGCCAAGAGGATATCTGATGGAGAGTTAACTGTCACCAGACCTGTTGCTCTAAGTTCTGACTCCTAGGAGTGACCTGAGCCTCCTCTGAATTCAGCTTTCTTGCTTCCATCTCTTGCAAAGAATTGTTCTCTGTTTTCTGATTTTCTGTAATAAGCTTTGATCACCTTTAAAATAAGAGCATTATATGTAATAGAAAAGCATAAAGGTTAGAAAAGTAATGTGAATGTAATATTAGTGGAAAGTGGCTGAGAAGTTACTAGTTTATAAAATGATGGACTGTGATTAAGTGATGGGCCAGCCTGCTTATGGTTTTTGTGTTTGCATTCCTAATATTTTATGTTTTTAAACAGAATCATTTAAAGCTTTTAAATAGCAAAAGCAATTAGAATTATCTACTGTAATATCAAATCTGTGAGTTTTGGGAAGAATGTGGTTTATTCACTGAGAGTGGATGAATGGGAAGCTGGGATTTTGGTATTTTAAAAGGAATCCCTCTATTTGAGCAAACTTATGTTTTTGGCCTTATTTTGTTCATCTACTTGAAAAAGGCTCACACTATCTTTATAGACTCTTTGTAAGAACAAAAATCTCCTTTGAAAGATGGATTGATAAACACATTTGTACCATTGATTTCTGGTTAGGCCTGTGTAATCTTTTTGATTCTAGTGTCAAATTCTCCCAATAACAACACTGATATCGAACCCACTCAGTACATTCAAGTTTTTCAGGAGTTGCACAAAAAATTGAAACATCATTGTGCATTGTTCACTCTAAAAGGAGTGAACTTAAATTTGAATATGTATACATAAAGTACTTAAAAGTTGAAGTATAACAAATAATATTGCAAATTAGACCATCGGGTGTGAATGCTGTTCTAGCTGACAATTTGATGGCCTTGGGTTCATACAAATTTTGTGATGGTTGTTGTTGCTGTTTTGTTTTTGATGACCGTGCTGGTTAGAGTGGAGATACCCCAGCCATTTCTTCGCCTGGTAATTTTCAGCTTGTTTGTGTGGAGCCCTGCAGATCCCTGCAGCCTGGTGCTGCTCTGCTCCCCCTCCCCTTTGCACATTTGTTTTTTAGTGTTTCCCTTTCAGCTTAAATGTTCCAGATTTGCTTCCTTTTTGGGCAAATGATTTTCAAACTATTTAAAGGGGGAGATCCTTCCTGAGTATGGCAACAACTTTGAATAATAATCCAAATGTGAGCCGGGCGGTGGTGGCACACGCCTTTAATCCTAGCACTTGGGAGGCAGAGGCAGGTGGATTTCTGAGTTCAAGGCCAGCCTGGTCTACAAAGTGAGTTCTAGGACAGCCAGGGCTACACAGAGAAACCCTGTCTCGGAAAAAAAAAAAAAAAAAAAAAAAAAAGAATGAAATAATCCAAATGTGAAATTGTAATAAAGCTTTTCAGGAAAAAAAGGGGGGGAGCCCACACACATAATTTACACTTATTTATATATTTTATGTGTATGTAGGGGGTGTCCTGGAGCATTTGGGAAGTCAGAGGACCACTTGAGGGAGTCAGTTCTCTCTTTCTACCATGTGGATTCTAGGGGATTGAACTCAGTTGGTAGGCTTGCTGTGCCTATGCTTGCCTACTGTATCTTGCTGGCCCTATTTGATTTTTTACAGTGGTTTTATTCATCTAAGTGAAATTAGTCATCATGTGTTTTGAAGTTTGCTGTTGTCTTTCTCCTTTCCATACTAGCTAGGGACCAGGAATAATCCCCTTTCTTTTGCTTCCCCTTGGTTCCCTTCCTTCTTCCACTTCCCCTTTCTTTCTTTCTTTTTTTTTTTTTTTCCATAAAGTAACACTGAGTGTGTGTATGTGTGTGGTGTATGTGCATGTGACTATGTATGTGGAAGGAATGCAGAAGAGGACATTGATGTTCCACTTTACACTCAAAGTTTTATTTTCTGAAACCATGAATGTAAATAGCTCTCTTGCTTTATAAGTTGGTTATCTTAGTACATGCTATGCTGATGGGATGTTAACATTGTCATTTATTTTCCCACCTCCAGCAAATTTTCTCAGTTTTTCGTTGTTCATGGGAACTGTTTTTTCCTCCCCATATATAGCAACACATTTATTTCTTGTTCAACATATGAGCAGTGTTAATAGGCATCTTTATAGGTGAAACAGCTGAGAAGGATGCTTGATTAAGATAGGCATGCTTTTTGGCTGGAGAGATGGCTCAGCAGTGGATCCTTCAGATGACCAGAGATCTGTTCCAGGCACCCACCCACACTAGGTGACCCACAGGTGGCAGTGAATACAACTGTAGGCAATCTGACCTCCTCTTCTGGCTCCCACAGGCATTTGCATACATGTGCACACACACATGTACACAAATATATAAATAATGAATATTTTAAAAAATATTATTCCTTGCTTCTTTTTCCCCCTTCCTTCAGTACTAGAGATTGAACCTAGGGTCTCACACATGTGCATCAAGTGTTCTTCTACTGAACTACATCCTCCCTCACCTTCCACCTTGGCTGTCATTCAGTCTTACTTATTTTGGGAAATAAGGGGATGGAATTATCTTTTCATTCTAGAACTTGAAATTTAAAAAAACTATTTTATGTGTGTGAGTGGTTGCACACATGGCACAGTGCTTGTGTAGAAATCAGAGGACAACTGTATGGAGTTGGTTCTCTTCTTCCATCTTTATATGGGTTCTGGGAATTGAACTCACATAGTCAGGCTAGCATGTCTCGAGCCATGTTGCTGGCACAAAACTTTGTGGTTTTTTTTTTGTACTAATACTGTTTTTATTATGTAAAATAGTAATTATGAAAAATAACAATTAGCTTGGCCTATTTTTGCTATATAAGTGTGTGGCCACAAGAAGCTCTGCTTTTTTTCCTCCTTAGTTTCATGGTTCCCTCTCTTCATGCGATCATGGCTCTTAGCTTCATGAATATTTGCTCAATGATGTTCTGTGGACCCCTCGCCTCCCCAGCCTCAGAGCAATGGCAGCATACTGTTTCTTTAGAGGGTGACCCCAGCACACTTACCTGTTTTTCACGTACTGTGTCTGAGACATCATTTCACAGGAGGATTTATGAATGTATCTTGTGAAAACCTATACATATAGAAAATAGTTTTTGGGTTCTAGAAAGTGTTTACTGTGCAGATGACCTGAGTCCAAGGCTTAGAAATTGTGTTTTATGTATTTTTCTTAGAGCTAAGCATGATGGGACAAGCTTGTTATACCAGTGCTGGGGAGACAGAGACAGGTAGGTCCTGAGTTTTGCTGGCTAGCAAGCCTAGAGGAATTGTTGAGTTTCAGGCCAGTGAAGAGTGCCTGACCCACCAAACGAACGAACGAACAAACAAACAAACAAACAATAAAAGAGTCTTGAGGAATGACCCTTAGGTTGACCTCTGGTCTGCAGTGCACCCTTATGCATGCACATGCACACGTACAAATGCTTTAAAGCCATCTGATGAAGGGTGTGGCATTGTAACCTATCCTTGCCCCTGACATTTATGAGCTGTGTAACCTTGGGTAAGTACTGTAACTTGTCTGGTTTTAGGAGGTCATTTATAAAATGAAGTTAATCTCTCCTGAGGTTTTTGTAAGGATTAGAAGAGATAATGCATGTAAAGTACTTAGTGTGGTGTCCTGCTTAATAAATCACAGTGATTATTGTGCTCATTCATTTATCAGATCAAATGAGTCCCTAATGTGTTTCTCCTTCCTCAACTAAAATTAAGCGCACAGCAGGCGTGTTAGTTGCCATCACCTGTTTTGTCACCCTCTCACATACCTTGCCTGTTCCATTGTTTATGTTAATATTTCCCCTCTTTCTCAACACACATTACACATTTTCTTTTCTTGTTGATGGTGTCACTCACCTATCATATCCCCCTTGCCATCTTATTAATCAAGGCACTGTTTGTGGCTGAGTATAGAAACTCACCATGACAGGACTGTTCATGTTGCTGGTCCTCCAGAATCAGTTAAAATTGCAGCCACATTTAATTCAAGTCACCAGACAGGATGAGCCCTCTCGTGATTGGGGTTTCAGCAAGGACAGAACTGAAGCTGGGTTGTAGACATCTGGCAGAGAATGATGAATGTCGGCTGAGATGTCACAGAAGTTTCTTACCACTGTGGGCTTGTCCATGGCCGAAGAAGTCCATATCCTGGCTGGCAGTCATGAGGGGAAGGGTGTGTGTGGGTGGGGACAGGGAACACAACAACCCCATCATTAAGTTACCATAAGCATGGTGACTCTGGCAGTGGGATAGTGTTCAGGGTGTGGCTAAATGCTCAGTACTGCATCAGTTTGACCCATCCATACCCTCTGCTGCTGTGTGTAGCTGGTTTTTGCTATTTTGTGGGTTTTTTTTTTCCCCACTACCCTTTAATTCCACCGGTTTCACCCCCATCACTAGACAGGAGAGGAAGGAGGCTAGAAGGGAGAGAGAGGAGTCTGAATCTATTTTTTTTCTTTTGTTTCTTCTTTGAGCACGACTACTAATAAACTGCTACTCCTACCCCCAGTCAAATGACAAACAACTGCCAACCCTGCCTATTGGGGCTCTAGCACTTATATACCCTCTGAAAAGTTCCTATGATTCCAAGTGTTATACAATCACAGAAACTATCTGCAGCTGGCAAAGCCATGCCTCTGCTAGAGCATGAGGCAAATCATACTTAAATGCTGCAGACAGTCCAGAGCATCCCCATATCTCCACACCTAGGATTAAAACAAAGACACATCCTTATAATTTTTCTGTGTTTTTAAAGCAAGCAAAATTCCAAAATTGTCACTATAGCTGTGTTCTGGGCAGGCTGGCATGCAAAAAGAGTAGCAGCGCTTCTGGTAAGTAACAATAGGCTCTCTGCTTCTTGATCTGATGGGCTCACATCTTGTTGGAAGCATGCACATAGAGTCTGATAGTCTGTTTTCCATTTGTTTGTTGTTGTATGGTGCACTGATGATCCATCACTCTCTCCCAGGTTATCTAGCAGTGGCCTGCCTGCATGTTCCTGCTCTGCAGACTGCCAACCCAGTTTCCTTTTCTGAAGCTGCAGTCAATGAAGGAAATAGAATATAGTGTTTGAAACATTTCCGTAATATTCTGTTCAAGGATTTCACGGCTGTTGTAACTGTTTCTTCTTTTATATTAAGAATTTGCTTCACTTTTTCTTCCATTGACCTAATAGAAACCATTTTTTTTGTCTTTGTTTTTCTGAAAATTTGAGTATTCAAAAAGACAGCTAGACAATACTCTAGGACTTTTTGAGAGGAGATGCATTTACCTGCCTAATAAAGTCACCTAGAACTAGTGATGATGGTGTAGTGTGGCAGTCAGTCTTCAGGCCTTTGAGAGTCTACCCTGGCTAGGTTCCTCCCCATTTCTGCTTTGAGGAGTGGACCTGAACAGCACAAGGGACTGCTTTATGCACATGTCACTGTTCCTCCTCAAACATGGGTGCAGGTCTCAGCAGTCTGGAGACCTAATTCCAGTTTTTGGATCTTTTCTCTGTAGCTACAGCTTCCTTTAATTCTTACCTATTCATTCTGTCTCTGTCTCTGTCTCTGTCTCTGTCTCTGTCTCTGTCTCTCTCTCTCTCTCTGTATGTTGTGAGACAGGGTCTCACAATGTAGCAGTGGCTAGCCTGGCACTTGCTATATAGACCAGGCAGGCCTGCCTTTGCCTCTCAGTGCTGAGATAATAGGTGCTTGCCACCATATTTTGGCTTCACCTGTCTCTTCTTATTTTGTACATACCATGAACTCTGTGGAGAGAGCTGCTACAAGCAAATTGGAAGTGTGTTTTTATAACATACAGAATAAGGGGTCATGTTCCTGTAAATTACTGTTTAGTATTCTAGTTTGTGCATTTCTAAGTCAAAGTTCATTCTTTCAAAAACTACCTTATTAAATATTGATTTTCCCCTTGATTCATCCACAAAACCCCTAAAGATATAGGAGGCATTTTGACTAGCCTTTGTTCTTCACAAATAAGTCATTAGAAGTCCATTCACATCCAACTGTGATGTGAGTTCACGGTCTTTCTAGATTAGAGTCAGAGATCTTATATATTTTAAGCATCTGCTCTGTTTCAGTATTAATTGTGGTTATCCTAGACTAAGTCCTGTTTGAAGTATGGAATTTGTTCACTACTCATCTTGTTAAAAGAAAATGAATAAGACTTGGCATGTAGTTTTTGCTACTTATATAAATTTAAGTACAAAGTTTAAGTACAAATTTAAGTTGTACTTAAATTTAACTATAGAGTTAAACTTGCCCACAGTTTTTAAAATAGTGACTTTGGTTTTTAGGAATTAAAGGAATTAGTACATTGTCAGGCAAAGTGTGGCTTTCACAGGAGTCAGCTAAGAGCAAGCAGCCTTAACTTAAGCCTTGTGAAACTTGAGTGTTGCCTGTAGACTCTGACTGACACAATTAATGGAACTCTTGAAGCATCGGTGTGTTTCATCTGAAATTTGACTTTTGTGCTGCTATGGGGATATGTTGACGTCCTCAAATTTTAAGACAATTTCAGGGCTCATCAACTAAGGGCTCTTGGCATGAAAATTAAATATTAACTATGTGTCAAAGAAAAAAAAAATGAAACTACAAATCTTAAAAACAAAACAAACCCAAAAATGCCCTTCCAAGTTCCTGACACAGATGATAGATACTGTGGTATTTTCTGAATGTGTAGAAGCCTCAAAATCAAAGTGAAAATGATTTACAGTGTCCTCTTTGATTTTTTGGGTCATTTAATTTGAGTTGATTTCTTCAGAATGAACCAGATTTCTTAGAGCAGAACACTGATGACACACCCTGGGTGGCTTCCCAGAGTGGAGCTGTGCCATGGGGCTCTAGAGGCTGAACCCAAGGCATGCCATTCAGAACTTCACAGCTGATATTAGGTCAGTATAATGATTTATATGAGACTGCCTTTCCCTTCCCCTAGATAGTTCAGACTACATCTTAAAGTACTGGAAGTTGCTTTCCAAGGAAGCATTCTTCATGTGACAAGAGAAAACAAACAAAGAACAACTTAAACCTGGGATTCAGGGTCTGAGGGATGGCTCAATTGATTATGCTACATAAACATAACAAGCCCAGTTCATTCCCTGGTACCTACATGAAGTTTGGGCAAGGCAGCACATGACCATAACCTTAGTGTTGGAGAACCTGGTAGATCTCTATGGCTTGCTGGCAGTTTAGTCCAGCCAAAATAGGCTCAGAGGTCCTGTCTCAAAAATGATCTGGAGAGTGATTGAAAATACACTCAACATTGTCCTCTGGATCTGCACACACACACACACACACACACACACACACACACACCCTGTGGTTTGACTCACATAATATAAAGCTAACCATTTTGAAATGAATCATTTGATAGCATTAGACACACACTGATTATTATACAGTAACTGCTTCTATTCACCTCCTAAATCCTCATGCCCACTAACCAGTCTTTCCTTATTCTACCTCTTCCTCCATCTCTTAGCAACTACCAACTGGCATTGTTTGTATGGATTTACCTATTCTGAATAGTTAATGTAAATGAAGCAATGTCAAGTAATGTATTTTCTGTTGGCACCTGTCAGCGGGCATCATGTTTTGGAAGTTTGTGGATATTGTGTACGCCAATCCTTCATTTCTGTTTATGGCTCAGTATTCCATTGTGTGGATGTACTACAACCTGTTTATTGATTTGTTGATGGACTTTGGCATTGTTTCCACCCTTTGGTCATTATCAATAACATTAATGTGCATGTTGATGTATTTGTTGGAAAATTTGTTTCTTTTTCTGGTGTATTCCTGGCATTGAAATTTCTGGGTCATAATTCCATTTTTAAGTTAAAGTATTTTCTGGGGGCTGTAGAGATGGTACAGCAGTTATGAAGATTTGTTGTTTTTTCAGAGGACCTGGGTTCAGTTCCCAGCATCCACATGGTGGTTACCAACCACCCTTAACTCCAGCTCCAGAGGATCTGATGCCCTCTTCAGGATAACGAGGGCAGTGGTGCATGCAGTGCACATACATACATGCAAGCAATGAACCCATACACAGAAAATAAAAAGAAATACTTAAAGCCCCCCAATTTTCTGCTTATGATGTATGCACTTGTGTCTGTGTGTTCATTTTTATATGTGTGTGTACATGCATCCTTGCCAAAGTATGTGTATGGAACTCAGAGAACAACCGCAGGTACCAGTCCTTGCCTTCTACCCTGTTTGAGACAGTCTCTGTTGTTTATAGCTGCAGAAGCCAGATTGTTGCTACCGTCTCCGACCAGCAGAAAAGAAGCGACAAAACCTATGTCCTTCTCAAAGCAGTTTATTCAGGAACATAACTATGTGCAGTAAAAAGATTCCCCGACCTCTCTCGGCCATCCCCTTTTATACCCTCTAGTCCACTCCCCATCACCCCATTCCACGTAGGCCCAGTTCATTGGCTCAGGACTACATTCGTCACATCATCTGATCTTTTGTTGTGGTGCATTTATGCAGTGCAGTTTAACGGACGTGGCTATCTTGAGGGATATGAGGAAGTCAGTTGTCAGCCTTTAGACTTGACGGCAGTCCCGGGCGCCATCTTGGGGCCGCGGCCAAACCCGCTCCTCACATCTCCCCCTTATTCTTTAATTTGCAAAGAGAATGCCTGTCTTAGGTTGCCCCCTGCAACAATGCTCCTTACCCATCATCGGGGGACAGACAGCAGTGATCTGATCCCTGTCTTAGGTTGGCAACATGCCCAGGGAGTCTTACCTATCATTGACTACTTCTCTAGCATGCCAAGCCACACTTGAGGAGATTGTCCCATCTCCATAGCTGCAATGGCTTGTATCAACAGAGCTTAAGCCCTGCGATGGTGATGTTGCATGCGGCAGATGCACCAAAAGGCCAGGACACTGATGAGCATTCAGCACAGTGCCAATCTACCAATACCGGCCCATTCCTTTAGGTGTGACATAGTGGTGGCAATCCAGTTTGCAAGTCCTTCAGCCATGGAAACATCCACCCAAGTGGAATTGACCTTTTGGGTCTAAACAAGGTCATAACCG
>NC_034612.1:31375126-31376007 GCF_900095145.1 Mus pahari
GCCTTTTCACCTGTATGCAGGGAGGCAAACAACACCCCAGAGGCTGTATCTACAGAAACATGAACAAATTGCAGTTTACCAAATTCTGAAAAATGAGTCACATNCATTTGCCAAATGTGGAGGGGAAGCAGGCNNNGAGGGTTTACTCCCACACTCGCCTGAGGCAATAGGGGGGCACAGGCTTTGCAAGACATAACAATATTCGTTGCCTCTGCTCTAGTAATACGAAATCGAGAAGAAAGTGTTTTAGAATTCACATGAAACTGAATGAAATTCACGAGCTAGTTCTACAGGTGTTTGAATCAAAAAGGCAGAAGCAGCTCTGGCAGCTTTATCNACCAAATCATTGCCCTCTGCTAAAGGGCCAGGCAAACCTGTATGAGCTCGAATGTGTTGGACAAAAAATGAAGAACTTCTANTTAAAATTAAGGATTGCAATTTATTTAACAAATCCCCTATAGTGGATCNAAAATTCACCTTCCCCACCACTTCCAGCATTGCTAACGAATTAACCACATACTGACTATCTGAAATTAAATTAAAAGATTCAGAATATAATTCAAAAACTTTTATAAAAAATATCCCAAGTCTTACACCAAAATACAGGCTCTGACTCAGAAGTATGAGTTTAACTTTCTCTTTAAGACAATTGGGGAAGGGGATCAAGCTTGAAAAACAGTAACACTTATTTTGGCAAGATAGCAACCAAAAGCTAAAGTACAAGCTATTATATCCAAATTAAAAGGCATTAAAGAATTAAATCATAATATTGGGGAGGGGGTACACAAACACAAGATACAGTATGTCTAAACATCTTGAAATTATAATTTAAGGGTAAAAGTTGAAAAATTATGCTGTTTTAGCTAGAGATTAAGTGCACC
>NC_034612.1:31376382-31378129 GCF_900095145.1 Mus pahari
ATGTGCAGTAAAAAGATTCCCCGACCTCTTTTGGCCATCCCCTTTTATACCCTCTAGTGCACTCCCCATCACCCCATTCCACGTAGGCCCAGTTCATTGGTTCAGGACTACATTTGTCACATCATCTGATCTTTCGTCGTGGTGCATCTGTGCAGTGCAGTTTAAGGGACGTGGCTATCTTGAGGGATATGAGGAAGTCAGTTGTCAGCCTTTTGGTGGCAGTTCCAGGCGCCATCTTGGGGCCACGGCCAAACCCGCTCCTCACACCAGATTAAGTGATGTGTGAGCTTCAAGTGTTTATTTTTTGTCTTTGCCTTTCATCTTGCTGTAGGATGTTACTGCTTCCATTGACCTGTGAGTTCTTGAGATTTGAACTCATGTCTTCACTCTTGCAGACTAAGTATTCTGTGTAGTGAGCCATCTTCCCAGCCCTGTAACTCTTTTAGTAGCTGCCAAACTGTTTTCCAGGGTGGCTTGGATAATCTTATATTCTTACCAGCAATGGACAAGAATTATAGTTTCGGGGCTGAGGAGATGGCTCAGCGGTTAAGAGCACTGACTGCTCTTCTGAAGGTCCTGAGTTCAAATCTCAGCAACCACATGGTGGCTCACAACCATCTGTAATGAGATCTGGCACCCTCTTCTGGGGCGTCTAAAGACAGCTACAGTGCACTTACATATAATAAATAAATAAATCTTTTAAAAAAAAAAAAGAATTATAGTTTCTCCATAGCCTTGACAAAATGTGTTTCCCTTTTTACATTATTCATCCTAGAAGATATGAAGTGGCATCTTACTGTGATTTTGATGTATTCCCACAATGATTAATGATGTGGAGCATTTTTATATGATTGTTGGCCATTTAGAAAAAAATGTCTATTCAAGTTATTTGCCTATTTTAAAATTATGTTGTTATTGTTGAGTCAAGGGGGTCCTTTACATACTGTGGGTGCTATGCCCACTATGTAAATATTTTCTCCTATTCTTTTACCAGTCTCTTGCTTATTCTTTCTGTATTTGTTTGCAAAAATCGGTGCTTTATTTCTTCTAGTTGTACACAGAAGTCATTTTATTTTATGCAGTGTTTTTATAGCTTCCCCCCCCAAAGTAACAGTGCAGTATGGAAATTTCATATTAGCACACAGAGATTCATATTCTTACCTTCCTCTGCCTCAGTCTCTTTCTCCTTGCCTATGGTGTCTTGATGTGTGGATGTCCTTGCATGTGCTGTCTCTAGTCTCCTCATGCCGTCTAAAGTTCTCACTGAGGCATGTCAAATGTAGGGAGTTTAATGCTTGTACCAATACTGCTCTGGGATAGGGTTGTGGAAGTGCTACTGTTCTTATCCGATGCCTGGAGTCTTTTATGCATTACATTCTCAAAAGGAACTCTGCTAGTTTCTCTTTTACCACTCTCACAACATTACATCATTGCAAAGATCGGTCATGCAGAGCATGGTTTGCCTCTGATCCTAGCACTCGTGGTTTTAAAAACTCCAGAATTGAATTTGGCACTGAATATGCCAAATATAAGAGGTATCCGCTCTAAAACGGCAGAGCTTCTGTAAGGCAAAAGACACTGTCAACCAGACAAAAAGGCCACCGACAGATTGGGAAAGGATCTTTACCAATCCTAAATCTGATAGAGGACTAATATCCAATATATACAAAGAGCTTGAGAAGCTGGACTCCAGAAATTCAAATAACCCCATTAAAAATGGGGTACAGAGCTAAACAAAGAATTCTCA
>NC_034612.1:31379184-31389652 GCF_900095145.1 Mus pahari
GCTGCTATGAACATAGTGGAGCATGTGTCCTTATTACCAGTTGGAAGATCTTCATGCTTTAAAAAAAAAAAAGTTATCTGCTCTTCTTACCAGGTTTATCTCCAGATATTGTATTATCTGTAGTTAAGAAGGAAAAGAAAATAAAGAAAAACACCTATGCATTGAGATAGACTACCACTGTGGTTTCAGTTCCTTGCTCATAGGACTTTGAGAAGGATCTGCAGCCCACTAGGGAACGGTGACTCTCTCCTGTCAGCCTTCAGCGACCTGTAGTCAGCTCTCTTCATAGCTCCCTTCCGTCTGTAGCTCTCTCCTGTCACAGCCTTCAGCGACCTGTAGTCAGCTCTCTTCATAGCTCCCTTCCGTCTGTAGCTCTCTCCTGTCAGCCTTCAGCGACCTGTAGTCAGCTCTCTTNCAGCCTTCAGCGACCTGTAGTCAGCTCTCTTCATAGCTCCCTTCCGTCTGTAGCTCTCTCCTGTCAGCCTTCAGCGACCTGTAGTCAGCTCTCTTCATAGCTCCCTTCCGTCTGTGGCAGCAGTAGTCACAGAGAGTGACTTGGACCACATGGACTTGAGCAACTCTCCTGGCTACCCCTTCCCTTCAGTGTTTCCCTCTTGCCTTGGCTTGCATAGTTCCTCTGTTGAAGCAGCAGTGCAGGTACAGTCTCATTCACAGGTCCCCGATTCTTCTGGGTACAGTATTTACAGCGTCCCAGTGTTTCCTGAAACTGTGTGCTAGTACTCAGAAGCCTCTCTCTTATACTGTGAAGATTCGCAAACCCACCTGTTTTGAAGTCTGCTCCTTGAGACCAGAGGTCGTCTTTCCTAGAGCCTGTTCTTTACTGGAAGCTTAGTCATTAACAGGTGAGTTCAAGTGACTTCATATGTCTTGTTTTATACTTATTTCTCCTCTTTCTTTTTTTTTTTTTAAGTCTTTAAGTATTTCCCAGATTTCATCCCTCCCCCCCTCCCCCCATGTCATATCATCTTATCTTTGTCAGCTGTCATTCCTAAACACATGACTCAAAGGCATCTCCTTGTTCCAGGTTTGAGTGTAACTACTGCACTGTAGCTCAAACTCAGTACCTCCTTACCATCAGCCTGTGTATGCTGGCTCTTACAGCAGCATTCCAGAAGCTTCATAGGCTGAGCTGTATTTCCTGCTCTGCTGTGGTCTCTCCAGGATTCACTTGGTGCTTCCAGAATGCTGGCTTCCTAGTAGTTCACTCCTTTCTCCTCATCGTATCATGTTGGCTTTAACATTTTAGATAAAGGTTCATTTATCTCCCAGTGCTGCCACTTCATCTTCCCCTCTCCTTTTCTCACCTCCAGCCAAGGCAAATTCCACCTCACTGGCTTAGTTACAGTTCAGACACCGTGGCCTCCTGGCAGCCTTTGCTACTTTCTATGCCCTCTACACCAAGAGCTGCCCTTGCAGTGCTCAGCTTCTACCTGTTTTTGTACTTTCCTCAATGTAGGCTGTGAACATCAGGAGACAGGATCATGGTGTTCATTGTCATGTCTCTACATCTGGCAGAGTCCCTGTGAATGTTCATTAGATGGATAGACAAGTACACTGTATAATTTTCTTCTTTTTTTTTTTTTTTAAATCACTGTTTCTACTGGTGCTTCTCAAATTTCTATAATTTGATGTAAAAGATGGAAAGAAGCTATGTGGCAACACTGGTCAGTATTGAGGTAGATTATAAAAGACTTTCAAGTTCTAGGGAGAAACCCATTTCCGTGCCCATTCCTATTATTGGTTACAACCACTGTTTGTGATTATAAAACTGAAGTTCCCATTTCCTTTTTGCCTCTTAACAGTGATCATTCTATTGTCTAAAGGCCACATGTGTTCTCTTTCATGTGACTCCTTCATCTTCACCCTAGCAATGCAGGGTCAGGTCCTCCTCCTTATACTGAGTATTTCTGACTTTTGTATTAGGATGGGAAAACTCTTTCCCTAAAAGGTCCCAAGAGACCCAACAGGATACCTTCTCTATATATTTTCTGCCCGTTTCACCACAGTGCACAGGGACAAGATCACATTGTAGCCATAGGTTCTAGTTTGAAATAGGGCAGTTTTGAATCTGCCTATCACAGGCCCTGTAGTTTACTGGTGTGTCATAGCAGTGGAAGGTTATACTTCAGCCGATTAAGCATCTCCTTCCTTGGCAGGGTATATTACTTTTCTCTTTGCTGGAACAAATACCCAGCAAAAGTAGTTTGAGGCCAGGAGGCTTCATTTTGGCCTGTGGTTTAAGAGGGGAGAAGTCCATCATGGTGGGTAGGCAGTGGCAAGAGCAGGTCAGATGTGAGATGTGGCAGCTGGAGCATAGAGCAGCTGCACCATCATGTTCCTCTGGCAGCCAGGAAGGAGAAAGGTGAGAGAGAGCACTTGCTTTCTCCCTTTCCCTTATTCATTTAATCTGGAAACCCAGCCAGCGATGGTATTCTGCTAGCAGGGTGCGCCTTTCTCCCCACTTAGCCTCTCTAGACACGCCTTCACACGTGTCCCAAAGGTGTTAGGAGAATCTTAATCCAAGTAGAGAATCAAGAGTAACCATTACGTGGGGTCTCCTTGGAATTAATCAACTTTCCTTTCTGTGTCATAGACTCTGCTGTATATGACAAGCATCATGTCACACCATGTACCTCATGTGATGTTGCTTGAGGCAAGAGAACGTTCGTATGTACATGGGCTCATCTCAAAGTCTAGAGATTATGATTCCGGGGCTCATAGCTCCTGCTTCTCTCTGACATTTCAGTGTGAGGTTAGGTTTTGGTTTTTTTGTTTCTCTTTTGCCACCTGTCTTGACCTCTCTTAGAGTTGAAGTCATTGAGTAAATTGTTTAGGTTGTAGTAGAATTTAAGAGATGTAAGCTTTTTATTAAAATGTAGGAAAAGGAACACAAATAGTTCACTTGGAAAATTTTGCAAAAATAAATGCATAGTTCATAACCAAATAAAAACTTTAGACCATGCACCAGTGCCTTAGAAGTCTGCCTACTATCTNACTCTGAGAAAGCAGTATTTTATCCACCTTTTAATTTAAATTTTCAGCCTGTTTAATCCTCTTTTCACTACTTTTAAAATCTTTTATTTGAGAAGTAGATCCAAAAAGCTAATCCGCAGGCTGTTTTGGAGCAAGGGATCAGAGTAGATAGGAGCCAGCTCAGACGCTTGTATACTGCTGAGAAGGGGCCTCCTATCAAAGCTGGAGGGGCTGGATGCCTTCTCAGTAATCTGAAATAAACTCCCCCTGTAACTTTTAGTTATAAAACAGACATTGTACTGAAAGCAATAGTAGACTCTTACCTTTACAGTTAAAATAGAAACTAAAAAGCACTTTTAGAAAAGCCATCCTAATGAGGTCTGTTTGAGGTGGTTGCTGGCTTTTATATTTTATTTTTATGATCAGTATTTCTAGTTTTTCTTCAATAAATTTATTAAACCTGTACCTAGGAGAAAAGAAGCTGCATAGCCCCTTTCTGAGGCTTAATCTTCTCTTTTCATGGAGGGTAACAATGTCTTATTTGAACTTTTGTTTTTCACCAGAGAACAAGCTTTAGGAAACTGCATTCAGTACAGGGACCCTGGGTATTTACATGCCTCTATCGTCACTATTGTCAAAGGTCCTGGGCTTTACAGAAGGACAAACCTTAATGTTCTCTGCCCTGTCACTTGCTCACCAGGCAGAGTCTCACAGGCACTCTCACATTCTACTGGGGAGAAGCAGGATTTTATAACCTTGGCCTGTCTGTACCTTATATACTAGGCACGCCAAGATTCATGATCTGAGCAATAGTTAGCCTGTTTCTAATTGCATGATCATACCACTCCTATGCTTTTACATGTACTATGCCAAACTACATGTAGCATGTGTACAAATAAGTGTGCACACATGTATGTGTGTGTGTGTATGTGCATATGAGTGTGAATGCAGTGTCCATAGAATCTAGAGATGCCATACCTCCTGAAGGTGGATTTATAGGTAGTTGTGAGCTGCCCATTGTGGGTGCTGGGTATCAAAAATATTCTATGCAAGAGCAATATAAGCTCTTAACCACTGAACAATCACTCCAGTCCTATAGCTTCTTAACCCATTTCTCCATATACCTTTAAACCTCAAGGATTGTTTATATTTTTAATTGACACAGAAGTTTTCCTTAGTATTTTCAATATATTCAAATAATACCTGCCTAAGAAGAAAAATATATGTAATTTTGAAAAGTTAAGGCATTATAGTTAAAATTCTTTTTTTCTAATAATAAGCTTTTCAAGAGATTCTTATGCAATACCAGTTTCCAGAGACCAAAGTGATGATTTTAATTATAGACAATAGAATATTAAAAATCTTTTCCATTATAGAACTGTTTAAAAGATTAAAAGAATATATCAACAAAACAAACTACCTCCTTATATAAAATTATTGATATTGCCAAATATGATACCTATATACATCTGTCTGAAATGTAGGATATGAATTGCTGAATAATACCATGAATTTCTTTTAAAAATACATAAATAAATGGTCTTTAGGCCTTTGAATTTCTGGCATTTTACTCAATGTTTTTCTTGAGCAGGAAAATGTTCTGGGTCATTGTTACAATAGAAGTCATAGGGCTTTAGAAAACATGAGTAGGTTGTGTGAGTCCAGTGTGCTCCATGAGAGCTCAGGGCAGTCCAGTTTTACTTGCTTGTACCCAGGATGCATAATTGGTGGTGGTGGTGGGGAAATAACAAGCAAAAGAGCAGAATTATATGCAAATGTATGAAGATAATAAACTGGATCAGATCGTTAGTATTTTGTTCTTCAGTGACTTCGGTTTTATGATATTTCTTTCTTTCTAAAGAAAATTAAAACATTTGATTTGAAAACAGCCATTGGCATATTTTGGTAATTATGTCTAGGAATCTTTCTGTGCCTTTGTATACATGCGTGTGCACACATACACATAGGACTGGGAAGATAGCTCATTTAGTAAAGTACCAGCTGTCTAAGAATAAGTTCCTGAGTTTGGATCCCTAGTACCCAGAGCGGAAACATGAGGATCCATGAAACTTGCAGGACAGGCAAGTTCAGTGAGAGACCATGTCTCAAAATTATACAGTGGAGAGCGATTAAGGAAGATGCCCAGTGCTCTGGTCTCTAAATGCTCATGCACACATGTGACCACATAGATAGATAACACACACACACACACACACACCACCACCACCACACCACACATGAGTTGCTAATGAGTCAAATGACATTGTATGTTGTTTGTAATTGCTCATTCAACAATATCAGATTTTAATTTTGTAGGTAGACATCATTTTTAATGTGTTGAATACTGCAATGTGAGTTTTGTTTACTTTGATGTTAATAGTCTCTGAAGTTGCTGTAATTCTGTTACAATCATGATTGATGAATATGGTTAAATGAACCACCTTCTTCTATTTGATACTCAGTTACATGGAATACCTTGCAGTAGGATTGCTTGGTCATAGAGAGTGCTCATGTTGCTCTGTATCACAATTGCATTTCAGAAAAAAAGGGTTAACCTATATATACATTAAGTCCCTTGTGGATCTGAGGAAGTCATGAGTGAATGTGTATTGTTGCCACATCAAGGACCCAATGGCTCAGACCTGTAGGAATGGCAAAACCTTCCCTGTCCTGGTCAGGTTCAGAATTGGCCAAGCCTTCCTCTATTTCAAGTTTGAGTGTTGGCAATGTGTGGAAACACCAGCAACTACAGCTTTCTCCTCTGGGAAGTTTATGACCTGACACTGCTCTTCTAGAGACCTTCTACTAGAAACTATCTAATGCCTCCTCTCACACGGCACATAAACACACAGGTTCCAGGTTGCTGCCCCATCAGAGTGAGCACACCCTACCTGATTCTCTCTGTCTCTCTGTCTCTGTCTCTCTCTCTCCATAATTTCCTTGTCACCCCAGTCAGGTCAGTACCCCAACCCCTTAGGTTTTGTGGTCCTTTTTTCTACATCTTCTTGCCAAGGCTGCTTTGATAGAATAAAAAAAAAAAAAAAAGTAAGTCATAATCTACAAGAGTGGTGATATTCCTCCATCTTTTATTCATTCATTTTTTATAGCTTCCACTTTTTATCACAAAAATGTAAATATATATACCCTAGTTTCGTTTCTGTTCTTATAAAATCTTGACATAAAAACAACTTGAGGGAGAAAGAAGTTTATTTCAGTTTACAGTTCTAGGCTCTAGTCCACCATTGTGTGGAACTCAAAGCAGAAACTTCAAGTCAAGAGCAGAGAGAAATGCCTGTTTATTTGCTAGTTTGTGCTCAGCTCTGTGTCATTCCTACAGTTTAGGAACCCCTACCTAGAGAATGGTGTCATCTACAGTGGCCTTGCTGTTCCTATATCCACTAACTTACTGAGGAACACCCCCCCACAGACATCTAAGATCAACCCAATGTAGACAGTCTGTCTTTGTGTCATTTTTCCCAGGTGACTCTAGATTGTATCAAGTTGACAGTGCTTATTTCACAACAAGCAATGGTAATGTGAGCACTCTTCACCCAGCTTCAGGAATTTTGAAGTCATAGCTGAACTTTTCTTCTTTCCTTTCCTTCTCCCCTCCCATCTTCTCCTCTCCTCTCCCCTCACCTCCTCTTCCCTCCCCTCCTTTCCCCTTTTCCTTCTGCCCTCTCTGACTCTCTCTCTGTCTTTGTCCCACCTGGTTCCCCTTCTCCCATGTTAGGAGGCAAGTTTTAGAGATATTATCATTTAATTCATGATATCCTGTTCTTATTTCCATCCACTTGCTTATTGCTGGGAGTGGGTAGCTTTTAATGTACTATTGGGCACAAAATGGTTATATATTTTAATTTAATAGTGAGCTAATTGATTTTCTTTCTCTGAGAGTATAGCAATTGCATTAGTGTGGCTTAGCACTAGAGTTTAATAGGTGTAAGCTATTAGATGAGAAGATAATGCTCCATTCTAGGAAAGTAACCAGGCTTTGTGTTGTCCAGATAAGGCTGCTGCACTTGGTCTTGGTGTGACATTTTAAGACACTGACAAATGAGCACGTGCAGAAGAATGACCCACAGAAGGAGTTGGAGGATGGTCAAGGGAGGCAGGTGGGGGCCTTTTGCTTAGAATACAGAATTGAGCAAAGTGCTGAGTATGGGGTGATGACTGCCTGAACATGCAGGATGGCTTCAGAGAGAGCAAGGAAGATGCTTAAGTGGTGTTGCCTCTGATCTCTGAGTCAGAGCCTCCCCTCAGGGTTCACCCGTGGTGCTTGAATATGGCTGAGGGAAGTAAGGGATTGGTTTCTGATGGAGGTGGTGCTTTTGGTTTCCAGGAAACCTGCGTCAGGCTTACCAGGTCTTGCCTCCATACCCATTTTGCCAAACAAAGTTTTAGCTTTTGAGATAGAAAAGTGTTTTTGTTTTTGTTTTTTGTTTTGCCTAATAAAAAATGGTTTTCAGTACTGAAAAACAATTTCAATTGAGAAGTAACTTCTGTAGGCCCAGAATCCAGTGGCTGTAGTTTCAAACTAATAGTAATTATAGAAGGTTCTGAGAGCAAAGTTTATCACTCCTTTGGAGGCAGAGCCCGACCTAAGTACATAGACCTTTATTTATCCCATTTGTTGTTAATATTCATATATTTCTTCATAGGAATAGTAATGTGTTTGATTTGGGTGTGCCTTCCACATCCCAGAGGGTATTATGTAATGCTGTAATTATTCCTCTAAAACTCAAAGTCCTGAGTTTTGAACACTCCTGGCCCAAAGGGTGTTTGTACCTATAGCTGTTGCTTTCTCATGCAGAGTGGTACACAGTGTATTTTGATGCCTGATCACTATGCACATGTAAAATGAGGATGATAATACTCTTGCTGTCCCCTTAGAGGCTGTGAAAATGAGATTATTATGTAAAGCAGATGCAGAATAGGATTGCCTAAAAATAACACGTTACTTGCATGGCCTTCTTATTCTGTACATGTTTAAGCTTATTTCTAAGGGTCATTGTAAGTATCTGGGTGTGGTGGTTCATATCTGTAACACCAGCATGTGGGGAGATGGGCTGTGAATACTGTTGTAAGTTCAAGGCCAGCCTGTGCTCCAGAGTAAGTTTTTGTCTTAAAAATAATAATTGGGAAGAAACATGTTGAAATGTTTGTTTTAACTATTACAACTTGAACAAAGGTACATCTTCCAAAAGCAAAATGACAAATGATATTTCTAAAATATTTTTATTTTATCCAATCTGGTTGGTGTGTTATAGTGTTATTTTGAGTTATTTGGGATGAAGTAATGCAGCATGAAACAGTATTCAGCCTATTTTAGGGTCTGCATTTATGAGCTCTTAGACTATGCTTTTAGCCATATAGTTGCTTGTAAATGATGACGGTGATTTCACTTTAGATCATGCTAATAGTGTGTTCAAAGGGGTCTAGGTTGCTTTTGTTTGTAGAGCAAGACTCAGACTTCATAGAACGGAAACTAGCATGGTTTTAAAAAATACATAGCAACAGAAACTTACTAGATTAAAAACTCAACAGCAGAATGTATTATGTAAAAGTATTCTTCAATCTTTTAACGAAAGACAACTAAGGTTAATGTTTGTGTCTCAGAAACTTTATTTATATGTCAGTATGTTTTCTAAAGAGCATGCAGATGGCTCATATGCTGATTTGTCCATGGATCTTTTTACTTCTGCATCTTAGAGATCTTTGGCTTGCATATACAGATCATCACTTTTAAATGACTTTGTACCATTTCATGTGGATTATAACCTTTGTATGCTATACTTCAACTTCAGGATGTTTGCTTTTAACTACTAGAAAAATTATTCATGTGGGTGAATTTTTTGTAAGAAAATCCAAAATGTAGATATAGATATATACATATACATTGTTTCTATGTACAGCATTATACACTGGAGTACTGAGTACTGAGTTACCCAAATGATAGATCTCATTGGTGGATATTTTTACCATGTTCACGAATACCATTCATCCTTTACTTTCTTTCTACCAAGCATTATCTAAGTAGTATAATTTTAATATAATTAGTATTACTTTCTTCATTTAAATGAATTCATATTTTGTCAACAACAATAATTTAGAATATGAAATGATAATCCTATGTGACATCCTGTAGAGATTGACTGTTCTGTGTGTATCTAGGCTGTAAGCTCTATACCTTCTGGATCCTCCACAAGGCAGTGGACTCACTTTGTGGAGGAACAGATTATTTTCTTGCTCCCATTATTATTTTTGTTTCTCCCTTCCTTCTCTACCCCACACAGTGCCTCTCCTCCATGGTGTGTGTGTGTGTGTGTGTGTGTGTGTGTGTGTGTGTTGCTGGAGCTCACAAATGGATATCAGAAGACAACTTACAGGATTCTGTTCTTTCCTTCTGCAGTTTGAGTCCTGGGGATTAAACTCAGGATGTCTGGCTTGTCAACAAGTGCTTTTACTTCCTAAGTCATCATACCAGTTCCCTTCTTTTGACTACTGTGGGAAAGAACAGTTCCTTATTTATAGACTTTTTTCTTTTTTAAAAAATAACTTTTGAAAATGTTATTCACATACCAATAAAACTCACTGGTTCACTAGTTTTTAGTATGTCTGGAAGTGTATAGCCATAACTAGACCTAAAACATTTTCAGCTCCTGTCAAAGGAACCTTGCAGAGCCGACTTGTTGTTACCTCACGTCCTCCCACCTAGCCCGGGGAATTGCTAGTCTGCTTTTTGTTTATATAGATGTGTCAATGTGAACGTTTCACAAATGAATCGTACAAATTGTCCTTCCGGCCTTGCTTCTTTCACTTAGCTGGTTTTCAGAGACCTCCATGCTGTAGCATGTGTCAGTGCTCCAATCCTCACTACTTATGTAGACCATTGTGTGGATGGCATCACATTTTGTTTATTTATTAACACTTGAGCAAACATGGGAATTATTTTCATTTCTATTTTTAGGACATGTCTGAAGATGTACAGGTGCACATATGCATGTGTGGAGGCCAGAGAGCAATCACAGGTGTTTTTCAGAAACACTGCACACCCCCTTTAATATAAAGCATTTCATTGCCCTGGAACTCAATAATTAGGCCAGGGTGAATAGCTAGTAAGCACAGGAATCCTCCATATCTGCCTTCCCTATTGAGGGGATTACAGCATGCGTTATCACACCTGGCTTTTTGTGTGGACTCTGGAGACATAACTCAGGCCCTTGTGTTACAAGGCAAGTACTTTCCTGAGTAAGCCATCTCCCTGGACTTGCTTTTCACTCCTTAATGGAAGAAATGCTGCCATGGAGAAGTTTTTGGTTTTCACTTTTCTTGGGCCTATACTTACGAGAAGATTTCTAGATTATGAGATGGTGATTGTGTTCCAGCACTTAAAGAACAACCCAAATCTGACTGCCTACATCACTGTAGATTCCCGTCAACACTGTAGATTCCCATCAACACTGTAGATTCC
>NC_034612.1:31389787-31439607 GCF_900095145.1 Mus pahari
TCAACACTGTAGATTCCCATCAACACTGTAGATTCCCATCAACACTGTAGATTCCCATCAACACTGTAGATTCCCATCAACACTGTAGATTCCCATCAACACTGTAGATTCCCGTCAACAGTGTGAGAGGCTTCTGGTCTCTCTGTACCCTTGTAAACACTTCTTATTTTCCTTTAACTTTTTTTTTTTTATAGCAATCATCTTTTGGTTTTGACTCGTATTTCCTCCGTGGCCAATAGTATTGACCCTCTTTCTACATACTTGTTGGCCAGGTATAAATTTCTCTGGAGAAATATGTATTCAGATCTTTTGCCCAGATTTAGTTACCCTTTAGTCTTTCTATTACTGATTTATAATAGTTCTTTGTGCATTTTCGATGTGCTTTATATTTATAATTTTCAGATTTTTTTGCATTCTCTAAGTTGTTGTGCATATTTGTGTGTGTCTAAGTGTGTGTGTAGACTAGAGGGTAATGTCAGATATTTTCCAGCTTTGATTTTAAAGACAGGTCTCTGAGTGAATTGGAGGTCACTCATTTAGTTAGACTAGCTCACTTATCAGCAAAATCCCAGAGATCCACTGACTGTGTGCTGAGCACCAGGATTATAGGTGTGTGGTCATGCTGAGCCTTTTACTTTGGCTCTGAGGGTTGAACTCAGGTCCTTATAACTTGTGTGGCCAGCCCTTTGCCAACTGTGCCATTCACCCATCCTCCAATGGGTTGTCTTATTGGTGCAGTTTGGAGCACCAGGATTTTTACATTTTGACACTGTTTCTTTTGTTTTGTGCTTCTGGTTCATATCTAAGCATACCTTCAAAAGACAAATTTGCTTACTGAAAAGTCGTCTCTGTGATTGGGAGGAGAATAGTCTCGTGTCTTATCTCCTAATTCCTTCAGAATGATCTCTGGAGTGGCTTGTTAACTCAGTGCTGATTAGTTGCCGTGTAGATGTTTTACTGTGAAGTACTTTTCAAAGGTATTTTGATTATAAAAATGTAGCTTTTTGAAAGCAAAGTGTTACCTTGTAAAGTAAATTTCCATATTTATGGTAAGGCATTTATTTTTGCTTATTTTATAGATACTAAAAATCAATTTATCTACCGTTGCAACTTTTGAATATAGCTTTCTCATGCTGTCTTGATTATCCTTAAAATTCTTTCTGCTAAGAAGGTAATGATAAATTTGTTGTAACTTGAAAAATACTTTATCAAAACTATTTCTGTCTTACAAGTTAATGTTTATAATTAAAAAAGTAAGTGTGTGTGTGTACTTGCACATGCACTTGCATGTACATGTGCATATTTAGACATATGAGGAGGTCTGAGGGCTTTTTGCCTTATTCTCTTAAGCTGGGCTCTCTTCTTACTGAACCTGAAGACGTTCATTTTTGATAAGGCTAGTTGGGCAGTGTGCTCGTGAGATCCACCTGTTTATAGCCTCTATTACTGGTGGTATAGATACCTGTGACCATGCCTGGCTTTTTCATGAATGCTGGGAATTTGGACTGAGGAAATCATGATTTCAGAGCTAGTGTTCTTATTGGGCCATCTCATCAGCCTTGGTGTCTGTGGCTTCTGAATGGCACTAACTGATAAGATTTTTGGAGACTTGTCTGATTTATTTTTGATCACTAACAGAAAACTTAAAATTTTTCTTTACTGTAGAATTATAGTTTGAAGTCCCCACCCCTCTTTTCTGGATAGTTTATGTTCAGGTCATGGTTCACTGACAGGTGTGACTAAAGCTGTACAATCAGATATCACTGGGGTCCCATGCAAATTGTTGTCACATTATTTCTGCTATTCCAGTAGTATAGCTTATGTGGATTTTTTTTTAAATAGGTGAAACTGATATGGTTCAATAGGATTCAAGAACTTCAAAATTCCTCCCCAACTAATTTCTAATAAAGTAAATTCAGAGTAATTATAAAAAAAATAATGAAATCTGTTATCTGCTTGGAAAACACATTTTTATTCCCATTCATAGTGAATGTAAATGGCCCATCTTTTCTTTTAAAATTATTTTATTTCCAAGCCCTAGAAAGACTCTGAATTTCATAATTCAATTAAAATTGGTAGAAGCCGGAGCAGTTTCTAGGAATGTCATAATGTGCTGTAGGGGACAGTGATGCTTTTAAAGGTTCTGACATTCAGCCAGGAAGGTGCTACTATTTCCCAGTAACTTTTCCTCCCTGCAGGAATAGATACACCAAGTATTTCTGGTAAGTCTGTCAAGCTTTTAATGTGATTCTCATTACATTATTGAAGGTGCCTAAATAATATTAACACATTACGTTGAACAGTTATTCAGCTTGCTGTGCTGACATTGTCACTGATTGGAGCTGATGGTGCAGCCTGGGGAATGGGCTTCACTGTCCAGAAAAGGGCTCTTGCCTCTTGCTGAGAGCCGAACCTAACCTTTTTGTAAGGGTTGTGCTGAGAAGGGAAGAGCTTGAGACTCCAGGCAGTGTATTTCACTTTGGCATTCTCACAGGTATACTGTCAGTGAGTGAATTCATTCAGATCTCTTGCCTGAGAAATTGGGAGCCAGGTTGCTTCCTGTGGTTTTGTTGCCTTGAGGACCTGATGCTAATGAAGGCCAGCCACACTGCATAGAGCTGACATAGCAGGTTCTTAACATACTGTGATGCTCTCACACTTACACATATCTCTAATGTTGCACACATTCTAGGAAGTCCACTGACAACTGGAGCACACACAGTAGTGGTATGTGCAGCAGACATCCTGTGTTCTTATTTCCTAACCGTAGGCTACTGTTTAATGAGGGCAAGAGAGTTTTGGGACTGAAGATGGAGAATGCTCTTTCTCCCCTTGCCTTCCCTTTCTGTAGATTGTATCATCCATGTTGAGTCTTTCATTATCTCTGGCTTTTTGTTTGCTGGCAGTGGTTTTCTTTCTTTCTGTACTCAGCCTGGACTTCAGGGTCGTCTGGAAGCTACACTGTGTTGACTCTGAGTTTTGAACAATTCTGTCATGCATACTTCCAGCCCAATGTGAACTCCTTACCTTCCCTGCTTTTGATAAAATTTTGTGGTGTGTTGAAAACATCGCTAGAAGTACCCGTGGAAGTGACCTGCTGGCTAATTAGTGTTTATCTCAGTCAGGAAGCTGGATGCTTTTAAAGCTGCTTCTGTTGCTGTTGGTGCCTGGTCTCAGAAACACACTACCTGTGCCAGAGCAAGGTAGCTAGGTCGCCCATCACTCCTCTTCCCACTTAGTTCAGTTTTATTCTTTGGTAGGATAAACTGATTTACATCTTATACAGTTCATATTTATAATGTCATGGACCAGTCCAGAACTTGAATACAAGATAGCTAAGAGACGTGTTTGGCTGCTGAGACCTTCGTTTCACCAAGACAAGGCTGGTATAGAAGATATAAGCCTGATCTTAGCTGTCTCATCTATTAGTCTCCAGCCATAGGTGATTTTTCAGACATAATTTTCAGGCCTTTTGCTTGTCCTTAGTGATGGACTTTTTACTTTAACACAGCAATTCCCACTAACTGACCCCTTTGCTCTTAGCAGTTGACTGGCACCTAAGAGGAAAAGAAACTGTTGGGGGTGAATGTCACTTAACTATTATTCCACCATTCCTCTGTTCTTTTCCAATACCATACATTGCAGTAACACCCAGATATGGAGTGTAGGAAAGATATGAGAGTCAGCAAAGTCCCCAGCGAGACTCTCCAGAGACAGGATCCAGTCTACAAAATGGGCAGGTGTGAGGAGGGACTTACAACCCTTCTAGAGACTCGAGAAATGACTTTCATGAACATTTGACACCTTCCCACGATCTCCCCTCCTTGGAATGCTCCTTCTCTTACTGTCTGAGGCTCTTCCCTTTCCCACCCTGCTGTCTGAAGCCCACTCAGTTTCCTTTGTTGAATCTCATCCTAGTCTCTTGCTTAATGGCATCCCGACTTTGCTCTTAACTTCCATATTTAGTAATCCGACTGACTTGCATTTGGTTATACCTGCCCACTGCTCACTTGGAAGGCAAATTCCATTGTGCTTGGAAAATAATTTGAAATTCTTAAAATGGGCTGCAGGATTCTGTGTATGCTCCTGAATGTCTCCTTCTACGGTTGGCCGTCCCTCAGGCTTACCATACTGACTTCTGCACTGTTTCCCATTTCTTCCCTTTATAGCATTAGGGATTGGTAAAAACCAGTGTGTGTATTTTCTCCCACCCCCACTACAATATAAGCTTCCCAGGGAAAGAAAATTTATTTTGTGCCTGTCTTATTCTCTCTTTGCTTGGTACATTACTAGGTACTCAATTATTTGCATGAAAGGTGATGACCACAGTTTTTCTGAAAGTTTTGTTTGATTGGAAGACTGAAATGTCCTTGTGGAAGAAGTTTGAAGAAATGATGGTAAAATATGTGATTGATGATGGCTGTGGGGAAAGGTAACATAAGTATTAAGGAGAGAAATCACTATAGAACCTTCAGTTATCAAGAGAAAAACTTAGAATGAAGAGCACCCTGACCAATGTAGTAGCAGTCAGAAAAGTTTCTCCCTCCCTCCTCCCTCCCTCCCTTTCTTTCCTTTTATTAAAAATAGATTTTTTCATAATATATTTTGATTACAGTTTCTTCTCCCTCTATTCCTCCCATCCAGATCCACTCCCTTTCTGTCTCTCACTAGAAAGCATACAGGCTTCTAAGGGATAAATGATATGATGTATGATATAATATGATATGATAAAACAAAACCTAACTCATCAGAATTGGATAAAACAAGAAAAAAGAGCCTATGAGAAAGCACAAAAAGACAGAGACCCACTTGTTCACACACTCAGGAATCTCATAAAGACACTAAACGAGAAGCCATAATGTAACATGCCAAGGATCTGGTGCAGAGGCTGTGTGAGCTGTCCCCGTTTCTGTAAGTTCATGTCCATTGATCATGTTGATTTAGAGGGCCTTGTTTACTTTGTGTCCTCCATCCCCTCCGGTGTTTACACTCTTTCTGCCTCCTCTTCCACATGGTTCCCTGATCCCTGTGTGGAGGAGGGATTTGATGAAGGCATTCTGTTTAGGGCCTAGTATTTCAAGGTCTTTAACTTTCTGTCTGTCTGGCTGTGGATCTATGTTGTTGTTCCCATCTGCTGCAGAAAGAAGCTTCTCTGATGGCTGAGCAAGGCACTGATTTATGATATAACAAGAAGTCATTAGGAGTCATTTTATTGCTACTTTTTAAAAGAACGGTAGTATTTGAATTTACTACTAGGTCCCTAGGCCATCTCATCTCAGGTTCTTAGTCATCAAAGCAGTTTTGAGCATGGGCTTCACCTCACAGAGGGGGCCTTAAGTCAACTCAGATATTGGTTGGTTACTCCCACAAGCTTTGTGCCACCATTGCTCTAACATTTCTTGCAGGCATGATACCATTGTTGATCAAAGGGTTTGTGGCTAGATTTAGTGTTTATGTTTCTCTTTGGGTAGCACACACAACACCTTCCTGTACCTAAGACAATGGCATGTGGGGGTGAGGCTCTGTGTAGACACCTGCTCAACTTTGCATGTTCAATGAGTTGTCTTCAGCAGTGGGGCTTCGGTGTTACCTTGTGAAGAGCAACCTATAGTCTTTGCAACATCCTAGATGCTTTGGGTCCCTTTAGTCAACAACTCAATCATATATAACACAGTCCCAGCACTAGAAGCTTTATTTGGTTAGAAGAAATGGCCAGAGGAGTATCTTTCTTCCCCATCATTTGGCAGTTTCATTTAGATTGCCTTCATATATGAATATACTTTAGGACGCTTCTAATATTAGGTTTAGTATTAGGTTTCCATAATATTTCTTATATGGCCCTTAATTTTAGCTGTCTCTACCTGAAATCTCTCCTACACCCTTCTCTTCACTTTCCCCTCTTGATATTTCCATTCCAACACCACCCCATCTACCCATAACTACATTTTATTTCTGTCTCTGTACTTCTTTTATACTTAACTTATACCTCTGTTGTTCTGTAGATTATAGCTTGGTTATCATTGACTGAAGAGCTGACATCCAAATTTAAGTGAATACACTCATATTTGGCTTTCTGGATCTAAGTCACCTCATTCAGCATGAACCTTTTCTAGTTTCATTAATTTACTAATAAATTTCATAATTTCATTTTTTCATGGTGAATAATGCCACATTGTGTAAATGTACCATATATTCTTTATCTATTCTTATGTTGAGGGATGTCAAGGTGGTTTCAAATTTCTGGCTATTATTAATAGAGTAGCAATGAATATGGTTGAGCTAGTGACTCAGTAGTCATTTTTTTTTTTTGTTTTTGTTTTTGTTTTTCGAGACAGGGTTTCTCTGTGTAGCCCTGGCCATCCTGGAACTCACTTTGTAGACCAGGCTGGCCTCGAACTCAGAAATCCACCTGCCTCTGCCTCCCGAGTGCTGGGATTAAAGGCGTGCGCCACCACGCCTGGCTCAGTAGTCATTTTTGAAATGTCTTTTTTGGTGTATACCCAAGAGTGGTATAGCTGATCTTGAGGTAGATTTATTTTCATACTTCTGAACCACCACACTGATTTCCATAGTGGCTGTACAACTTTTTACTCCCACCAGCAATAGATGAGTGCTCCTGTTACTTCACATCTTCACCAGTATGAACTGTCAGCTGTTTTATTGATCTTAGCCATTCTGATGAGTGTAAGATGAAATCTCAAAGTAATTTTGATTTGCATTTCTTTGATGGCTAAGGACATTGAATATCAAGTGTTTCTCAGCCATTTGAGTTTCCTCTTTTGAGAATTCTCTGTAACCAATTTTTAAAATTGAGTTATTTGTTTTCTTAATATCTAGCTTTTGGATGTATTTTAGATGTTATATTTTTGAAAATATCTGTCTATCCATCTATCTAATTATCTATCTATCATCTATCTATCTATCTATCTATCTATCTATCTATCTATCTATCTATCTAAATTTTCTGTCTGTCTATATATTTTGGATATTAGCCCTTTATTGGATGTATGTGTATTTGGTAAAAATATTTTCCTATTCCATAGGCTTCCAATCTATCTGAATGTCGGTGCCCTTTGTTGTGCAGAAGCCTTTCAGTCTCATGAGGTGCCATCTATGAATTGTTTTCCTCAGTACCTATGCTAATGATGTTTTGTTCAGAAAGTCTTTTCCTGTGCCAATGCATTCAAGGCTGTCTCCTACTTTCTATCAGGTTCAGTGTATCTGGTTTTATATTGAGAGTTGGGAGTTGATTTTTGTGCAGGGTGATAAGTATGGATCTATTTAAATTATTCTACAGGCAGCAGTCCTTTAATTTATTTATTAATTTCTATTTTGATCTAGTTTTTTTTTTTTTCCTTTCAGTACAGAGTTGTTCAGTTTCCATGAGTTTGCCCGCTTTCTGTTGTTTTTGTTGTTGATATCCATCTTTAATCTGTGGTGGTCAGATGGGACGCAGGGTTTTCTTTCAATTTTCTCTTATCTGTTGACACTTGCTTTGTGTCTGAGTATGTGGTCAGTTTTGTACAAACTTCCATGAGGTGCTGAGAAGAAAGGTGTATTCTTTTGTGTTTGGGTGAAATGTTTTATAAATATCTGTTAGGTCCACTTGTTTTGTAAGGTCAGTTAGCTCCAGCATTTCTCTGTTTAGTTTTTGTTTAGTTGACCTCTCTGTTGGCAAGAGTGGGTTTTGAAGTCTCCTACTATCAGTATGAGAGGGTCAATATGTGATTTAATCGGTGGTAAAGTTTCTTTTATGAACTTGGGTGCCCCTGTGTATAGAGCATAGATGTTAGGAGTTGCAGTGTCCTCTTAGTGGGTTTTTCCTTTGAGTATGAGGTATCCCTTCCAATCTCTTCTAGTTAAAGTTTTAGTTAGAAGTCTATTTTGTCAAATATTAAAATGGCTACACCATTGCCTTTCTTATGTCCATTTGCTTGGAATATCTGTTTAAATTCTTTTACCCTTAGGTGATATCTACCCTTGATGTTGAGGTATGTTTCTTGGATGCAGCAGAAGGATGGATTGTATATTCACATCCATTCTGTTAGTCTATGTCTTTTTTTTTTTTTTTTTTTTTTAAATTGAGGAATTGAGCCTATTGATGTTGAGAGATCTCAATCAGCAAGCAGTATTTTCAATTCCTGTTATTTTGGTGTGTGTGTGTGTGTGTGTGTGTGTGTGTGTGTGTGTGTGTGTGTGTTGCCCTCTTTTTTGATATGCTTGTGTGAAATTATGTATTTGTTGTGTTTTCTTAGGTCTGGCTAACCTCTTTTGTTTGGAGTTTTCCTTCTAGTGCCTTCTAATGCTGTTCTGTTTTATCATGGAATGTCTTATTTTCTCCATCTATTGTGATTGAAAGTTTTGCTGGGTATGGTAATTTGGGCTGGCATCTGTGGTTACACAGAGTGTGTAGAACATGTCCAGGCCCTTCTGTTTTTTAAATTCTCCATTGAGAAGTTAGGTGTTATTTTAATAAGTCTGCCTTTATATATTACTTGGTCTTTTTCCTTCAGCTTTTAATATTCTTTCTTTGTTCCACATGTGTATTGTTTTGTTATTATGTGCCAACATGAATTTCTTTTCTGGTTCAATCTATTTGGTATTCTGTATGCTTCTTGTACCTTTGATAGGCATCTCCTTTAGGTTAGCGACATTTTCTTCTATGATGTTGAAAATATTTTCTGTGCATTCAACCTGTATTCCTTCTCCTTCCTATTTCTCTATTATTTTTTAGATTTGGTCTTTTACAAAGTGTCCTAGATTTCCTGGATGTTTTGTGTGTCAGGTTTTTTTTTTTTTTTTTACCACAGTATCTATTTTTCCTATTGTGTCTTCTATGCCTAAGATTCTTCCATCCATCTCTTGTATTCTATTGGTAGACCTTCCCTCTGAGGTTCGTGTCCAAGTTCCTAAATTTTTTATTTCCAGATTTCCTTTAGTTTTTTTTTTTCATTAATTGTATTTCTACTTTCAGTTCATTTTTTAAAAAATTCTTTTAAATTCACTTTAAATCCTTTTTACAACCCCCTCCATCCTCTCTTTCCAGTCCCACTCTAACAAATCCCTCCATCAATTGCCCCCTCTTCTTCTTGTCAAAGGGGATACCACCCTACCCTGGGGCATTTAGTCCTCTCCCACTGAGGCCCATTCAGGTCAAAGTATGGGGGAACAGGATCCAATGGCAGGGAACAAAGACTGAGACAGCCCATGTTCTACTTGTTAGGAGAACTACATGAGCACCAAACTGCATATTTGCTACAGATGTGTAGGGGATCTAGGTCCAGCTCTTGCATGCTCCCTGGTTGGTGGCCCAGGCTCTGTGAGGCCCCCTGATCCCAGGTTAGTTGACTCTATGGGTCTTTTTGTGGTGTTCTTGACCCTTTCAACTTGCTCATGTCTCTTACTCATATCTCTTACTCTTCCACAAGATTCTCCAGGCTCTGCCTGATATTTTGCTGTGGGTCTCTGCATCTACCTCTACCCACTGTTGGATGAAGCCTCTCAGGAGACAGTTATGCTAGATTCCTGTCTACAAGCATAGCAGAGTATGATTAATAGTGTCAGGGTTGGCTCTTTCACATGGGATGGGTTTCAAGTTGGGGCAGTCATTGGATGGCTGTTTCCTTAGTCTCTGTTCCATCTTTATCGGTTTTACTCTTTCCTTCCAGTGTTTGTGCTCTTACAGATTTCTTTAAGGAATTTATTCATTTCCTACTTAGGGACTTCTATCATATTTATAAAGACTATTGGAAGGTCTTTTTCTTGTGCTTAAGCTATTATTCAATATTCATGGCCTGCTTGTGGTAATGTTGCTTGGCTCTAGTGTAGATATATTGTTCTGGCTGTTATTGACTGTAGTTTTACACTGGCATTTAGGCTCTGGGATTGGAAAGATTGTAATTCTAGGTGCTGATATCTGGTCTTGTCTTTGTTGAGTGGCTGTTTTGTTCCTTTGTTTCTGTTACTCTGTCTGCTTCTTTTGTTGGTTTGTTTTGTTTTGTTTGTTTGCTTTTCAAGATAGGATTTCTCTGTGTAGCCCTGGCTGTCCTGGAACTCATTATGTAGACCAGGCTGGCCTTGAACTCAGAGATCCACCTGCCTCTGCCCAGGTAGAGATTAAATTCTTTGGAACTCACTAGGTAGACCAGGCTGGCCTCGAACTCACAGAGGTCTACCTGCCGCTGCCTCTGGAGTGCTGAGGTTAAAGGCATGTGCCACCTTGTCCCACCTGCCCTCTTCTTTCTGTTTCTTAGGAGAGTGTGGTGGTTGTGTGTTGCCTGGTAGGAAATTCTTCTGGTATCCTGATTGGTTTGGCTATTGGGGGTTTTCCATGTAAAATATGTTTCTAGGTATTGGGAACTGACACTTAGGAGTGGGGATGGGTAAGGAGTAGGATTTTGACAGGGTCCACCAGAGGGTGAAAAGCAGTGTGTTCCATCAGGACTGCTTAGTCCCCTGGGAATGGGGTCAAAGGTTAGGGAAAGGCCACAGCTACAGAGGTGGGGTTAAGGCTTGTGAGATTTGGAGGAATGGAAGGAGGAGTGAGGGTCTGCAGTCAGCATACTTTCTTCCCTAGCTGGAGTGGCCTGTGGGTTCTCAGGGAATGCCTGATGAAGTTGGGAGCTGTTATAAAGCAAGGGATTGGGTAATTAGTTTGGAGGGCCAGCCTGGTCTACATAAGTTAGCCTACCTGCTTCCATGGCTGGAATGCTCATTCCATTATTTTCAACCCAGACTCGACAGACTTGACCACTAGAGCAGGGAGGTTCTCTCTTGAGGATCTGAGAAGTGACAAGCTAGTGAGTTCTATAAGTTTCTTTATTGTCAACCACATGTTCAGTATAGGGAGTTGAAGTTCTCTTCAGTTCCCTCAGCTACTGACAGACAAAAACTTCCACATAACCATTTTCTCGATGCTCAAAGCAGGGACAGGTGATCTAACAGAAGAAAACTTCTATGAGTGCTTTTGTGAATACTTGCCCTACTGCAGCCCAACACCAAGGTATTTGCCTTTCCTCCCCCCACCCCCTGCCAGGCATTGCAGACAGGCAGCATGTTTTAGTCCTGCTACCCAGAGATTGGAAGCATGCAATTCTCTGCCTTCTTTTATGGCAGATATAGGTCCCATTTCCCCTACTAGGTCATGTTAACAAGGCCTGGTGGAGAGCTGACTTTACCCCTGGCAAAAGCAAGCAGTGTTCCAACTGTTCTGCCAGGGCAGTGTTGGCCATATCCATCTTGGAACTGAATTTCCAATGTCCAGTAGCTACCGGTAGGTGGTGTAGTTAGGGACTAAATACCATTGCACTTGATCTCTATTGCATCCTAGTCCTGCCCTCAGCTTCCACACCTATGGACTCCAAAAATAAACTAAGGTATGTGGCTAATTGATACTCCTTCCCCCCTCTCCCTTTCCCTGGCATAAATGGAACCCATCGGTTGCTTAGCCTTTCAGTGTTCCCATCCTTAATGGTAGCTTGAACCAGGAAGGGGAAGCTTTTCAACTTTCATGGAAGCAACAGAAGTGGAGAATTGGAATCCTACTTCAACTGGGAAGGCATCGGTGAGCTGAATGTCCTCCCTATCTGTGATACTTTAGTGAGTCAGTGCTTCACTTCTATCAGTGTAATGGCAGAGAGGGAGGCCACAGAGGTTATCAGAACATGCATTCTACCAGTCACTGGTATTATATATTTTAATGGGAAAACTGCCTTCCAACTGAAGTAAAGCAGGATCCAGTATCTTATTATCAGACACACAGGATGAAATTAGAAAATTTCTTATCCAAGAACTAGAAATATAACTCCAATGGGAATGTCCAGTCAACAGGTGCCAACACTTGAGATTCATCTCATATGGATTAGAAGACACCATGACAACAGTGTTCTAACAAGCCATTACAAATTCTCAAAATAAGAGATTAGGAAGACTCACTTAAGAAATAGAATTATTTGTATTTAAAAAGAACCAAAGAAAATTATAGAACCGAAAATAATTACATCTTATGGGGCATAGTAGCAGAGTGGGGCAAAGTATACAAAAACAGTGAACTTAAAGAACACCAGAGCAAATATTGAAAGAATTTTACTATCCCCTAGCATCTAAGTTCCCAAAGGAAACAGTAACAAGAAACAAAAAACAATTTGAAACAGTCTGAAAACCTGAATTTGGTAAATGACATCCAGCAATATAAACCCAATTAATCCCGATGTCTGAATAAGAATGTCCCCCATAGGCTCATGTGTTTGAACAGTAGGCTCTCAGTTGGTTGGATTGTTTGGGGAGATTAAGGATTAAGGAGGAAGTACATCATTGGGGACAAGCCTTGAGTGTTTACAGTCTCTCCACTTATCCAGTTCACTTCTTTTGTTGCATGCTTATTGTTGAGGTTGTGAGCTCTCAGCTTCCTGTGGGGTCCATGCCTGCCACTTGCTGCATGCCTCCCCACCATGATGGTTCCTGTGTAATTAAAGCAAAAACAGATTAATTCTTCTATAAGTTTCTTTTGGTCATGATGTTTTATCACAACAACAGAAAAGTAACAGATACAACCATTAAATATCTACAAGCCAAAGATGTGGAATCTCAGCAGGAGGAGCCTTTTTGTCTGCAGTATTGGGGCCAGAAAGAAGTGACACAGAGCTTTCCAAGTACTAAAAGAAAAGCCATTAATCACAGGTTCTATATGCAACCAAAGTATCCTCTAGGACTGAAGAGGAAAATGAAACCTTGGGTGGAAGAAACCTGAGAATTTATTGCTGACAAACATACTATTAAAGGTTAAGTAAACAAAGCTGCCCAAAGCATGGGAGATAGCAGAGGCTTTGAAATGCAGTGACACTGAGCGGTTAAAAATAGGTGCAACAGTAGAGATTGCTCAGCGTCTTAAATCTTGGTTCATGGTTGAAGCTAAAATTAAAATCCAGTATGATGTGCTATGTGCAGGAGAAATAGTTAATTATACTAAAAATTGGTTAAAAGGGTTTAAGTGGACTGTGTTTCTTTCTGTCCTTCATTTGTAGTGATAAAATGATACATAGCATATGATAATGTGCAAAATAATCAATAACACTGTACAAATTATGATGGAATTATAAAAGGCTTTCATAACTCACATAAATAAAGGCAAGAAAGGAGAAACATAATTAAATGGGACGCTTACAGCCAATGTACAACATTCTTTATTCCAGACTGGATGGTTCAATTTAGGATTTTTTTCACTTTTTGATAATGTGATAGTATTCTTGTACAACCATTCTATTTTCCATTTTAATACAGTATTTGGTAAGTTATATTATTTACCACTTGCCTGTGAAATAGGCTATGTGTTGATTCTAACTCTAAGCTAATGTAAGTGTCCTGAGAATGTTTATACTGAGTTGTGTGTATTCAGTGCATTTTTAATCTACAATATTTTCAACTTATGAGGAAGCTGGGTTGTAATCATCACAAATCAGCATGCACCTGGAATTGCTGACAATCTGGACACACCATTTGAAGGAAGGGGATTGGTCAATTGAATAAAAATGTCTCAAAACCACACTGTTGATAAGAAACTCACGTTAACACAATGACATAAGTTGAAAGCAAAGGCTGAAAAGAGGTATATTGAGTGAGCAGTAATGAAGCAGGAACAGCTATAGTAAGGTCAGAAAAGGTGAATTTCAGAATAGGGCACTAGAAACAGAGATATTGCATAAAAATAAAAGGATCCATCTATTAGGAAGCCACACCAGTCCTATATGTGTAAATTCCAAAGCGCCTCCAATGACATGAGAAAAACCAATAGAGCAGAAAAGAGAAATAGGGAAGTTGAATTTAAGAAATTTAAGAGTTGCAGATAGACAGATCTCTTCAGTAAATCAGGTAAAATATTGGAGTCTTCACTCCATCTTCAGCAAGTCTATTTGAAAGGAAATCAGCAAGAAAAAACCTAATATTTAGACACTTAGAAACACTTCCATAAATACCAAACTGCTATTTGTTTTATTTGCTCATGGTGTATTAATCAATATAGTCATGATCTTGGGCTGTGGAATCTAACATAATTTTAAAAGATTGAAATTTTATGAAGTATATTCTGTGAGTAATGGAATCAAACTAAAAATATGTCAACTGAAAGATCTTCAAATACTTGAAAATAAAAAATATACTTTTAAAGCCACAAGTCTGAGTCCATGAAATAAAGTTTTAAACATTTAACAGTAAAAATATAATATACCAAACACACAGGATGTAGCTTGAAGCAGCACTAAGAAGGAAACTTATACCACTAAATGATTATGCTTGGAAAGAGGAATGGTCACACCAACTCAGGCTGCAACTTTATGCAGTGAGAAAAAGAACAAGAGAAGCCCAGAGCAAGCAGAAGGAAGCAGAGAACAGATACCAGAGACACTGAAAGGACAAAACGTGTACTTGTACTCGGGAAAGATCAATAACTGATGCAACAATAGATAGAATGACAAAGGGACAAGGACATTTCACAGTGATAAGACGACATCACTACAGATTATGCCGTTAAAACAGTAGAATGAATTATTGCTGGGGAAAAAAACCTTTGTATTTAAAATTCTACAACTCAACAGGAATGTCTAGTTGTTTAAGATTTTCTAAATTCAAAATCTAAGACCTACTGATCTTAACCAAGATAAAGCAAACAAGTCGAGACTACTTATCTAAGTGCAGAACCATTAAAGAACATGAAATCTTAGTTGGAAAACTTCTGACAAAAATCTCTGGGCCCAACACTCAAGGAAAAATTAACACCAATTTTATTCAGCCTTTCTCCAAAGGAGTGCACAATATTCACTTTATGAGTTCTACCCTGAGATAAATCAAAAACATCAACAAAACTTTATAACCCACATTTCCCATGAACTTAGAGACTATTAGTTTCAAAAATTACCAGTGAATTAAATCCAACAACATGTCTAATATAATCAAAAAAGGTTTATTTCAGGCACTCAAAGTTCTATTGAACATTTGTAAGTCACTTAAAATCTGTCATATGATCTGCCAGTTGATTTCCCTAAAGGCACTTAGTAAAACCCAACATCATTAATGATTAAATGTTAGAAAATCAGAAATAAAGTAGATTTTTTTCTCAGCTACATAAAGAGTATTTTCCCCAAACTACCTCTGGCGAAGAGTAAATTTTCCATTGAAAAATGGGTTGTTCCTTCTCAGATTGGAAACAAGGCCAGGATGAGTACAGTTACTTTGTTTTGAAGTAATAATGGAAGTTCTAGCTTACATACCAAAATAAGAAAAAAGAACAGAAAGGCAAGCAGATGCAAAAGAAAAGCAAACCTATCTTTTATTTTTATTCTTTACATGTTGAGTCATTATATAGAAAATCCCAAGGAATGTAGTACAAGAGAACAACTTGATTTTAAAAATTATTTTATTTCGTGTGAAGAGTGTTTTGCCTGCATATGTGTCTGTGAACTACGTGTATGCCTGGTGTTCAAGGAACCCAGAGGAGGGCATTAGATCTCCTAACTGGCATTATACACATAGGTGAATTAAACCCAGGCCCTCTCAAATAACAGCCAATGCTCTTAACCACTGAGCCATCTCTTCAGTTCCTAGAATCTCTTTAGAAAACAAATAGTATAATCACTATAAATAAACTCAAAAGTCACATTTCTATATCCTGACAAGAAATGGGAGGCAACTGAAATTAACATACTGTCATTTATAGTTGCTCCAAAGGATACATAACTCATGAGTATAATCTTCAACATATATAGGATTTTTGTATTGAAAACTTACAAATGGTGATTAAAGAAATCAGAATATTTAAATACTGACATATATTATTCACATGTACTACAAGATTCATGATAGTAAATGTGTTAATTCTCAAATTATGCAACTTTTTACAATATTTTATTTTATTTTGTAGGGTGTGTGTTTGTGTATGCGCACGTGTGTGCCACATGTGTAAAATTGTCTGTCAAGGCCAGAGAGCATTGGGTCTATTGGGGCTTGAGTTGCAGATCATTGTGAGCCTTCTGACATGGGTTCTAGGAACTGAACTTAGGTCCTCTGGAAGAGCAAGATTTCTTGGCTGCTGAGTGATGTACCAGCTTCAGATTTATGCATCAGAGACTAGACAATGAATTCTCAATATCACACTAAAAGTATAATCCATTATAAAATGATATCTAGTAAAAAAAAAAAAAAGGTATCTCTTTAAGTAGAAGAGCTTTTAGTTCATGAAAGATCACATAAAGAGGAAGAAAAACCAAGGTACAGAATAGTAGAAAATATCTGAATAGTATCCAAAAGAGCAGCATCTAAAATGTATAAAGAATTTTCAAAGTGTGACAGTATGAACTAGTTCAGTTAGAAAATGAGCAAAAGCCATCTACAGACACAGATGCTAAAGAGACCATATACAAGATAATAAGTAAATCCAGAAAAGACATATGCAGCATCATTAGCCAATAGAGAAATGAGAAAACTGTATGGAGAAACTACTGTTAAATGGTCAAAATTAAAGGCACTGACAACTGAATGCCTGTGAGGACTGAGAGAGAATGTGTGAGAGCATCACTAGCACATGGCTGTGGGATGGAAGTGGTACAGCTGCTCTATGGAACCGACAGCCTAGCAGATGCAGGCCTACATGTTTATTCCAGAGAAATGAAAACAGTCCTGTAAGAGCCTGGACACAAATGTTCGTAGAAGTGATTTTTTCCTCCACAATGGAACCAACCCAGAAATCCTTGAGTGGCTAAATGATTACCGAAACTGAAGTACATCTTTATCATGACTGTTTCTCACAGTAAAAAGGAACAAAAAGTGCAGCTCTACAGAGTGACAGAATCTGTCTCTAGAAGATGACACATCACATGATGTGATCTATGTAATTGTAAATGACAGTACATGGTGAACAGAAACCTCATGTGTGGTTCCTAGTAATTCAGCAGAAGATGTAGGTTGGAAGAACATGAGTGGCTGATGAGCCCATCATGTTCATCTGTGTGGTGGTGAACACATTCTACCACATCTTGGCTATGTCATTGTCAATAGGTTGGTGTGGTGTTTCGTTGTAGATACTGATGGTGATGTGTTGTGACAAGTGATGAAAGGTTAGTGGAATCACAAGCATTTCATTCAACTATATGTATAGAAGTTAGAATTATCTTGTAATAAAATAGTAGTTGGAAAAATGTGGATGGGGCTGGGGATGAAGCTCAGCTTTAAGAGAATCTGCCTAGCATGCACAAACCCTGGATTCCATTACAGCACTGCTTAAACTGGATATGATAATTTACCCTATTAATCCCATCACTTAGGTGGTAGAAGCTGGAGGATAAGAAGTCCAAGGTCATCCTCAGTTACATAGTGAGTTGGAGTCCAGCCTGAACTACATGAAATACTGTCTCAAATAAATAAACACATACATACATGCATACATAAATGTTAAAAATTGAAATTTTATTAAGCGACAAGATTGGAGACCACTTTTTAAAAATTCAGCTGAGTACAAGTCACAATCCAGTTGTTAAAGATGAAAATAAAGAGATAGGCAAAAGATAGCATCTGTATATAAAAAGGAATCAGGATTGGTTAACATATCAGAGCACTTGAACATCACAGTTTATAGCCCTAAACATTATTACAAGGAAATATCATTAGTAAAAAGCAACATTTATGAAGGCAATATAGCAGTGAAGATATGTAGATGTCAGATCACTTGGTTTTTAAAACACATATACAAAAAGTCCTAAAACCTGAAAATGTAGATAAATTTTAATTAAAAGTTTAGTTAGATTAAGCAAAGCAATAAAAGGAATGTTTCCTACTGAAGTTTATCGAGCACAATGAAAAGCACATGCAGGGAAAATCTATAGAATTAAATGGCTTTCCTACTAACAAAAGAAAAAAAACAAATCCCCTTCATAACCAATTTTTTAAAATGTTCTGAAAATTGTAATATATATCTAACATTGTAATTTATGTCTTAACTGCTTTAAAGTATACAGTTGCATAGTATTAAGTGCATTCACATTACTATGCTAATAATCTCTAGAACTCCTTTCATTCCTGCAAAATGAAGGCTTTGTCCAAAGCTCAGGATCTGATTGTTTCCACATTTTAGTTGTATGATATCTGAGAGAACTCTGATTTAAGTAGTGGCAGTTACTAGCTTTAAAATAGTTTTTTTTTCCTTGCAATTTCAAGATGGGCTTTAGTCATACTGATACAGGAGCTTAAAAGAAAATTGTGGAAAGTTTTTATTTCCATGCTGAATAAAAATGTGACAGCTGCTCTTGTTATTATCATAAATAGAAAAGAAAGATCGACAAATTTGCAACAAACATTAAAACTACATTATGGTCTCAGAATAGATGGATATTGTGTCCTCATTTGCTGTTGCTGGACATAATGGCATGCTAGAAGCACGTTGCAGTCAGATGGGCCTGTTCCTGCCTGGGGTATAATTTTATCTGGCACATGCGTGTTGCAGAAGTGTGCTTGGTAATATAGTTCAGTGAGAGAGAACATAAACTCTCAGCCATCCCAGATATGGAAACTGATGAGCGCTGAGCCTTTGTGTCTAATGACATGATAACCATGAGCCATTCCCTTGTATGGTAATGTCAGATCTGCTTTATTGCAGGGCCTGCACATGCACAGATGAACCTCACTACATAAGGTGGTGCTCTGGGGGACTTCTCCATGGAAAAGTTTGAAGTTGTACTCCTCTCACAGTGACTCTTGTGCTTTATTACTGAGTTAAAAATAACCTATTTTTTAAAGTCGGAAGCCTTCAAGTGTTGCTGCAGACGCTGAGGGCTCTTTGGAACATGTTGTGATCGCTACAGCATGGTAGTGCATGGAAAGAATGCCATTAGGAGCTGTTTTTTGTTTTTTGTTTTTTGTTTTGTTTTGTTTTTTGATTTGGAGGATTTTATTTTCAGATGATTTATTGGTTGTACAGTGTGGATGCTTTTGCAGATATAATGGTCTCTGTTCTGTAAGATCTGGCTTGTTTCATAGTAGCTATTCAGTGATTAAATATGTTAACATCAAAAGAACACATTGCAGAAAGGTACTGGAACATAACATATGTTAAAATACTTTAAGATATTATACTCATATATTTGTACCATGAGGTTTTTTAAAACGACAAAATAAAGCAACCATCATTCAATAATGTGTGTTTTCATGATTTCGGAGAGTTGCTTTTAGAAATAGGAGTTTGGTAAGCTCTCTCACTAATGCCTATTACATGCTCATAGAAGCCCAGATTCTAGGCTTGAGCCATGGCTGTCCTCAAGAAAATCTTTCCATGTTGTGTGTACTTGTGGCCATGCCTTTCCTGTGTCAGTGTTTCCGAGGTGTGTTTCCTGTCATAGTAAGAGTCTTGGGCCACAGAATTGGAGAGTTTTCTCAGGCTGCTTACTGATGGCATTGATCAGGGGTCAGCTGGGATGAGATTGACCATTTGGACTCATACATTTTGGGCTCCTGTGATAGCAGTGACCTCTTATTCTGTTTGTTAAAAATGCAACATCACACACTGTTGTTTCTTAACTACTGTTTTCTCTTAGCTTTTCAAACTGTAAGAATCAAAACTCTTTTAGTTCTGTCCCATTGATAGATGGCTTTTGGTGCTTCTATGTCCAAACAATTTTATGGTCTGCTTTTTAAGATTTAGAATTGTATGTTTTCTAAATGGTAATGTCAAGTAATTTGTTACCCTTCCATCTAAAATCTTTTAAGGAGGCCCTGTTGTTTTTAGAAGCAAGATCAGACTCTTGAGCATGCTGGATAAGTTGGCTGTGTACCACATTGGGGGGTAGGTGTCAGTAAGATAGGGTTAGAGGAAGGTAGGGTGTAGGGGAGAGCCCATCATCTTATCTCAGACATGATGCTCACTGAGAGAACATATGAACATGAAACACTACTCATGTCATTGAACACAAATAAGAAACTTGGGCACATAGAACAGATTTTATCTATCTATCTATCTATCTATCTATCTATCTATCTATCTATCTATCTAAATTTAAGATAGAGTCTCATATTGCTCAGACCAACCTTGCTATGTGGCTGAGTGTTACTTTTAATAAGATTCTTATAGCCTTGTCTTCTTGTTTCTACCTCCCAGGTGCATTGCCACACTTGGCTCGTGGCTAGGTTAAGTTGTCTGTTAAGGATATTGTGCTTATAAAATTAGCAGAATTTTCTCCTTTTCTAGAGACGAAGTTGAACATTGTCACCTTTTGAAGACAAATATTGCTTTTTCCTTTTCTTTTTCTGCTTTTTCTTATTCTCCTTCTGTGCTGACAATTAATCAACTTAGAAAACCAGTACACTATTCAGTAAAGAATCTCTTAACTTACTAAAATGGTACCCAGGAGGTACAGAAGTACATATCCTTTCTTTGTGCTATGATAATTCATCTTAAACCTAAGGCCTCCCACATATGAAGCAAGTACTCGTCCACTGATCCTCAGTCCCGAGAACATCACTGAGGTAGGTTTCTGGATTGTGTGAAAGCATGGCTAACCCTTAGTCTGGATTTTTTAACCAGACTTTGACATACATGAATTTATTGGTTGTGTTCATACTCCATTGGGATGAGTTACACTTCTAGACTCTTCAGTTAAGAAAAAGGTCAAGACAACTCTGTTTTGGGAGATGTCAGAGGTGTGGATTTCTGGTAGATAAACCTTAAGGGTGTGGTGAAAGACTAGACCTCTTATGTGTGGTGAAATGTAGGGTCTGAGAAGCTGAGTGTTTTTCCTTAGATCAAGTAAAAACAATGAAGCTACAGCCAGGGTGGTTGGTTCTGTCTCTACTAGAAATGATGGATGGCAAAATTACCAAAGGAGGAAAGTAACAGGAAACACAGAATTGGAAGAGGGACGTCAGTAATGCCACACTGAAAGGAAGCTAGCAGTGCAGAGAGACTATTTCTCCATTTTAACTAAAGCTGGAGTTCCCAACCTTCCGAATGCTGCAACCCTTTAGTACAGCCCCTTATGCTGTGGTGATTCCCCAACCATAATTACTTCAGTTGCTACCTCGTAACTGTAATTCTGTTACTGTTATGAATTGTAATGTATATGTCTGTTTCCTGATGGTCGAAGGTGACCCCTGTGAAATCATCCATTGGACTCCCCCATCTCTCCCAGGGGTTGTGACCCACAGGTTGAGAAATACTTAAGTAAATAAATCTAGAGGACTAGTTGTGTGGCTTACCAGTGGCACACCTGCCAAGAGGGTCTCCTCCCAGACCCTGTTTAGATTCCACTTTCTCCAGGAATTCCTCTCCAGGGGAATAAACCAGACATGATTTTTTTTTTTTTTTTTTAAGTTCTTAAAGTCAGTTCTTACTGACAATTTTTGACATAAATCTCCTGGTACTGTAAGGAGCACTGGTTTACAGGTTAAAGAATAAAATTGACTTTGTGTTAGTGTTTATATCATTGTGAGTGTCAAGATAGGCAATGTGATTTCCAGTGCTGGAGACCTGTGAATGCTAATGTGCGTCCACTGAGATGAAGGTGGGAAGTACTGTAGGACAGCCCTGAAGGAAGTCAGAACTGCCATGTGATGAGGTTGCCGAAGAGCCTGTGATCCCAGTACTTGTTGCAGGCCTGGGAATGTTTTCCAGGGCCCTCTCGGTTTACCTGGTGAAGCAGGAGCAAACTAGCTCTCCTTTTTCACCCACTCAGAGCTGGGATGAGGTTTGGTCCTAGCCATGGGCTCCACGCTCTGGCCCAGGTGGCTTTCTTACCCCTGGGCCGAAGCATTTCCAACCCTGCTTTAGTTGCAGTCCTTCCCCAGCTCCTAAGGCAAATCCTCAGGAACAATATTTCCCTGTTGCTTAACTTTTAGTTTATTTTCCTAAATGCTTTCACTATTTGCTTTCTTTTCCTCAGTTTTTTCCCTGTGCCCTCAGAGAAGTTATGTACTTCTGAACCTCTTGGGTGCCATTTTAGTAAATTAAGAATTTAGTTCATGAATAGTACCCTAGTGGCCTGAAAGAGTTAATACAAATTTCTTAAGTACTTTATTAATTCCTAGGGAATAATTTATGCTGTAGAGTGTAGCCTGTTACAAATACTGTAGGGTATTTTCTTTTTTCTTTTATGGTCTCTTTTGGAAAGGAGACCCCAGAAACAAGTGGATGTGGGCATAAATGTAAGAATCATCCCTTATAAATATTTAAATGTATAATATGTACATACGAGTATGATTACTATAGTAGAGATTAGGTGTAGTCAGATTTCAGAGCATCCCTGCATCCCATAATCTTGGTAGGTAACCCTTAATGCTTCCCTTACCTCTAACATTGTCAGGGCACTCACATCAGAGAACAAACTAATTATACTCTCAGGGATTCTGCTTTTGTCTGTCTGTCTGTCTGTCTGTCTGTCTGTCTGTCTGTCGTGTGTGTGTGTGTGTGTGTGTGTGTGTGTGTGTGTGTGTGTGTGAAGGCCAGAGGCCAACCTCTGGGTTAGCCTTAGGATTCATCTACTTTGTGTGGAGACAGTATCTCTCATTGATTTGTAGCTCCCCGGCCAGCCTGGATAACCAAAAATATACCTATCTTAGCCTTCTCAGAACTTGAAATAAGTGCTTGTCCTCACCCTAGCCTTTTCTCTCTCTCTTTTTCTTTTGTAGATGTGGATTGTGGGGATTGAATTCATGTTCTCTTCCTTACACTTTCTTACTGAGTCATCTCCCAGTCCATATTCTGTTTTATTGCAACACCCAGGTGCACTGCCTAGGTTCACTTCTTGGTCTTGCATTTAGATTGCTATATGATCTTAGGCAATTTAATTAACTTCTCTGATTCAGCTTTCTTTACTTATAGATTAGAATGATACCGGTGTGTCACTCAAAACTGTTATAAAGTTAAGTGCTCAATAAAGGTGAGCTATTATCTTTTATTGTTTATTGTTAGGACCTTTTAGATAGATCAAATGAAATCAGTGATGGAAAGTAGCAAGGAACAATGACAGCAGACATTAAATAGGAGACCATTTGCTAATGTTGTTAATTGCACAAGGCTCCTCTGAGTTGACGTGAAAAGCCAGGACTAATGTGAAGTTTTCTGAATTTCTGTGCCTTCCCACGTGGGCTCTGTCCTACCTGTGCAGCGTGTGCCCAGCTTTTGTACCTGTCACACAGAGTAATGGCTGGCCTGCTCTTTCTCCACTTTGCCCCTAGGCAGTAGTTTCTCAAAGTGAACTTTAGCTTTGTCATTTTCCTCATGTCCCTCTGCATCTCAGCCTCTCTTACAGCTTTGGTGCTTCCTTCCCTGGTCCTTCATTGTCCTCCACTGCCCTGCGGTTACAATAAAAAAAAAAAAAATCCTGTATGTAGGTGCATAACTTTGACTTTTTGAGGGCTGTGGTGTGGTGATAAGAGCAGGATCTTGTCCTCATTAGATTGCAGCTTATTATCACCTACAGAGAAGGTTGTCATTGGACTCACTATCTGAAGAGGAGGCTGGCTTCTCAGGCTGGAGAGTGGAACAGGCTGGGAGAGGCTGATGGGAAGAACTGTGTTTACAGTAGGATGACATTCAGCTTGGCTCTTGGGCTCGAGCATGGCTGAGTGTGAAAAGATGATATGCCAACAAAGTGTTGTCTTGGCACATGGGCAGGACTTGCTTTGTGGAAGCAGGAGAGCAAGAAGGGAATGATGTAGGCAAGGAGCCTGTGAGGTTATTTTTGCCACAGTTATGTATGTCTTGAGCCAGCATCCTGGACTGGATTATTTAGGACAGACTTCTTGAGGCTATCTGGCTGTTGATAAAGTAAGCAGTTGGAAAAGAGAGTTTGGAAATTTCGTAGTTCCCATTAAGGCTAGTTCTTTAATGTAGCATAGTTACAGATGTGCATGCTATTGAGGTACTCAAAGCTCCTTTAAGTCCATCAGTATATAATAGGTCAAAGTGAAGATACCCACTGAAGTCTAGCAAAAGAGGATGCACACACCACGGATGAAATAGGTTGTCATTTAACAATAGCTTGGAAAAAATAAGTCCACAGTTTTCCAGTGCCTCCGCAGTCATTGACTTCTGGGAGAGTGTGCTCTTGCAGGCATGTACTCACAGCAGACATGTACTCAAAATGCTGTGAACTTCTAAAACCAGGATCCCACTCTTTGCTGCCATTCCAAACTGATGGAGTGTTTGCCTGATTATTGCTTTGTTTTCAGTGTAGTTTGTCTAGTGGGACAGATACATTGACCAGCAGAGTTCTGTATTCAGTCTTCTTGGCAGTTATTTCTTTCCTTGTAAATTGCTAATCATTCTGATAATGTCATTTTGCTTTATATAATTGATTGCCTTAAACTTTCTTGTGCCTGAGTCATTTTTCCAGACTCTAATCGACTGTAGGACTGTGAGGAGGTCTTTGGGTCACAAGGCAGAATCTTATCCAGTCTTACCTTATCTAGCTTGTGAGGCCATTGGTAACCTTTTGCTGGGGATGCCTGAGCTTTGACTCCTAAATACATTGAACAGGTCATACCAACACCACTGCTCTATAAAGCTAAATCATGAATGTTTCTTCATTTCTGAATGTTATTGGCTTTGCAAAAATTAAAAAATTATTATAATTATTATATTTTTCAACACTAAAGATAAAATATACGGTTGAAGAATCTGACTTCAGCTGTTTCTTTTAATTATTAAAATTTATTTTTATTTTATGTGTATGGGTGTTTTGCCTGCATGTATACCTCCTGTACCATTTATTTACCTGGTGCCTGAGGAGCCAAGAAGAAGTTGTTAGATCCCCTGGAACTAGAATTACAGATGTTTATGAGCCACCATTATACATGCTAGGAATTAAATGTGAGTCATCTGCAAGAGCAGCCAGTGCTCTTAACCACTGAATCATCTCTCTACCCTACCCCTTCAGCTGGTTTATATTTGGGGCTAAATGTTAAAGGAAACATCTGTTAGTTAATCTTTTAGTTCCTTTGACCAAATCCCCAGCAAGAAACAATGTGAGGGCTTATTTTGGCTCATAGTTTGCAGTTACAGTCTATCCTGGCCAGAAGGCATAGCAGCAGGAGCCTGGAGCAGCTGGTTACTTTGTATGTATGTTCAGAAAACGAAGAGATGAATGAATGCTCAGCTTCATTTCTCCTTTCATTCCATCTGGAAACTCAGCCCAGGGAATGAGGACACTACATTCAACTTGAGTTTCTCTACCCAGTTAAGTCTTTCAGGTAGCACCTGTATAGATATACTCTTTGGTTTGTTTCTATTGTGATTCTATTGTCAACTCAAGTTGCCTGTCAAGATTAACCATTACAGGAAGTATAACAGTAACTTCTGTTAGTGACACCTTATTGCCATAGGATCAATAGTACTGAATACGTAGGTATTCAGTGAAACTAGCATGTGTTATCATAAAAAGCAAAGCTATAAGAATTGAAACATATTTGAAAATATGGCTTCTGCCTAAACAGCTATTGTCCTGAGAGTTTGTTGCCACTATTTTTAGTGCATAGCTTTGTGGTTCCGTGATTGGTTATCCTTAAAGACGACGAAATTTTATTGAAATTTCATGAAGATTTTATGCCTTCTGTCTTGCTATCAGCCAAAAGCAGGAGAATTTATTAACTAGGAAAGTTATATTTGTTCATGTAAAAATTAATAAAAATTGATAAGTCATTTTGTTTCCCTAATAATTTATTTTCATTACTCAAAATGAACATGAGGGGGAAGGAAAAAATGACTTAACACCGCTGCCTACCTGGAAGAGCAGAGATACAGAAGAGGCAGGAATAATAGACAACCGGGTAGTTAGAAATTGGCATGCTAGTAATTACAATAAATGTAAATAGAGTAGATCATTCAGTTAATAGACAAATGTGGTCAGATTGGATAAAATCAACAAAAACCCAAGCTGCTCGCTTTATAAGAAACATATGCCAAACAGAAGGTTACAGGAAGCAGTGGAGTGGAAAATTGTATTTCAGACTCATGCTAATCAAAAGGAAGTTGGTGTAGCTGTATTGAGATCAGATAAAATAGACATCAAAGCAGAAACCATTGGAGATGAAGATCACTGCACAGGGTAAAAGTCTTAGTTCAGTAGATACAGGACTTTGGTATCTAAGAGCTCAGGAATAAAGTGCAGAAAGTTAAAAAAAAATGCAGAAATAGAAGGAAAATGACTAAATCTACAACCTTACTGGGACATTTGCACATGTTTTTGAATACCTAATGAATGGTCAGGTGGAAACTCAGAAGCATAGAGATGATAGTGTGATTGATAGGTTTGACCTCATAGACATAGATCATTAGTTTCTATGTTTTTAACTGCTCTCTCATACACACAGGTTCATCATTGATTATGTATAGGACTGGAAAGCAAGTCCCAGTACATTTCAGGTAATGGAGATGGTGTGATTTCCCTAACCAGCAATGGACTGTGCCAGAAATAAGTTAAAAGGTTATGGGATATCTCAGTTTAGATATGGAGCATTATATTTATGGGTGTTTACATCTTTGCAAGTTTTATTGAAAACTTTTATATAAAGGGAGAAATTCATTTAAAAACAAAACACTATGTGTTGCTGAACTTCATAATTGTACAAATTGACATAGTTTAGAGCTTTTACATTTAGATATTTGATGCTTATATTTCTATGGACTTTCTTGAGAACTCTCCCTTCCAAATGCTTGAGATTGTGTACTGGAGGATGGAAGGAGGGCTTGGCAGAACCAGGTTTGTGTTCACTGACAACATGGGATGCACTTCCAGACTTGCAGACTGAGCTGAGCCTAGGTTTTGAGTCCTTGGTTTCCCATTTATGGTAATTTGAAGCTCAGACTAGTTGAAGAAAGTTATTTCCTGATCCATATTTAAACAGTAGCAGAGGAACCTCTAGTTGCTCTCACAGATACACTGTATTGTTGTTTTACTACTCTTTCCCATTTTTGTTTCGGAGGTAAAACATATATAGATACATACATTTGTCTGTGTACATATTTCACATTAGTTATGATTATTGGTTTTTTATAGATTATTATTATTATTATTATTATTACACCTTACTTTTCAGAAGGTCAAACAAATAGCATGCAAGCATTCATGGTTGCTTATAATGGACTGAGTTCTGACCTGCATTTTGAAGGAGTTTGAATCAAATTCAGAATGGGCTCCAGTTTGAAGAAGTAACCCAACAAATATATGGATGTAGGGATGAGCTATGCACATGGTTGAGCGCAGAGGGTCTATTGTGAGGGCACATAGGAATTATAGGAATTTTAGCGATGTGTGTGTGTGTGTGTGTGTGTGTGTGTTCGCTATGATCATATTCTATCATCTCATTACTTCTTTCTCTTTTAAGTTTTCACATTACCCACTTCAGTCTCTTTTCCTAAGGCAGTTCTCTGTACTTTGTTTTCCATTCTCCCTGTAATCTTTTTTGAGTAGAGACTGATATAAGTAATGGCATGGAAAAATGCAAGAACCATTAAGCCCATTATATCCTTCTCAGCTGTCCTTTCTGTAGCATTCTTGACTTTATTCTGGTTAGCTCCTCCACACTTGCATGAGTATATTTCATCTTGGGGGTTATTTTGAAAATTGATGCATTTAGAATAAAAGTAGGTGTAACCTCCTTTCACGTTTGTATTTATAACATGCACTGAATGTAGAACTCTCTTGTCTCCTGATTTTTTAAGTATCCATAATTTCTGAAAAGTCTAAGGCACAAATATATTGTTAAATTTATGTCCCTGTTTGAATTAGTGACACACTTGCTCTGTTTCTACTCTATAAAATTGAGAAAGTGACCATGTAGCTCTCTTCTTGAGTGAGGAGTGCTAGGATGGAAGCCAGGTCTTGTATGTGCTGGGCATCACTGAGACATAGCCTCAGCCACCTGCAGCCCTCATTAGCAGTGCCCTCAGTGGAGTTTCGGAATTGGCTGGAGTTGGTTTTCAAATTCTTCGTGGAACACCTATACCTTCCTTAAGCAATGATGCTTCCTCTCTGTCGTGACCAGAAACTACTAGTAACTGGACTATGAGACAAAGACAGTGTATTTCATAAAGGGCTCATGCTGGTTATTGCTGGATGAAGGACTGTTCACCTAGGATTCTGTAGTATAGATCAGTTATAAACAAGGACTCACCTGTTTGAGTAAGACCTGGCTCAGCCTCCACATAGGTGCTCCTCCATGCTCTCAGTGGCACCCTTTGAGACTAAGAAGCTTGCCAGGTAACAGCTGACTTGGTAGCAATGGTCTCCAAATCGTGTTTTAGACCACTATCCAGTTAGCAAAGATGTAGGGCTGTGGGCCGAAGACAGTGTGACTTTCTTTTATGCCTCCCATTTGTGTCAGGGAAGCTGAAGCACAAGTTGGTTCCTCTGATCACTCCAGAAAATATTTTTTTCTGGGTAAAATATTGATATGGGGAACATAATCAAAGTTATATTTAACTGTCTTAACCATTTTAGTTAGATAATTTGTGCTAGTTTTTTTTAACAGCTTCTGAAAACAATCAAGTCAATCACTGCTATATAATTTTCCATGTATATCATAGTCACATTCATTAAATCACCTACAGTTGATTGTATTTCATTGACAATTCATATTGACTTCTTAGCAGACTGTTTAAATAGCTCTGCTAACTAAGGCATTAACCTTTGGCCTTATTAAAAAAATATGTCCCAAAGGATTAGAGCAAAATATTATTGATTAGACCATGCTTAAATATTCCAAAGGAGAAGTAGCCTGAAACAAAGTTAAAGAAAGTACTAGAGGTAAACCCAGCTGATCATGCTAAGGAGGCTTTTCTGCCGTGTGACAGTAGGTGCTTAAAATAATCCCTGGGGCAAACTTAATGCCTGGGAATGTGGCTTACATCCTCCAATATATTGGGAAAATCTAATTATATGATTATAGCTAAACTGAGGTTTATTTCTGTTTTCTTTCATTAAATTAGGGTGGGACATATGTGGTCATATTGAATCATTTTTCAGTTGTTTGGTAATTCAATTGATGTATTTTACTAAAACTTGCAGGAAGGCTTTTTAAAATTAAAGTAACTGAAAATTTTTATATGTAAAGATTTAAATGTTTTCTGAAACCAGAGCCAATGTTCTTTGTTAAAATATAAGTATTCATTAAATAGGTAACAGTTACTATATGTACATATGTGTGTATATATCTCTGTATGTACACATCTATATGCATATGTATATGTATATAAATGTGTGTTTATGTGTATGTGTGTGTGTGCTGAGGAATCAAACACAAGGTCTTGTGCACTGGTACATACTTGGCACATGTTCAACCACTGAGCCCCACTCCACAACAGAGTTACTTTTAAAGGGTATCTGTTCAGTGCCATTTGAAAACTTAAATCTGAATATTTCTGTCCATCATATCTCTAGTCAGGTTACATATCTGTACTTTGCATCAGATCTTCATATCTTCTTCACTCTTCTCTGTTTTCTTCTTCATGTATGCCTTTCACAGGAGAAATAAGTAGCCATCAGACGCATGCACCTCCAACTTTATGTCAAGTAGCCCACAGATTCTTTGTAGATCCCTATCTTACCTTTTATACTCTAACAGATGTTTCTGATCCTATTTCAGAAAACAGCCACTAAATATATCTTCAATTCCAAAATTAATTATCAGTAGCACTTCAGGACACTGCTGAGTTGAGTTGAATCCTGCCCTTACCTCCTTTTCTGTTCTCAGAGTTTAGACCTCACAGCTATTGGGTGTGTGCTATTCCTCCACTTTGTTCTTGCTCCCCCCTCTCACCTTGAGCAATGTGGTATACGTATGGCGCCCCATCACTCTAGTTCTTGACAACAGTGTTGACCAAGGTCTTACAGGAACTTCTATGGCATAGCTTTTCAGAATCTTAGTAGGGGTTCTTACCAAATGTAAATGATGCTTATAGTTTTTGAAAATTGAGATAATGGTTGTCCCTCTTCAGGTTTGCTGTACCTTTAAAATTTGTCAGCCTTTTTACTTTTTGGTGAAATGTAACAGAAAGTACATAAAGCAGATGTACAGTTCAGCCAACTGTAAAATAAACACCTGAGCAATCACCACCCAGACACGAAGCAGGACATTGCCAGCTCCTAGCAGCCCATGTGTTTATCACCTCTTTAAAGATTAAGGCTGGTGTTCCAGGAGCTTATCCACCAGCTCCTGCCGTGTAATTTGCATAGTAAGCTTTGGCTTTGTGGAGCAGCTATGATTCCCTCCTTTAATATCTTCATTATCTCTACACTTTAGTTTTCTCATTCCGGTATTTAGTTTTTGTGCACATTCTAAATATAATTTCTTTGAAACAGACTAGTAGCTAGGTATTCAATCTGTGATTATTTGTTACAATGAAACATAACTAAATAGGATTTCTGAATTGTTTTCAAAACTCTTATTAGCTTGCTTCCTGATACACATGAGATATCTTTCAATGTTTTAAACATTTAATTTGAAAATCTGATCTCATAAGGCTAGCTAACTGACCACATCAGCCTACTGAAGCATCTCTTCCACTTCTTGTGGGAGTCTACCTGTTTCTTTCATAAGGAACTTACACTCTTAGAAGCTCTGGGTGTCTCCCTTTCCCTGAAACAGACAGACAAACAAACAACCAAAGCTAATCACAGACAATCTCGAACAACAACAAGAAGCAACACCAGCAATAATAACAAAACTAGTCTGTGAATTAGCAGTAGAGACCCTGGAGTTATCTCACTTGGTCTGTGATATTAAAGATGAGGATCTCCAGCCTTGGATGAGCAAAGTTTTGGGGTTTAAGAGTTCATGATACCCTGTGCCCGTTGCATCTGTGGTGACAGCCTCTTCACAGTGAGAATCTACCATGTGAATCTGTGCTGGGTTTACTCTCCGTGATTCTCCGTTGTGTGTACCTCTTGTGTATTTAGTTTTGCACAGCAGATGTATTTCTCAATTATGTTTGCCTTTTAAAATCTCTGTTTATCAATGCAGAGACTCTAGAATAATACATTGACACACTCCTGAACAGATGCACAGGCTGTTCTCCTTCAGTTCTTGTACTGGCATGGTGATCTTTGACAGTTTATTTCAGTAGTAACTTATTTTAACGAGGGAGAAATATTTGGAATGATTAGCTAATCCAATCATTAAATGTTCTTTTAAGCTTGCAGCATAAGTTAAGGTATGACTCATAAAAACATTTTTCTATAAAAGCAATGTCAGAATTAAATGCTCACTGTGATCGGTATGCAGTTAGAATTTTCTGTGAATTGAGGGTGGAGGGAGCTCTAAGCATTACTATTGATTTTGAAAATTAATGTAATTGGCAGGCATACTCTAGAAGACTTGATTTTTAAGCCCTTTGTATGTACTTGCACTACCATAAATAAGAATGCATTCTGTATGGTGCCAGGATGTTGGCTTTAAGATTTACTAAGAGCAGTAAACATCTTAACTACTAATTTTTCTCTTTTTGGCAAGTATGTGTTAAAAGCGGTATGCCCTCATCTAGGTTGTAGTTTAGATTATTAAATGCAGGAGGTGCTTTTGTTTGTTTTTTTGTTTTTGTTTATTGTTGTTTGTTTCTAGAAGATCTAAATTTGGTTTACAGACTTTTTCTCAGAACTGCAGGAGGTAGCATTATCCTCATGGACATCCCCACCCATGAGTCATACCCATGAACCACAGAGACCCAGAGCAATCCCTCAGAGCTGCAGTATTAGTAAGGGCAAGGCCTGTGACTGGCGAGAGTGTCGAAGAATGGCTGCCTTTTCTTGTTGGATTACTGGTTGTGTGTGGGCTGCCATTTGGCAGCTCTCCTGGTTCTGCAGAATGTTGCACATTGAGGAACAGAGCCAGGGGACTCCAGGCTTCTACTCTCCAGGGATCTAGGCTCCCAAATTATAGTACTCCACTCCTATAGGATGAGTATGTTCCCTGTCAAAGCTTTTGCTCCTCAGATTTGAGAAGTCCAACCAGTGCCTCAGGTGAGCTGGCAATTGGGGAGTGCCACTGACAGGCCACTGACATAAGAACCACAGAAGCTACATTTGTAGCTTTTAAATTATTTACTTTTGCTTGTGATGAGAGATTTGACCCCTGGCCAGCAATATCCTCAAATAAAACATTTTGGGTACTTTCTCTAAAGTGTCTCTTCTTCTAACAGGTTGCTGAAGTGATCCTGTAGTGTTGATGTCCTGTCAGGACATTGGTGCTCCTGTGTGGGGCACTGTGAGATGCTGAAGCAGCAATTCCAGGACAGCTTTTCTAGTAAGACTCTCACTTTGACAAGCCCAGCAGATTGAAGCCGGTAGCTCCGGGTTTTGTGGGATTCCTTGGGGTATGCTCCCTATTGCATCCTGGAGCTGCTGCAGAGAGGAGTGATGCTGGTAAGGAAGTCTGGGATGGGGTTCTGTCACGGCTGTAGCCCTTGGAGGTTGGAAGGCTCTGGCAGAATGTCCCAAGGCATATGCTTCACTCTGGAATCACTGTCCTCATTTATAGCAACAGGAACTTCCACGGAGAAACTGTGCAAGCAAAATGGGACAATAATTTTGTGTGTTTCTGCCATTCTATTTTGTAAGCCATATAATATCAGGGACAGACAGAGGAGTCCCTCCTTATTTTTCGTTTTCACCATCCTTAGCTCAGAAATCCTTTTCTTTCACATCCCCCTACCCCCCACTATCAGTTTGCTTATTTAAGGTTAGAGTGTGAACTCCAAGAGGTCAGAGGTCAAATTAGCTTTGTTGTCTGTTAATATTTTTGGCTAGCCACAATCAAGTACACAATACACGATCTGTTGAATGAGTGATCTTAAATTACCTACATCTCAGTTGCTGGTGGTTTGAGGCTCACTAGACAGATGTAGAGAACAGTAGGCATCCTAAAACAGGTTGATTTAAGTAATGGGTAGCTCTGTGCTAGCTAGCTGGCTCGAGGCCAGGCCAGTGATGTCAGCAAATGAAGCAGGTCTGTGTGTTTACTGAGTGAGAGGATTACAAAATAGCAGTCCGTAAACAAATTGAGGCATTTGGCTCTCAGTGCTTTTCTCTAGTTTGGCCTCTTAGATTTACTGATCCCATTTTTCAGCAATAACTCAGTTGCTGAAGCATATAACTCTTTCTTTCCAGGGTGTTTTAATACTTTGCAGGAGTATATGACTAGCTAGTGCGGATTAATGGACAGACTTTGTAACCTGGGCCCACTGTTGTCACTGCTGCCCTTACCTTAGGGTTTCCCACCTTTGTAGGCTGGTGAGGACCTTGTTACAGAAGTGAAGCTCAACTGGAGGGAACATGGAAATTCCCGTTGGGGGAATATGCATGTTGGAAATGGTGCTTCCCGTGTGCGTATGAGGTACCTGACATAGATAGCATCGGGTTTTGAGCACATTTGGATTGAGTCCTCAGATCACTGTTTATGCCATGTGTGCCGAGATTTCAAACTGATGAGTCACATGCCTGTCGTTGCTAAGTTTTGGATTAAACACTAAAGTAGTATGTATGGAAATTTCAGAGACAACACATGCTTAGTTATCTCTGCTATATTCACTTTTAAAATCTTTTATTTAGTTCTTTGAGCATTTCATACATGGTTTCATCATATTCACTTCCTCTCCCCAGCTCTTACCAAGTCCACCTCCCTTCCCTAACTACCCAACTTCATGTCATTATTCTTATTTAAAACCTCATCAGACCAATTTGTGCAACTCAAATATTCTTAGATGTGTGGTCTTCCACTGGGCACGGTCAACTTGTCAGGGGCTATGCGATCAGAGAAAACTCTCTCTCCCTCTCCTACCAGCTAACAGTAACCAATAGCTCCACAGATAGGGGTAGAATTTCCTGCCCAACCCCCTGTCTCTGTTCTGGGATTTGATCTGACTTGAGCTTGCACAGCATTTGTGCATTCATTCTGTCTCAGCCATTATGAGTTCCTATGTTCAGCTGCCCTGCTGTGTCCTGAAGACACTGTCTCCCTGTGGTTGTATATGCCTCTGGCTCTTACACTCCTTCTGCCTCCTTTTCTGCAGTGATTCCTGAGCTTTTAGTGTATATGTGTCATTTAGGGCTGAGCATTCTGTAGTCAGTCTCTGCATGTAGGCTAGTTGTGGGTCTCTGTGTTAATTGCCATCTACTATAAATAGAAGCTTCTCTGATGAGGGGTTGAGAGAGGCAAGAATGAGTCAGTAGGAGTTTGTATAATACTGTATCCATTAGCAGAGTACTTGTAGTATATTTCCCCCTACTACCTATGACCTGTCTAACCATGGATTCTTGCTCTCATAGCAGTACCAGATATGGGTTTCTTCTCGTGGTCCAGGACTTAAATATAATTAGAAAGTGTTGGTTACTTTCACAATGTTTGTGTCACTCTTGCATCAGTGGACATGTCTTGCCAGGCCAGTCATTATTGTAGCTTCTAGGGTTCCCAGGTGGATCAGATCAATGTTTACTTGTCTCCTCTGGTAGTATGGGTGGTACCTTCCAGCACTGTGAAAGCTAGCAACTACAGACCTCTTTGAGGGTCAAACGACCCTTTCACAGGGGTTGCCTAAGACTAGCAGAAAGCACAGGTAATTACAGTATGTTTCCTAACAATAGCAAAATTACAGGAAGGAAGTATCAAATGAAAATATTTTTATAGTTGGGGGGGTCACCACAACATGAGGAAGTGTATTAAAAAGGTGCAGCATTAGGCAGGGTGAGAACCAGTGTTCTAGAAGTTAAACAAGAGCAATGGCAATAGCCTGTAGTGTTTGGTGGGGTCTATGTGACCTTACTGGCCAACAATTCCACTGGTACCTAGGCTTTTTATTTGTTAGCCCATGATGTCTCTCAGAGGGGAGTGGGAAGGGGAGAGGGAGGGGAAGGAGGAGAGAGAGAGAGAGAGAGAGAGAGAGAGAGAGAGAGAGAGAGAGAGAGAGAATGAATGATGTATGTGTTTTGGGAGACTTACAGTACTTACTTACTTCCATATACCTTTTTAAAAACGATATTCAATATTATTTTAAAAACTTTGACTGAAAGTGGTGTTAGTTTGAAAAACATTTGCTAAGTGTTTATTTTATCTCTCCCATAATGCTTCTGTGTTACTTTTTCACTTCCTTGTCCCACCTACTAGTAGCTTCTCTGTGTTCTACGTCACCTTGTTCCTCTTGTATTTATTATCCCTGTGTGTCTCCCTTCTTTCCATGCCCAGTGTCTATGCCTTACCTACTCATGCCTCGTCTTTTAGTCCTCCCATTTAATCCCACAGCTCGACTTTTTCCTCGGTTGTTTTGTAAATCTCAGTAGTTTCAAATCCACTGGGAGAGAAGCTGCTCTGGACTTGGCCACCAATCTGGAACCGTTGCTGAAACACGTCCTTTGGTCCTGTGAAGTAGACAGGGTGTTTCCCTAAGTCCATTAGGAAGGAAGAAAAAGCCAAAGTCATGTTACAGCCAATGTGGTTGGGTAATTTTCTAATCATAATCATTTAAAAATAACTAATGATTTTTCTGTGTGTTTACGCAAAGCCTTACTCTGATGTTTGATCAGGGTACTTTTTTTCAGGATGATTATTTAAGTCCCTACATTGATGAGATGAAGTCAGCTGTCTGCATAACCGGGTGGGTTAAAAACCCTCTTCCTAGTATTGTAGACCCACACTTTGGAGCAGGTTAATTCTTCAGTGGCAATCCTCATTTTCTCTACATTGAGTTATATCTTGGTACCAGGCTTTATTGTAAAACTCTCAGACCTAAAGGATTTAAAGTTTATTATTGCGATTTTGGAGCAGGATGGTAAGGAAAGGAAAGAAAATAATTTTCCTGAGTGAAGGGACCTTGTTCTTATAATAGCATTTTGATCTGAGGACTGTGCTGTGATAAATAACTCTGCCGGAGAATCTGGATGAAATTAACCCTGGGAGAACCCCATATCTCCCTGAGGCTCGAGGTGGCCAATGATGACGGTGTGTAATGTGTTTTCACATAGTTTGGTACACAAATGCGCGTGTGAGCAGGGTTTAAATTCAGCCTATTTTCAGTTTTTCTTTTCTACCCATTTGAAGTCTCCTTTAATAGGATTTTTTTCTATCATCCGTTTGAATCTTCTCGTTTTATCATGTTGCACTGAGAGCTGTTTGAGCAGGGCTTTGACTCTGGAAAGAGTAGTTTTAAATGCATTAATTTGAGACACTCTATAAACTGACACTATAATGAGAAATAGTATTGAAACATAAACTTAGGGAAAATGTCATTTGTATAATCTGTTTTGCTTTTCTACAAGATATTTCCTTGCACTATCTAAAAGTTACCTTTTGAGTAATATTTTTAGTTGATAGTTTCTTTTTTGTTTTTTTGTTTTGTTTTGTTTTGTTTTGTTTTGTTTTGTTTTGTTTTGTTTTTTGGTTTTCCTCACAAGTCCAGTAAGCCAAGCACAGAAAACTAAAAACTAAAACTAGTTTAAAAACTATCAACTAGTTTAAAAACTATCAACTAGTTTAAAAACTATCAACTAGTTTTAGTTTTTAGTTTTCTGTGCCTGGCTTACTAGACTTGTGAGGAAATCATAGATGACTTTAGGTTGAAAGCTTTCATTTCTCTTCAGTTAAAAAAAAAAGTTCATAAAATTTAATTTTAAAAGTCTTATTTTGTATTCTATTTAATTCATGAAAACATTATGACCAAATATGCATTGTGCTTAATCTTAAAGTAGTGTCAGGTTTTTGACAAAGATTTATTTAATTTTATTTTGAAGTATCTGTAGGTTCACACAAAGTTATAAGAGATACTGCAGAATGCCCTTCCTTTTCCCTTTGCAGGGAAACATCCATCTATGATAACATCTCTCTTGTTCCTGGTCCTTGGAAACCACTGAGGTGTTCATCTCGGTGTTTGTCATCTTAGCAGTTGTATAGATAGAAGCTTCTGGGAAGCTACTTGGGAAGCTTCAGGGATTGCCTTAGAAAAAGTCTCAGGACAGTTCTGTGGTACTTCATCTAGATTGCTGGATATCACTATTTCATTCCTTTTCCTGTGGAGGGCCTTCATATAGAGCAGTACTTCTCGGGCTTCCTAATGCTGTGACCTTTTAATACAGTTCCTCATTTATATTTCAAGTGCTATCCCGAATGTCCCCTATACCCTCCCCACACCCTGCTCCCCTGCCCACTCACTCCCACTTCTTGGCCCTGACAGTTCCCTGTACTGGGGCATATAAAGTTTGTAAGACCAAGGGGCATCTCTTCCCAATGATGGCTGACTAGGCCATCTTCTGCTACATATGCAGCTAGAGACATGAGCTCTGGGGGTACTGACTAGTTCATATTGTTGTTCCATCTATAGGGTTGTGGGATAGCATTTGAAATGTAAATGAAGAAAACATATAATACAATAATTTTAAAAATTCAAAGCAAGATTCCCTCTTTGAGTTTTCATTCAGAAAGTTAATACTAAGCAGATATAAAAAAAAAATACAGTTCCTCATGTTGTGATGACACCTCCCACCCATAAAATATTTTGTCACTGCTTTGTACTGTAATTTTTGCTATTGTAATGAATAGTAATGTAAACATCTGGCATACAGAACATCTGATGTTGTGACCCATAGTTGAGAACCGCCGACAGAGAGAGCATTACCGTGGGGAGCATCAGGAGTGCTTGTTTTGGCTCTTACAGATAACACTGCTGCAAAAATTTGTGCTTGCACACTGTCCACTTGTGGGGGGAGGGTATGCTAAATGATCAAGAATATAAGTTTCAGGTTATATGTTAATTGCATTCCTGCAACTATACTCTAGAAAAAATATAATATAGATTAATGAAAGTTACTTAAATGATTTTTATTTTTGCTTCTAGAATTTTCCACTTGATATTTTCAGACCATTGTTGATTATAGCTAACTCAAACCATGAAAAATAAATTCTGAATAAAGGAGACTAGTGTGTCTTTAAGTATGTGTATGTCTGCACCTTATTTTGTTTTTTATTTGCAGCCCCTGATACTGAACATTTTTGATGTGCTTATTTGTCCTCTGCATATACATTTTATTGTGTCTTACTTATTTTCCAATTGGGTATTTTCCTCTGTTGAATTTTGAGAGATTTGTTTTTTGGTTTTCTTTTTTGTTGTTGTTGTTGTTTTTGGTTTTTTTGTTTTTTATGTATTTTTGAATACTTGTTCTACATTGAAAACAGAACTTAAAATGTTTTTCTTGTCTCTTTGTAACCTGTTTTTTTCCATGTCTATTTGTTTACCATTAGTTTTAACTTCTTAATTATAAATTTAACTCTGTAATCAAGCTTTATATATACAGTGGAATAGAGAAAATATGGAGCCCCAAAGAACTATTGTAAAAGCATGAAATTTTAGACCTTGTGAACAAAGGGAATGGAATACTGTCCTGCGAGCAGACGTGGTCTACATCAGTAGTTCTCGACCTTCCTAACACTGCAACCCTTTAATACAGCTCCACATGTTGTGGTGACCCAACCAGAAAATTATTTTGTTGCTACTTAATCACTGTAATTTTGCTGCTGTTATGAATCATAATGTAAATATCTGATATGCATGATATCTGATATGTGACCCCAAAGAGGTCGTGACCTACAGGCTGAGAACCACTTGTCTATATGATGAAGACACAGGTCACATGTCTCAGTGATGTCCACAGCTTCCAAGACCTAAGTGTTTCATGACTTTCATGTTGTTCATGTTCCTTTCTCCTTGCCAGAGGCCACATGCCTGCCATCTAGCCACTCAAGTCCTGGCAGTGGATAAACTATGAAAAATGAGCCCTTTGTGTTCTGTACAGCATTTGCCATGGAAAGATGCCAGGACCATGATGCTCAGAGTAAAGTTCTTCCTCTAGACAGTCCTGCTGTTGGCACCACATGCATATAAACTAACACTCTGGGACATAAACCTTGGGAGTAATTCTGTGAAAGAAGGACTTCTTATTAACCATACCCTTTCTGTACAGTGTTCTGAACATGAACGTTTCATGCTGCCTTTGGATCTTAGTCTGCAGATGGCTCAAGGAAAATGAGTTCGGAAGGCTTCTCATTGATGAATAATACATTTCAGAAAACAGCAGGGGTAGGATAGTTATGGCTTCACACTCCTCTGACACCAGCACTTGAGAGGTAGAGGCAGGAGGATCAGGAGTTCAAAACCAGCTTGGCTGTGTAGTGAGACCCTTTCTCATAGCCTTTGCTCTCATAGGAGCAGCAGCAGCAGCAGCAGCAACAACAACAACAACAACAACAACAATCATTCTTCCTCCCCAACTAAATCAAACAATAATCTCAACCTCAAACACCACAGTGGAGTTGACCATGGCTGACGGCGGCAAGCTGCTCCGGATAACAGCAGCATCTGCAAAGCTCGCCTTTTTGTACTCCTAGTGGAGTCTTTGCAGAGAAAAGCGTTTTTATTTTGAAAACATCTAGCTGAGCATTGTTTTCCATGTGGATCATGTGCTTGGTGTCAAATATAAGAATTCTGCATGCCCTGGATCCTAAAGATTTTATCCTGTTTTAAAAAGTGTACGGCTTTATATTTCATGATGTAGTTCATTTGCAGTTAATTTTGTATAAAGATTTTTTCCCCAACTGATAAATGTGTAATTGTTTCTGCATCATTTGTTGAAAAGGCTATTTGTACTTCATTGAATTACTTTGATACTATGCCAAAAAAGTCATTCAGTGTGTGTGTGAGTCTACTTTGGGGTTTTCTACTGGGTTCCATTGACCAGCCTATCTCCCAGTCTTTGTTTTTACAGCTATGTGATTTCTCTGGAAATTTAGTTATTTCTTCGTTTTCTTTTCAAAAGCTATTTTAACTACTAGTTACTTTTCCTGTTAATATAAAATTTGGCATACTCATCCCAATTCCTCATATTTTGACAAGAATTATATTAAATCTATAGATGTGTATTGAGAAAATTGATATTTACTGTTTAGAGTCTTTCAGTCAGTGAATGTGTATCTCTGTCCGTTTGATTAGATCTTGAGTCCTCTCGTCAGAGTATTATATTTTTAGGCTGTTAGTCCTGTACATGCTAGCTTCGTGCTCCACTGTTAGTGTTATTTAGAATGATTGTTTGGTATCTTTGACTCTGGAGTCCATTGCTGCCACATAGGAATTTTATGTTTATCCTGTTATATCCCGTGAACTGGCTGTTGGAGACTACAGAGACCGCAATGTGAGTGTCAAGCTAGTTCCTGTGAAAAGCGAGGTGAACCAGAGAAATCCAGTTTGCTGAGGATTAGTGGTAGTGGAAATGCTTACCAATTTTAGTCCCTTCCAGTTTGGAGAAATCAATGGATACCTTATGCTTTTCTACCACCTAGAAGTTTCTTCCAAGAAGCTCTGGTTTCCTGGGAGACAGTTAAGAAGCCACAAGTAGGGAGCAGTGCAACTAGAGGGTGCGCACTTTTAGATCCCTTCTGGCCAGAGACAGGAAGTGTGGTGGGCTTAGTGCAGATTCCCATCAAGGGCCAAGGCAGGAGACTTTCCTCCACTTCTTTGATTTTATGTTTTCATTTCCTTCTTGTTCTTTGGCTTGAAAACACAGTTTGTTTGTTTGTTTGTTCATTAACTGGGACTCATATTCTCTCTCTCTCTCTCTCTCTCTCTCTCTCTCTCTCTCTCTCACACACACACACACACACACACACACAGTATGTATGTGTGTGTGTGTGTGTGTGTGTGTGTGTAACATATATGTTGGTGCCTGCAGAGATCTGGAGAGGGCACTGGATCCCTTGGAGCTGGAGTTGTAGGTAGTTGTGAGCCTCCCAACATGAGTGTTTATGTTCATACTTGGGGTTAGTTCTCTGAAAGAACGGCAAGTGCTCTTAGTTACTGAGCTGTTTGTCAGCCCCTGCTGAACATTTTTGGTTTAATACTCTTTCTGTCTCTGTGTGCTTCTCTGTGTGTTCTTCCTTTCCTGTAGTGTGTGTGTCTAACACTTGAGGTACCACAAAAAAAGCTATATTTGGGGAATTTCAGATATTTCTAATTCTTCTCCTTCCCAGTGTGTTCCCTTAAGTAATTATTTTTATTTTTGTTGTAAAATTTGGTGTTTCTTGTGCACAGGCAATGTTTTCAGCTTTGTTCCCCACCTTGTTGTTTATTTCACAATCTATCCTGGTGATTACCCTGTAATAGTAATAAAGATCTTCCTTGGCTCTTCACAGCTGTGGAAGTGCTGGGGAATTTTGCATGTGTAATTTTGTTCGCTATTGAAAGCTTGTCCTTTGTGGGAGTTTACCTTGTACTGTAGTCAGTAGTCAGTAGCATTTGCGGCTTTCAGCTTCTTCTCAGCCTTGTCAAGAGTGTGGGTTCTTGCCAGCTAGGTGAGAAAGGCTGTCTCTCTAGCTTTCATTTACATTTCTCTTGAGGATGGTTCAAATCTTTGAAAAACGCTTAAGGACTTTTACCTTCCTCTTCAGTTTGTATTTGGTTTGTGTCTTTTGCCTGTTTGTCTATCACATCTTCCACTACTTACTGTCTTGATTTTTAAAGAGAAAGGAAAGATTGTCTCTTGGGGAGGTAAACTGTGACTACTGGTTCCCAGTCTCTCTCTCCCTCTCCTTCGCCCTCTTCCTCCCCTCCCTCCCCCCTGCCCCCTTCTCCCTCCCCCTCTGTGTTGATGAACAACCCCTCTCAAGCACATTTTTAGGAATATCATTTTTGGTAGTTTTAGTTTTTAAGGTTGTAATTTCATGAGATCTGGATTTAAAGGTTGCTGACTTATGTAGATGGGAAGACGGCTGGGATTACTTGTCATGTGTGTGCCTTTAGTGGCCTGTCTGCATGAAAGCCATCATGAGGGCTTTGCATCATTCCAGGTCCTATCTTGATTCTTTTCTCATTGTGCACTGGGAAACAGCAAGCTGCCATGCCTGATGTTTCATCCTGTGCTTCTCATCTGCCAAGCAAGTGCCTAGTGATAATTATTCTTTTCTTACAACTTTATACAGACCTTCTTTTCCTGTTCACACTTGTAATTTCCATTGTATTTGCCATCAGAGCTCTTGTCTAGACCCTGGCTTTGTAAACGTCCTCTGTAAAGGGTTGGTAAGAAATTATCTTAGGCTTTTCAGGCTGTCTCACATCTCTCTATCACAGTTACTTATATCTATTATTGTAGCATGAAGAGGTATAGAGAGTACACAAACTACCAAATATGGCTGTGCGCCGGTAAAATCTTTTTTGGAAACCAGTGGGCGGGGGTGGGGTCAGGGGTGGGGGAAGAGACAGGAAGAGAAATGAGTGCATTTGGTGCATAGCCCTGACCCACTAACCTGGGATCAAAACTAGGATGATTTCACTTTCCTTTGCCAGCCCAACTGCCTGCTTCTTTGCTGCTGGGTTAAGTCAGATCCTAGTTGCCTGAACTATGAGATCCGATAATAGGGTCCCGTAGCTGCAGGGAATGCAGTGCATTGTTGGTATTGATGGTGATTAGGTCTTATTTACTTTATTATTTTGCTATAACTGGTTGTACCAAAACTGCAACACAAAATGAATATTAAGAAAATGTTTCTCTTAGAAAATTAGAATAACTGAAACATCTTTACATCTCTATCGACTGCTGCTGCTGCCACCACTGTCTTTAAAGATGAACATTGTGGTGCAGAGCAAGCCCTGGAAAGCGATGCCGGCCTATCATCCACTCACTGCAGAAGTCATAATTCAGAGAGAGAGGGATCTGCAACAGGAAGGAGTCCTGTCACATTTTTATGAGTGTTTTATTGTTCTCCAACTAAAATTAGACCTCATAGTAATGTCACCTGTGAATAAGACAATCTGCAACAGATGAAATATGAAGGGCTGAGTTAAGTATTGTTGAGTCATTTCTCAGGCAAGATTATGCCTGCTTACCAAGAGAAGGAAGGGTCTCGGTTCCCTTTCCCAGAACGGGAGCTACTGTGCAGTTGCTATTTACATCGAAGATGTTTTTCCTTCTGAGCAATTGCTATTGATGTGAGTATTTAAAAATCACCTCTTGCACAGCTAACTTTTGGGGGGAACATTTATTCTCTTCCAGATTGTATCAGAGGGTTGCAAATTCAACATCTCTTACTTCTATATTTTCAACTAGTTTGCATATTTCTGAGGCACAGCACTCTGATTGGAGTAGGGAAGAGTGAATAGAAAGGGCGAATTGGGAATTATAGCTAGCAGGCAAGTTTTAGATCTTAGGTTGATAGGACTGAGGAGATGAACAGTGAGGACAGTAACAGGGGAGATGCACTGGAAAGTCTCTAGTGCTCTGTTGGGTGCATGCCACTGGGCTCTTTGTGCACCCATTTGTCATTCTCAAAAGTGTGTGTGTGTGTGTGTGTGTGTGTGTGTGTGTGTGTGTGTGTGCATGTGTGCGTGCACATATGTATGCCCATATAGAGATGAGAGGAGGATGTCAGGTGTCCCATTCTTTCACTCTCTACCTTATTTTCTCATTTAGGGTCTCCCACCGAACCTGGGGCTAATAGACCAGTAGCCAGCAAGTCCCAGAGCTTGTTTCTACCCTGTATGATGCTGAGTGACAGGTGTACATAGCCATCCCTGCTGTTGTATCTGGGTGCTGGGGATTATGACTCAGGTCCTCATGCTTGTAAAACAAGACCTCTTAGCTCTTACCTACTGAGTCATCTCCCCAGCCCACTTTTGTCATTTGTAATTCTAGTAGTAAGTGAAAAGTACCCCTGTCTACTGCAACCTCCTGGGCTAGGACCAAGTAGATATAATGCAGAGGGTTTAGAACAGTGCTTGGCACATGGTAAACAATGAGTGAAAGCTGTTCCACATGACTCAGATTGCTACTGTAGACTGTAAACATGACTACTATCTTTACACACAAGAGTGAAAAAGCCTGTGTAACCCTGTGAACTGTATTGTACCAAAACACCTTTGCACTGTACTGTTTTCTGATGTTTCCTTTACTGCACTACTGTAAATAAAGTTCCACTGAAACAAAATTGTGTTCATTGTTTCTGTGCTGTCTGTGAATCTTTTGTTCTATAATGACCAGCTGAGTAGGTGTGACAGGACTGATGGCTTACAGAACATACTTCAGTGTCTGGCTTGCTAGGTGAATTTCAGAACTCCTAGGTACAGGTCTTCTCATTCAGAGTAAAGGGCAATAAGATGTTTTCAATTATAGAACAATTTTTGGAAACCGTTTAATCCTATCTATCTCACATTGAAAACAAATGATGTGGCACAGAAGTGTATAGCATAAAATAAGACATTCCCCCAGGTTTTTATTTATATTGCTACTAAAGAGTTGCTGGTGAATTATTGCAAATCAACCAATGTGAATTGGTTGAAAAGTGGAAATTCTTTTCCTTTTATAATGAAAACTAAACCCAGACCTGAGAAATTGCCATACAAGCATGAGGGCCTGCATTTGGACTCGCACCCCACTTACAACCCAGAGCTGGGGAAGAGGAGACAGGTAGATTCCTGGAGCTTTCTGGCTAGCTACTCTAACCAAATTGGCAAGCTCCAGGTTCAGAGAGGGAGCCTGTCTTAAAAAATGAGATGGCAAAATATAGAAGATATGTGGACCTCTGTTCATTTATTCATTCTCTCTCTCTTTCTCTCTCTCCCTCTCCCTCTCATACACACACACACACACACACACACACTAAAAAAAAGCCTTAAAAGCCCTAAAAGTTTTGGGGGATGGAGTGATGGTTTCATGGCTCTTAAAGAGGAGATGAATTTGGTACCCACCACAGACATCTTGTAGTTTTCCCCCATCTGTGACTCCAGTTCCAAGAGATCTGATGTCCTCTTCTGGACTCCGCGGACACTGCATTTGGGTGTATATACTTACACAGAAACATATACAAATATACATGATTAAAAATAAAAACAAAATATTAAAACCTATAATTCTGGGATGGACTTTGTTTGCTTGTTTGTTTTCGTGTTTGCCCTGCCGAAGTAAACACAGTGTTTTGTTTTCTTTGAATCTGTGAATATTTCAGAGCAGCACTAAGCTGTATCAGCTCATGGCACCAGTTCACTGCATTAACAATTCAGGCCCTCGGAGTCAGTGATGTCATTTGTCCATAGGGACAGTTTGTTATCACCAAAGGAACAGGACTTTCACAATCTCTAAAAGGAATGTACCATTACTATTATCTCGCTTGGATTCAAGACATAATAAACAGCGTGAACATAAGCCTAAGATAAAGTTTGAATGCATCCCTGATTTGAAGTGGAGATAATGTGTAGATTTTGAGTGTGTTTTTGGTACAGAGACAACTGATGTCTCAGAAGCAGATTGGCCTCAGGAGTACTTGGTTTCAGTACAGTCCCCTTACCAGCAGGGGAATAGCAGACAAGTGGTGTTTTTCAGACAGTAGAGCAGATGGCTCTTTCTCATCAGACCAGGGTGTGCCAACCACCAGAGACAGCCACAGAAATGTTAACCCTGGAGGGAAGGAGGAAACAATTGCCATCAGTTGTTCCTTACAAGTCTGACTTCAGAGTGTTAGGGGAAGTATTTGTCATTTTAAAACGTATGCATTGAGTATACCACGATGAAGCCTATATTCTTGGAGTTCTTACTAAAATAGTGAGGGAGGATGTATTTACTTTAAAAAGGAATACAACTCTTAGTGGTTGACATTTCTGGCTAATGTGGTGGCAGATGACTTGGACCTGATATCTAGCTTCCAGATTCTTGTTTAAATATTGGTGAGGATGACTGACATTGGGGGAGGGGTGTTACTATAAACCAAAAGCCCTGTGCAATATCGTATGTGGAATGGGTTGAGAATAGCCATGGACCACTTAAATGCATGTTCTCTTTTTGGAGCCAGAACATTGGAGTGCCCCTTACAGGGTAGAGCTATAGGAAGGCTTTATTCACAGGGACTTCTGCAAGACAGAGTGCCATGCTGAGCTGCAAAAATTGGCACTCACTGGCTGGTTCCAGTGTTCATCTCAAACTCTTTTCTGCCTGTGTTCACTTTGATTTAAAAATGGTGACTTCCACTGTGCAGTCCAGCAGCAGGGCTGAGAGAGTTCAGCACCCTGCACTCAGGAGCATGAGCCCCCTAAAAGAGGAGCCTTTAGTGCTGTGGCTGCATTCGTGAAGCCTTGCACTCTCTCATCAGCACTAATTAACTAATCTGAGCCTGAAGTGAGTGACTGGAGAGAGAGCTGAGTACCCTGTTGTCCTGTGTGGTGTGGTGCATGATGTGTGCATGGCTGATATGAGGAACACACTTTCACCAGGAAGTTCTACTTTGAGTCTCATCAGACAGATGTGTTACATGTTACCAGCTGAGGCCAGAGTAGGACATATCTTACTTCTAAATCTAACTTGAGAGGGAAATCCTGCCAATGACTAATGGACACAGCAGGGACTAAGGAATTGTTGCTTATTCTTGCTTGAATTCATGTCTACATGGCAGAAACCTTGAATGTGGCTAATGGGATATGGGTATGAGGGATAATAAAGACATTACTCTTCTGAAATGACTACATGTGTGTGGTGGTTTGAAAAAGTTTGACCCCCATAGACTCATGTGTGTGAATCCTTGGCCCATAGGGAGTGGCACTATTAGGAGGTGTGGCCTTGTTGGAGTAGGTTTGACATTGATGGAGGAAGCATGACACTGTGGGTGCGAGCTTTGAGGTCTCCAATACTAAAGCTCCTCCCAGTGTTGAATCTAGTCTCCCCCTTGCTGCCTAGATAAAGATGGAACAGAGATTAAGGGAATGGCCAGCCAATGACTGCCCCAACCTGAGGCCCATCTCATGTGAAAGAGCCAACCCCAGATATTAATAATGATACTCTGCTATGCTTGTAGACAGGAGTGTAGCATAACTGTCTCCTCAGAGGCTTCATCCAGCAGCAAATGGAAACAGATGCAGAGACCCACAGCCAAACATCAGGCAGAGCTCAGGAGGTTATGTAAAAGTGGGGAATGGGATTTAGTGTGCCAGAGGGCTAAAGGACACTGCAAGAAGACTCACAGAGTCAACTAACCTGAGACCATGGGGGCTCATAGAAACTGAGCTATCAACCAAAGTGCTTGCAAGGGCTGGTCCTAGGCTCTCTATACATTCATAGCAGATGTGCAGCTTGGTTTTCATGTAGGTCTCCTAACAACTGGATGGGGTGGGCTGTCTCTGACTTTGTTGCCTGACATTGGATCTCTTTTCCCCTGGTCAGGCCTCTGTGGGAGAGGATGGACTGCTGCAACTTGATTTCCCAGGATAGGGTGGTACCCAAGGGGGACTTTCCCTACTCTGTGAAGGGGAGAGGATAATGGGAGGAGGGATTTGTGAAGGTGGGGCTGGGAGGAGAGGATGGAGAAGAGCTGCAATCAAGATGTAAAAATGAATAAATAAAATTTAATTAATAAATAAATGTAAAAAATGCAGAAACTTTGACTCCTCCAGCACCAAATCTGTCTTGCTTCCCACCGTGATGATAATGTACTGAACCTCCGAAATTATAAGCCAGCCCCAATAATGTTTTCTTTTATAAGAGTTGACTTGGTCATGTATGGTGTCTCTTCACAGCAATGGAAACTCAAAGACAAAGTAAAAAGGAACAGTAGAGGTAGTCTAGTAAATAACTCATGGTGTCTTAGGTAAAAAATAAGGCAATGGCTTTGAGGGGGAAAAAAAAACTAAAAAACAAACAAAACAACACATCAAGTCCTAAGAAGGAGCAACTGAGGTACAAATGCCAAAGAAGTTGGTTTAAATAAAAGAATGAGAAAAAAGAATTGTTTCCATCTTAAGACACCTGGAAGAAGACTTGCTTTCTAGGATGGAGGAGTAATGTGGATGATGAAGAGGACCCTATGCAGAATGCTCAGAAGAAAGGCAGGACTATGTACGCAAATGTGGATAGTGGAGGTGGTGGACAGTGGACAGGTCTTTCTTTAACCTAAAGGAAGCTGAACTGCAAGGCAGTGAAATCACAGTTAACGGCTGTGCTGGAGAAGCAGATAAGTAAATAGCAAAGGGACCCCTGAGAACCTTCCAAAATTAATGAAAAAGGTTTCCACATAGACCTGCTTGGCAAAATATTTGAATTTTAAGGATAAATCAACCCCAGGAGATAGAGCAGGTTGCCTGCAGAGGAACACAAATTAGGTTTGTCTCAGCCATCTTGTCTATTAAATGCCAGAAATGTAAGGCTGTGGCCCACAGACTGCTTCCAGCTGCATGTTTCCTGTGTGCTGTAATGACTCTTCATGTATGTTCCATGTTCCACCCATATCTTAGAAGGCTGTGTAAACACACATTTATCATAGCAGAGAGAACTGATTTAACTTATTTTTCTGACGTTTAAAATTGTGTGTGTGTGTGTGTGTGTGTGTATGTGTGTGATGTTACACATGTTTGCTTGTGAGTGCGGGTAAGTGTGTGGAGGTTAGAGGACAAGGTTGGGGTTTGGTACTTGCATTCCATGTTGTTTGTTGTGGAGTCTCTTGTTGATGGCTACGTAGGCCAATCTAGCTGGTCTGAAAGCTTTCAGGGGATTCTCCCGACTCCTATCTCACCACAAGGTTACATACCTACCATGCCTGGTTTTATGTTCTGGGGATCTGAACTCAGGTCCTCATACTTGCATGGCAAGTGTTTTGCCCACTGAACCATCTCCTCAGCCCTACACTCTGATCTTGAAGGTTCAGTCTAGCATGAAGTCTTACAACTTTCTGACCCTCTGGGAAACTAGAATATGTTTATGTTTCCTGTTCAGTGATTGGTGATTAACAGCCCCAAATCTGGAAAGTTTAACTCACTGGTTCAGGGAGTTGGGTTATACAAGGGAAAAAAATGGAACAAATTATAATTAGATAATTAAAAACGCACCAGTCCAACAAAAACGAAGAGCAATCTGACTGTATATCCTTTATAAAAGGCACATTCAAAAGGAAATTGCTGGAAGGCTTAAATGAAAGAAATTGATAAACACAAGCAAAGAGAATGTAATAGCTTGATTGTAAGACAAACCATTAAAATAGGACACAAATTATAAAGATGAAAGATGTAAGCTGCAATTATGACATAATGTGAATTGTTATGGGTAAGTTACATCACAGTGCACATTCATTGTAAGTGAAAGAAGAGGAATAAGGCATTTATATATTTTGGGACACAGTAAATTAGACAGTAACAAAATAATAGAGGCTGTAAGTCTCCTGATAATTTAAGGGTGTCCTAATAGATAGATATACCTTGCCAACAGACAAAATTTATCTTTAGTGCTACATTGGATACTTTTCCTCCAAACAATATATTCTATAGTCTAAAAATTGAATACACTGAAAGTGATATAAATATATCCTCTAACAGCAATAAACTTTAAAAAAAAACACTAATTATGAAAAATGAAAAAGCAAAATCCAGATTCTTTGACCACCTCTCAAGTCATCTTCTCAGTAACTCTTGAGTGGGTTAAAGAGGACAAGACTTCTATTTTGGAAACTTCTGGTACATATGGATCCCATGAGATGCGATCGGAGTCACTCATTAGAAGAACACAATATAATTAGATTCTAAACAATAAGAACAACAATAAAATTAAGCATTAATTTTATTAAGCTCAGGCATTAGAAAAAAAAGGAAATTTCATGGGAAATTATTAAAGATACAGAAACATGTACAAAACAGTAATAGGGATAAATCTCAATATATGTCTTTGGAAAGAAAATGGTCAGAATTTCAGGTAAGATTTGTAGGTAACCTAATTCACACACTCACATGCATGTGCATGCCCATACCCACACGCACACACCCACCCACACACACACACACACACACACACACACACACACACACA
>NC_034612.1:31439704-31544235 GCF_900095145.1 Mus pahari
AGAGAGAGAGAGAGAGAGAGAGAGAGAGAGAGAGAGAACGAGAACATTAGCAATGACAAGGAGGAAATTAAAGAAACATGAGGATATAATTTATGTGCTTATATATTTATCAGTTTGAGACAAAGGAAAATGAATACTTTTCTAGAAAGAAAAAATGGTTCAAGTTAGGTACAGAAGAAAAATAGGCTGTCAGTATTAGAAGAGAGCAGGAAGGATTAGTAAGTCGGCCCCTCCCTCCTTACAAGATATACCTGTGTTCCTTTGGTGGATGAAAATCACATGTAAGCCACTTAAATTGTTCCTAATAGAGAGATGGAAGGTTTTTGGTTTGGGATATAATTTTTCATGCCATTATGAAGTTGGCTATCTTCCTGGCATCCATTATCCTTTGCTTCTTCTTACAGTCTTTGTTGGTTTTATCAGGCATCTGCTCCATTCTCAGCTCTAGCAGGCAGAGTAGTGGTGGTTAGGTGGAGAAGAGTGTGATCTTTAAGAGTTAAGTAATGAGAAATGAACTGTCCTCACACCATTCATTGTCAAGACTAATCACTGGGGAAGGAATAGTGTTTTTAGCAAATGGGACCAGGAGGATTGAACGTCCACATGCAAAATCATGAATCAGGAGCCCTATCTTATAACACATATGAATATCCCCTCCAAGTGTCATCACAGACCTGGGACTAAAAGCTGAAGTAACAGAACTAGAAGAAAGTCTAGAGTCAGGCAAAGGCTGTCTCAGCTATGATATGAAAAGCATAAGTGGCAACAGGAATACTTGATAAAATGAACCTAAAATCAACCACTTTGGAACAGTCTGTTTACTTCTACACCATTTTGCTGTGAGAATGACAGCTAATCTGAGGACAGAAAGATCCAGGCCAGAGCAAGACCCTGAGTCCTTGAGACTCACTGAGCCTGGAGATAAAGAACCTGGAAATTGCTTTACCTCAGGATTTGCTCCCAAGAAAGGCAGTGTCTTCACTGTGGCATCTGAAGTCCTTGTCACTTGCCCTCAGTGCATTGTGAGCGATATACGCTGACATACGGAGCTAGCTCAGAAGACAGTGCACAATTTAGAATGACATGCATTATAGGTTGCTTGACAGAGATGTAACCGTGCAAAGGAGATAGATTCAAAATTTACTGTGTTCCATGACTTAATGTTTAAAAATATTTTTGTTATGTTCTTAAAATAGATTTTAATAACAAAACATAGGAAAAAGAAGGTACAAGGCTTTTGATGTCAAGCTTAAATTTTAGAAACTCGAATCTAGTGATGGATTTATGAAAGTATGACCAAATAGGAATTATTCTATTCCCTCAGTGTTAAGAATGATTGCTTGGCATTAAAGAATTTCATAAAATTTAAATTATGAACAAGGCAATGGAGGAAAACCCATAAGGTCTCAATAGATGGTAGAGAGTTAGTTCATCAAATTTAATATCTTTTCTTAAAACAAAACCTCTCAGTAATAAGAATAGAAGGATTGGAGAATATTTTCCATCTTAATATAATCAGTGATATGTCTTAAATTAATCAAAGCTTTTAAAAAAACAATGGAACTCTAAAAACATTTAAAATTCCCAAGTAAGATGTCATTACAAGTTTTTTGGGGGAACGTATGATACATTGTTATTTGATGGAAAATAACTGATAACTGTAACTGGTGAAGAAGCAAAATTAATGATGAGATATTATTGGGAAAACTAAGAAAGACTGCAGAAGCAATAAAGTGCTTGCTTATGAATTACATGCACAAACCCCTGTAGATTGTACACAAACTACAACCATTTTTAACCAACAACTCAAAACCCCTTTCATAATTGAAAACACTCAAATAAATGCAAGTTTTATAAGAAGCATCCGTGTGAAGAAATGTGCTTTCCTGAGGATGAATCATCTGTACCACCCTCTCCCATCAAAGGTACAGAGACCATCATGGCATAGTGGATAGAAAGAATGTAAGAGCTGGTGGATAAAGAAGAGCTATGAAATGCTGACTTCAAGACATGACATGGCTGTTATACACACTGATTGATTGCTAGCACACTGTGGTTATGTGTACAATATCACAATATCAAGCCAGCAAAAATTCTGTCATGGGGGAGATGCTATTGATAATGAATGGTTATTGAGGGAGGGACAGTCATTTTCCTTTAGGGACATGGCTGCTAGTAGGGTGTCCATGCCTTAGCTCATGGCCCCACTCTCAAATGCATATGAGGAGCACAAACTGGACTTGGGGTGGGTTGTTAATCGATAGGAAACCACCAACAACTGGAGGTCAGGAACTTGTGAGGGAAATGGGGTGGAGCCTTCTGAGTAGAATTGGAAGGAAGATATATGGATAGATGTAGTAAAAATACATTGTATAAATATATGCAATTTTCATAGAAATAAATGTTATACAAGCAAAACTTTTAAAGATATGTCATAAAAGAACTTGAGAATATGAATTAGTGAAGTAGTATATAAGATATGATTGGAAAACCAAAAGTAGACAAACTGTAAAAGTAACTAAGACATTTTTTTTACATATTTTGAAGTTCTTACACAGACCAAAACAATCATGTTTAATCAATAACAGAACTCCCCCTTCATTATCACAAGCTCCAAATAGAAATAGGTTTTATTTTCTTTTCTTTTCTTTTTTATTATCTTTAATCTTTTCTTTACACTCCAGTTGCTATTCCCCTACTAGTCCTTCAACAGTTTCTCATCCCATTCCTCCTCCCTGTCTCCAAGAGGATGTCCCCACCCCCACACACCATCCCACTCCACCACTCAGGGCTTCCCCACACCATGGGGTCTCAAGTCTCTCTAGGGTTAGGTGCATCTTCTCTCATTCAGGCCAGACCAGGCAGTCCTCTGCTGTATATGTGCCTGGGGCCTCATATAGCCTAGTATATGCTGCCTGGTTGACAGATCTTGGGGGTCCAGGTTAGTTGAGGCTGCTGGTCTTCCTATGGGGTTTCCCTCTTCCTCAACTTCTTCCAGCCTTTCCCTAATCAAACCACAGGGGTCCCTGACTTCAGTCCAGTGGTTGGGTGTAAGTATCTGCGTCTGTCTCAGTCAGCTGCTTGTTGGGCCTCATGGAGAGCAGGCATGTTAGTGTCCTGTCTGTCGTCAGTAATAGTGTCAGGCCTCAGAACCTCCCCTTGAGATGGATCCCAATTTGGGCTGGTCACTGGACCTCCTTTCCCTCAGTCTCTTCTCCTTTTTTGTCCCTGCAGTTCTTTTCGACAGGCACTACTCTGGTTCAGAGTTTTAACTGGGATGGCAACTCCATCCCTACACTTGATGCCTTGTTTTTCTACTGGAGGTGGGACAGGTTTTATGAGAAGCATACATGGTTTATTAGTGCAGGCCTACATGTGCCATGGCTCAACTCTAACTCATCATTCAGATCTTAGATTAATTTCATGACAGAGCCCTTTTCTGACTATTCAAAATCAATTACTCTTTTTGTTGTAATGCCATTTGAAACCTTTTGCTTTTCCTTCATAGTGCTTACATGTAATGTGTTTTTAAGAATATACTTTAGTATTGTGCATGGGTGTGAGTATGGGCCTATGCATATCAAGGCCCATCATGTGTGGAGGTGAAAACAACTAAGCGGAGTCGATTTTCTTCTACCTTTGTGTAGATCCAGAGGTGGAACACAGGTGTCTAGCCTTGGACTGCAAGTACCCTTATGTGCCCAGAGATCTCATTGGCCTGCCACTGTCTTGTTTGACTTGTTTTTAGTAGTAGCCTGTCACGTGTGTGTGTGTGTGTGTGTGTTTAGTCTAGAGGTCAACTTGGGGTTTCATCCTCAGAAATGCTGGCTGTCCACCTACTTTGAAATGGTCTCTTGCCTCCCTGGAACTTTGCAGATAGGCTTTCTGGGCAGTAAGCCCCAGGGATCCTCTTATTTCTGTTTCCCCAGCTCTGGGATTATAAGCTTATGGCACTATGCTCAAAGATTTTTATGTGGGTGCTGAAGGTTGAACTTTACAAGACAAGCACTTCACAAAGTTCTCTTCCCAGCCCGGACTGTATGTGTAACTGTGATTGTGTATGACACAAAGCAGACATTCAACAACAACAAAAAAATTAGTGAGCCTTTAAATTATCCATAATTAAGCATTTTGCATAGTGTGATGTAGCATGCTGCACCAGCATTTCTCTTACATAGCACGATTACAGTTTGTCAGAGAATTCAGTAGTCAATAACAGGTTACAGTTAATTGGAAGTTCATTTGCATGAGTACTTGAAATTTTTTTAAAAAAGAAAAATCAACAGTAATGAATGCAGACTTGCTTTTATATGCCACAAACTATTGATAAAGGTGTAATTATAAAATAACTTTAATATTTGCTCAGGAAAAGGCAACAAATAAAAAAATAAAACTCCAGCTATAACATCAGATGTAATTGAGATATTAGTATATATTAAACATATTTAATTTAACATTAGAGGAAATATGGTGTGGTATCCAGCCTCTGTGATGGCTGTCTCTGTCTCCTGTGTTCTCATCTTCATGTATGTGCTTCTTACACGGACTCTGATAACTAGGATGATGCCCTGAAAATGATGGTGTGTGACTTCCACGATTAACTTGCAAAAACACACTGCAGTTTTTGTCTGTATTTTCTTGGATTATTTGCTCTGTCTTGAGAACATTCATCCACCATTGAGGGAGGTCCTTGTGCAGAGGAAATAAAATTGATCAACAGTAACTGTGTATTTTGCTGTCTGTGTGAATACACGTGTTGGAAGTGTATCCTCCAGTCCCAATGAAGCCTTCAGATTATTTTGGTCAGCAAGACATCAGTCAGTCATTACCTGGCATGAGATACAGCCAAACTAGAACAACAGAATTAAGCTTTACTTGAATTCCCAGCCCATAGATGCAGTGGAGAGTGTTTACTCTCCTTGAAAGCTACTAAACTTTAGAATAACTTCTTTCATATCATTACATACCTGAGCAGATTGACTGACTAATATAGCCAGCTGGACTTTGGGCATAAAACATTGGTTACATTCTTTCTTCTTTACATCAAAAACTTGAATGGAATGGCTCAATGAGTAAGTGTGCTGGCCATCAAGCCAACAACCTGAGCTTGATCCTTGGACCTGAATGGTTGGAAGCAAAGAACCAACACCTGCAATTTGTCTTCTAATATCCACATGCTGTGTTCCCCCTCTCTCTCATAATCATAATAAATATATAAATAAACACAAGAAAAGTTTTGAATATCCCAGATGGATGAAACATTTGAATGTAAACCTAGAAGCATTTTTTGGAACTAAATAATAATGAAGATTTTTATAATTTAAAAACATTTATTCTTTAAAAATATCATATATATGTATTATATAAATATATAACTATCTTGATTTTATTCCCCTCAATTTTCCCTCCTGTCTCTGCTGATTGAGAATTCTTCCCAATTTCTCTCCTAACATGTCCTTCTCCTCCTCCTCTTCTTTATAAAACTACTGAATCCAGTTAGTGTTTTCCACATGTACATGAGTGTAAGGCTATCCACTGGACCATTGGCCACCTACTAGTTGCCATATCCCTGAAGATAAATAATTTCCCCCTCTCCTAGAAGCCATCAGCTAAAGGTGGGTCCTCATGAGGTCCAATCCTCACCCACACTGCAGTGTAGACTAGCTTAACTTTATGTAGATCTTGTGCAGATAAACACAACTGCTGTGAATTCGTGGATGCAACGTCTGTGCCACATCTAGAGGACAGTTCATGCACTTTCTCTCATCCTCTGGGTCTTGATTCTCTTCATCTCTATTTCTGCACAGTTTCCTGTGCTGTAGGATGTTGATCCGTATGTACCATTTATAGTCAAACACTCAATAGAGAGAGCTTATTCTCAGTACTTTGATCAGTTTCAAGCCTCTGCACTGATTGCTGCACATTGTAAACAGGAGCTCCTCTAGCCAAGATTAAATGCTATGGGTGTAAACATAGTTAGAAAACAGTTACAACCTTCCATTTAGTAGAACAACCAGCAGTGATAGCTTCCAGACCTGGGACTGTGATTTCCCTCATTGTAAGTTTTGATCACGTTTACAGTGCCGTGTATGGATTACCTTCTAAAGAGTAGACCTCAGGACCAATCAGAAAGCACTTGGTTACCTCTCCAACAGCCATGCCACTATTGCACTAGTAAGAACATCTTTTTTGGTTGGTCAGTGTTGTGGCACACAGGGTTCACTGCTGGGTAAACTGGTTGGTGACTTTTCTCTCCAGGTAGCTGGCATAGCACTTCTAACACCAGAAAAACTAGTAATGAAGAAAGCATCCAGGTCAGTCCTATCATGATTTCTCTATGTTCTGTAACAAAAAGGTATTGTCTTCAGCAATAAGGTTCCACCATCCTGGTTATAGTGGGCAACCAATAGCAATGGTAATCGTTTGTGTAGTTGTAGGGGCTTCTGGGCTTCCCTCACCAATAACTCTTGCTCTGTCAAGACACCATGACCATGACAACTCTTATATAGGATTACATTAATTGGGGCTGGCTTACAGTTTCAGAGGTTTAGTCCATTATCATCATGGAGGGAAACATGGTGGCATGCAGGCAGGCATGGTGACTGAGAAGGAGCTGAGACTTCTAAATCTTGATCTGAAGAGGGGACCAGAAGGAGACTGCTCCACACTGGATGTAGCTTGAGCAACAGAGACCTCAAAGCCTGTCCCCATAGTAACGCACTTCCTCCAACAAGGCCACACAAACTCCATCAAATTCAAACCTCCTACTAGTGCCACTTCTTAAGTGCCAAACATTCAAACAGAGGAATCTGTGGGGTTCATACCTATTCAAACTACCACACCTAGATTATTTAAACTCTGATTTTTCACCAACTTACTATTCAGTTAGTCTTATCTGTACTGTTTATTGGTTCCAAAGTTCTCTTGTATACTGTGAGAATGTGAGGAGGTCTTTTAGGCCACAAGTGTTGCTTATTCCCAAGGTCCTTTGTATTTGTGTCTTGTATATTTTCTGCCCTCTAGGCGTTCACAAGATATGTGATTTCCTAAATATCTGTAGTCTTCTTTATGTGATTAACCTGTACTGAAAAAGAAAAAAAAAAAAAAAAGACAGTATCTTAGACTACGGTTGTGGCTCATTTGGTAGTATTCTTGTTTAGTGTGCATGAAGCTATGGTTTCTGTTAATAGCTCTGCATAAACTAGGCATGGTAGTCCATATCTGTAATTCCAGCATCAGAAGCCTGAAGCAGGAAGATCAGAAGTTTAAGATCATCCTTGCCTTGACTTGAGGCCAGCTTAGGCTATATGAGGCCCTATCTCAAAACAAGGCACCACCACTTAACTATGTTAGTTATGAGTCTCTGTGATTAATAACAATGAAGAAAATACATTTTATCTGTTATATTTAGACAAGCTAAAGACTCTCCTCTATTTTTGAGGTTAGAAAATAAGCAGAAATACAGATGTATGTGTTTCCTGGAGGGCAACAGAACATGTCTTCTAGGACTGGTGCTCCACCTGTATACTCTCATGCACAAATGGAAAGAGGAGCAGATTACCGTGAAATCCAGCGTCCTTTGGCTTGTGTGTGCTTTCTCTCATCCCTTCCTCTGGTCCCTTCTCTGTTGTCTCTATTGTCCTAAGGAAATTTCTCTTGGATCCTCCACATGCATTCTACTGTCCTGCTTGTCCTCAGCAGTGTTTGTTTCTTACAAATTTTTATTTCTTCTCTACCTAATAATTTTCTTAACTTCCATGCTGTTGATTCTTTACTTTGTACTCCCTCAGCCGGGCTTTGAAAAATCATAGTTTGGTGATTGCTATGCCCCTTTCTTTCCTAGCATCCTGTTCTAGAAAGGGTATTAAAGTTCTTGTCATCTCTCTGAGGCTACTAATTTAATTTTTTTATATAAAAAAACCTATTTTTTTTCTTTTAGATACAGAATCCTGTTTCTTCCAGGGCTGCTTGTGTGTGATCAACTAGTTCTTTGTCTCTTATTTTTATTTCGGATCTTCTCCAAGACCTGATGATCCTGGGTTGACTTCACTTTTATGAATGGAGGCCCAGCTTCATTAATACTGGTAGCTGTCACATGTTTCTGATTCAGCCATGTGCTTTTCCCCAAAATGGGAGGGTTTAGGGTTGGCCCTGGGTAGAGCTTGGAGCATGGGACTTGGCAAATATCCCTGCAGGGTGCAGAGTGGGTGGGGAGTCAGCCGGCCAGCTGGATTTCCTCCAAGTTGTTAAGGCAAGAAAGATCTGGCTTTGTTTTCAGGGCACTAGTCTCATTCACAACTGAGCTGTTCTTGGTCCATACTGCTCTTAGCACTTGTGATTTGCCTCTCTCTGTACCCTCCAAAACCCCCTGATATGCCATCACTCTGGTAAACCACCCACTTTGCACTGTCCCTGTCTTGCTGAAGGCATGGACTTGCTTATTACGAGCCCTACTGTCCTAACTGGGATTCCCAGCCCACATGTGCTGAGCTGCTCGTGCCTCTGCAGCTTCCCAGGTCTGTCCTTCTCTTGTGCTTTGGGAACAGCTCTGGCCAGTGTTAGGGGCCTCCTCCCTGTGTGTTGCTCAGCTCAAAGTTCCTCTGTAGGCTTTGGCCTTCCTGTGTTCTCTGCCCTGTAGGCAGTCTAGAAAACAAATGGTCTCCTTCTGGCACTTCTTGTTGTATTCTGGAATTCTTTAATTTCACAGGGAAACCAATGTCTGCCATGAGTCGATATGAAAGCGTGGGTAGGAGGAGTCACTAAAGCGATTGGTTGCCCAGTTCTTTCTGTGGTGGCTTGCTTCCCTTTGTGGGCTTCTCTGGGTCTGCTCACTGTTGCTATAGTCCCCTGCTCACTGCATTCACTGTTTCATTGGGTTGAGGGTGTGCACTGGGCATGAGGAATCTCTGAAGTTGGGTTGGTTTCCAGTGTGGGCCTCCAGCTCCCAAGAGCATCCTCTACTCATGCCTTCTGGATGTTTAGATTGGTGTCTTTCCTTCATGCCATTTCTTCACCTTGAAAGTTTGGTGCTTGCTCTGCATCCTCCACTGTCCAAGAACACTCATAAACAAGGAGAGGACACAGTCTACACAGCGAGCTAATGCGGAGGTCTATGAAGGGCAGCCCTGATGACCAACTGAAAATGGCGGTGACTTCTCTATTCATGAATTTTGTTTTAATTGTGAGCAAATCTGTTGATTTCCTCTGTTGTTTCATTAAATGAGAGATGACGTTAGTATCCTCTTACAGATATTATGAGTCAGTAGAATTCTTGATAATCATATAAAATGCACATGGTTCTTTCTCTCAATAAAGGTCTCACTGTTGTTCAAACTTAAAAAAAAAAAAAAGAAAGAAAGAAAGTTTGGTGCTGGGTGTGTTTCTGTTCCTATTTTCAAGGGTCTATCATCAAGTGCTTTTCCTCAGCTGTGTAAGATTTTCTTGTCACCTGGTGGCAAACGCAGGATGGGGCAGAGCCTTTACTTACTGGTGGAGGGGTCTGCTGCCTGCCCCCTTCAGAACTTGCTGTCAGTAAGCTGCTCTGGGCCTGACTTCCCACCCTTTCTCCTGTGGCAGTCTGAGCCAGCCCGAGGTAGGGATGAGGCCTCCAGCCTCTGGCTAATTACTTGGCCAGTCTTCTTCCAGCTCGTCTAGGCTGTGCTGCACTGATAATGGGATTATTCTTAGCTGCTGCTGGGGAGACTTTGCAGCTGACACAGGCTCCGTCTAGTTCTTCAGATTTACCATCATGATTCCTTGCAGTCTCAGAGTTTTCCAGAAATCCACTCAGCTATTCCATAAGGACGTATTGTGAATGGCAGTGTGCTGGGTAGTAGGAAATACAGGTTAAAAAAGAAAAGAGCGACTACCCGTGGAGGGGAGGAGACAAGCTTTAAAACAGTTAACTCATCCACTCCAACCACAGGTTCTGTGAGGCACAGAAAATGTCATCCTAGGGTTATCATGGAAATCAGCCTGGAGCAAGTGATTAGAAATGAAGAGACATTCTGACCAAATTAGAAAGGAAGAGAACGAATGACCTAGTGATGAAGACTAGGAGAAAAGAACTTACAGAAGGAGCAGGGCACACCTGCTGGTATTGATCCTCGGCGGTATTTACTCTTACTGTGAACTTGTTTTCATTTTGAGTGTCTTCAATATAAAGGAACTTGAGAAGGAGAAAAAGTTATGAGCTATCCTGGACCAGGAAACCCCAACAAATAGTGACTTGAAGAACAATGTAAACCATAGGAAATACATGAAAACGCATGAAGCCTGACATATCATGGGCTTGGGGATGTGAATCAATTGGCAAAGTGTTTGCCTAGAGCAGTGGTTCTCAACTTCCCTAATGCCAACCATTTAATTCAGCTTCTCATGTTGTGGTGACCCCCAACCATGAAATTTTTTGTTGCCACTTTATAACTGAAATTTTGCTACTGCTGTGAATCATAATGTAAATATTTGTGTTTTCTGACGGTCTTGTGTGACCTCTGTGAAAAGTGTCATTTGACCCTTCCCCCCAAAATCGATTCTTTATGACCCACATGTTGAGAACAGCTGGTTAGCATGTATGAGTTAGGGTTAGAGAGAAGGTGAAGGCTACCTAACAGGAGGTGAATGAAAAGGAGCATCCATAGATGTAGTCCTTTGGAAGAGTTTGAGAGGAAGGAAGTGGAGGGCAGGGAGTGCTGTGTGGGCACAGAGCCTTGATTCAGTCAGTTCAATGGTACTGACTTTTACTCCTAGGTAGAAATTAATTTTAAAAGCTAAGTTGATAGATTTGAATGCTGCCTACAGCTACAACTTGTTCAAAGAGCAGCTAAAACAATACCTTTTCTTATCTCTAACACGTGGAATTTATAATGAGCAGTATGATGACTATCTTGGTCATATCAAACACTGAAGCATCTCCCTTGTGTTCCTTATACAGTACGCACAGAAAGAGCCCACAGGAAGGCATTGCTACCACATCTTCAAGGTGGTAAAACCTAGACTCAAAACACCACACTAGTTAAAGCTGACACTAGGATTCACCTGCATCCCTGACTCTAGCGTGGCAGAGTTTGATTCAGCCATAGAGAACTGAGGGGTTTATAGGTGAAAAGTAATTGACAGTTTTATTTGGTCCACCCTGATGTATCTCCGCTAAATCGCTAACAATGTCAGTGTTCCATCTGCTAGCTTTGCCAGGTCTGGTTCCAGGCTTGTCATTCCTGTGTTCTACTGTAACTTTCGAAAATGCCTGCAGTCTTAGTTACCCTGAGCTTAAAAACTGCCCTGCTTAGGTGAATACTTGAGTAACATAGCTTATTTTACTTTAAAGGAATGTGTTTTGGTTATGACATTACTTTTCCCTGACTATGCTGACACAATTATATTTGGGGAGAGCTGCTAGGCATATTGGTAAAGCATATAGAAGAATACACATATTGCAAATCTCATTTCTCACAATATAATTTAAAAAACCTTTCTGCCTAGCGTGTGCTCCATCGAGAGTGGTCTCCCAAGGGAGTGCTGTGGGCTGCTTCAGCTCAGCACTTTCCCTTTTGACTGTGTTTGTTGACCTCTGATCAGCCTCATTCTCTCAGCTATGCAGCGTGTACATGGGTGAGGGAAAGAATGCCCTCCCAAACCCTTGCTTTATTTCTGAATGCAAGTACCTGCAGACACCAGCCAGTATTAATTGGGTGTAAATCACACTGAGTGTGCAAGCATAAGCAGGCCATGAGATACAAGAATGAAATAGTGAAGCCTATTATTTTGTATACTAACTGAAAATAATAAAGAAAAATGCAATCACACCATGTAACTTTGCTAATGAAATACTGTTGTTACATCATTACATTCTTAAAAATTATGAACTTATGAAAAAGGGTGATTTATTTTTTAACTATGGCAAATATGTTTTTAATGAAGGTAAGATCTGGGCTGGGGAGAGAGAGATGTCTTAGCCATTAAAAGCTAGGCTCACAACCAAAATGAAGATAAGATCTTTAGTGTGGAATTCGGCAATTTGCACAGTTTTTTGGAGGGGTGTCGTGGGGGTCAGAACTCAGGCTTCTTTGGCTTCAGTATAATCAGTTAAAATTGTGTGTACATTTGGCATACTTAGTATCTGGTTTAAAAAAAAAAAAAGATGAGTCTGATTGTAGTGTTTCTCATGTTGAGGACCTGATCTTAAACACTGTGGTCTTGTTGTTTTCATGTAACTTTTAGTTCAGGTACAATAATTCTTTTAAAAGGCATGGGCAATTAATTATGTGACCGCAAAAAATAATTTCGCCTAAGTTAATTGCACAAATTATTGTAGCCCTAAAAGGTTAATGACTGTCAAACATCTTTGATGCATAGAGCCCATTAAATGCCACTGTCATCTGAATAATGTAAATGAGTAGACCTGTCCTTCCTGGACAAATGAGTTTCATTCAAAGGACAACAGTAAACAGGGCCTTGCTGTATTAGAGGAAGATGTTCAGGCTCTTCTGCAGAAAACTCAAATAATTCAGTCTGAGGGGTCATAATTGAGTATTGCATTTCGAAATATAAGCCATCAAAACCTCTTAGATTTAAAAAGGTAAATAGAAATTTTAGGTTACTAATTATTCTCACTTCATAGGGCTACTGAATCATTGAGGTTTGTGGATAAATTAATATTTTTTTATAGGGACTTTGCTTAGGCCTTAAAGAATTAGGTACAGCTAATATGCAGGGAACTTTTTTTTTTTCTGGATATTATCCCTGGGGATTTCTGAAATAGAAATTCTTCTACAGCTGTAAAGAGAATAAAGTTTTTAATATTGGTTTTGAGTTTGTTAACTACTAGAGCTACAATTTATTATATAATTCTTAAAACTTATCTTTGTAACCTTACTATTACTCTTTGTGCATGATATATAGTCTAAAGGACTTTTGTGTGTATGTGTTTGCGTATGTGTGTGGAATGCATCTGTGGGTAAGAGCATGCATGTGTGAGGGTGTGTAGACTTGAGAACTACCTTGAATGTCACTCCCTAAGACTGCCACCTTTCTTGAGGGAGAATGTTTCATTATCTTGGGGCTCCCCCTTGGCCAGGGTTCCTCATTGGCTCCAGGGATTCATCTCCTGTGTGAGCTCAGCTTTTTAAAACATGAGATTTGGAGATCAAAGTCAGCTCTTTATGCTTGTATAGCATATTCTTTGCCAGCTGAGCCATCTTCCCAGCCATTGGACCCATTTTTATTTTCAGCAACAATGTATCCTGAAAGATTTCAAAACCCCTAATTCCTTTAAGAGATGCTTTGCCAAAATGGATTTTTTGGTTCAAGAAAGTTTGGAAAGACTGCTTGCCATATCCTTTTCTTAGAAATGTCATGATATATTAAAAGATTTATGAAATTCTGGGACAAACAAATAAATGTACCACTATCCAAAAGATGTTTTATAAGTTTATCTGGTGACAGAAATGCTCACTCTTGTTTTGTACAACAGTTTTGAACATCTTAAGACTCTAGTGACTTCATGTTCTGTGTAAATGCTTTTGGATATCCCTCTATATTAGTGGATCTTGTTCTCCAACATTCCAATGTGGCAGCTAGGTTTATTTGCTGCAGATGTTTCTGCATATGCATATGAACACAGCTGTGTGGATAAGTGCACACATTATGAGCTTATGAAACTCATGTATGCTTACACACATTAGTGTTTGCTTTTTAATTTTTACTTTGGCACATACAATCTATAGCAGACAGGGGAATCAGAAAATATGATCAAATCAGTGAATGAGAAAAACAATACCATCATACATGCCTTCCCTATTACTACCTTCAAGATGCACGCCACCTACTGTCCTTGATGACTGGCCCACAGCCCCGGCATCTTTGACATGCTGGGATCTCTACTGCAACCGGGCTGCACCTTCACCAAGAGCCATTACCCCTTCGTGTCTTCAAAACAGGTACCACAAGGGAGACTCAAACACCTTGTCAGATTAGGCTGCCATAGCTTCTGTGTGCTGACCCTGAGGAAAGACTCTCGTTGACTGAACTTCAATGATGCTGATCTCTTCTTAATTACAGCTATGTTCTCATTCCCAGAAAACCAGTGTCAGTTGTCCCAATCAAGCAAAGGAGCAAAGGTTGACTTTACTGATGCTGATTCCTCAGCTCCTGCTGACCAGCATCATTGAGATACAGTCTTATGAGAGTCTTTCTTCTGCATCAGCACAAGAGGCTGTGGGTCCAGAGTGGGTCAAGGCTATGTCTCAGGCTAGTGACCATCAAAGGCATCGGCAGATAGAGAGTGGAGCTGATATGAGCTTATGAGACAACTGACATTTATATAAGGTAAGCTGTGATGTGGATGGCAGATCCAGAGAAGTGGAGCTGCCCAACCCTTTGGAGCCCAGAAAATCATGAGTCCCAGACATCAGACACTGAACTATTCTCATACACTATTGTAGTTTTGTTTTGATTTTATGTGATTGCAATTGTGCCCTGGTTCTTCCCTCTTGGAATAAGAAATATTTAACATGTTTTTAAAAATGTATTTTATAAGAGTTCACAGTTGAGAGGCTGGATTTTGTGAAAAACTTTTAAAAATACATTGAATTATTAAAGAAAGATTGCATTTTTAAATAATGGAATTTTTTAAGTTTGTGGGACTTACAAAGTTACTTGTGTTTTTTTTTTTATTGTGGTGTTAATATTAGCATGAGATTTTGGGAATAAATGAGATAAAAAAGGATAGTGATATCTTTATGTGCTGAATTGGCAAGGGTTCAATTGTGTTGGTTAGTGTTTTTGTTCATTACATATAAGTTAGAGTCATATGGGAAGAGGAAGGAAGTCTCAGTTGGGGAATTGCCTCCATCAGATTGACCCAGAGGCAAGTTTGCTGGGGCATCTTTTTAATATACATGATTGATATGTGAGAGGCCTGCTCATTGTGGGCATTGCCACCCTGGGCAGGTGACCATAGGTATATGAAAGCTGGCTGAGCGAGCTCTGGAGAGAAGCTAGTAACATTTCTTCATGGTTTCTGTTTCAGTTCCTGCCTCCAGGTTCCTGCCTTGAGTTCCTGCCCTGGCTTCCCTAGGAGTTTGTAACCTAGGAGTTATAAAATGAAATCAACCCTTTACTTGCCAAGATGGTCTTGGTCAGACTTTTATCAAAGCATTAGAAATCTAATTAGGACACACTCTAAACCATGAACAGAAAAATATATTTTATTTATTATTATTGAATAATAATGAATGACTGTTTCTGTTGTTTACACATGTCTAGCCTTCTCTACGTGAGCTCCTTAAGGAGCTTTATGCTCACGCCTCAGACCTTTTGTAAAGATTGGCCACTCTGTCTAGAATGGTTTTCTACACATAGTGCCCTACTTGCTCCTCTTTGCTCTCATAGCCCACCCACCTTATATGTAGAAACCAACTAGGTGCTGAGTATCCCCTTGTATCTTCAGTCCTTTACAGTGGAGATTATTAGGGTTTCAATAGTAATTTTGAACCTTAACAAATTTTGCAACAAGTTTTTACTTTTTCTATCCACTAGTTTAGAACTAATGAAGCTACCAGATACATAGGTTACTCAGTAATACTTGAAGAATTTCAGTAATAAAATTTTTATCACAATACATTTTTTCTTTTTTAAATTTTTTAAAATTTATTTATTTTTTAATTTATTTTTTATTAGATATTTTATTTACATTTCAAATGTGAATCCCCTTTCCTAGTTTCCCCTCTGAAAACTCCCTATTCCCTCCCCTCTCCTCCTGCTCGCCAACCCACCTACTCCCTCTTCCTGGCCCTGGCATTCCCCTATACTGGGGAATAGAACCTTCACAGGACCAAGAGCCTCTCCTCCCATTGATGATCAACTAGGCCATCCTCTGCTACATATGCAGCTAGAGCCATGAGTCTCTCCGTGTGTTTTCTTTGGTTGGTAGTTTTATCCTAGGCAGCTCTGAAGGTACTGGTTAGTTCATGTTGTTGTTCCTCCTATGGGGCTGCAAACCCCTTCAGCTCCTTGTGTCCTTTCTCTAGCTCCTTCATTGGGGACCCTGTGCTCCGTCCATTGGATGGCTGTGAGCATCCACTTCTGTATTTGCCAGGCACTGGCAGAGCCTCTCAGGAGACAGCTATATCAGGCTCCTGTCAGCAAGCTCTGAAATGCTTTGCATCTCATATGAAGGAAGCTGCATTTTAAGAAAATTATGTTTTTGTCAGCTAGAATATGCCTTGGCTTTATTAGCTTTTAGAGTTAAGTAATATTATGAGAACATTCCAGAGCTAAACAGAGGTGTGCAGAGTTTTCTGTTTCTTCTTAGGTTGTTCCTAATGTTTAGTTGTTGTTTTTCCTGTTCAGTGCTGAAAAGTATTCACCTTCCTCAGGAAGTTAGGTGAGTTTCCATAAACATTTCCCCTCTACAGCTGTATCTAGTCTATTTGTGGACTGTTTCCAAGGATGCTCTGTGTTGTTAAGGAGAATCCTGTTTAGATCTCTTCTTAGCCCAGTTCCAAAAGGCAGGAGTGCTACTGGACCCTGTGGTTGTCCTGGGAGGCCTTCTGCTAGTCCCAAATGATATCATCATGTTTTATGGGGATGGGTGTTGAGTCCTCTTGACACTGTGGTCCAAGAATAGACAAAATATCTTAACTGGGACAGGGTGTGGTGTTTAAAAAATGTTTAGCGAGAGCATGTGTCATGACTTCAGAAATTCTGTCTCTCCGCATGCCTTCCTCAGTTAGTTACCTAGGACTAACTGGCCTACAGTGCACTTTGCATTGAGTGCCATGTCTTGTGGGCTGACACATTATTTGGAGAGGTGACCCCTTCTCAGCACATGCCTTCTTTTCTAGACTAAATCCACCCCACTAAGCCAGGGTCTACCACACTTGATTTCAGGCTGTCCATGTTTTCAGTCTGAGCACCTTTGTTTGGGTCCTGAGTGTGGGTAGCATAAGCCACTGACCACAGTGCCCCTCCCCTACCTTTCCTTAGTTAACGCCTAGAACTCCTCATCCCCTCAGCATATGTACACAGCTCAGAGGCGAGCTTCCCCGCATCCCCATCCTCCCGGAGCTCACCTTCATGGTGATTATTTCTTTTCTGAAGCTTTGTCTCCTTTTGGCACCTGGCACAGGACTCTACAGACTGCTTCCTAGTTGGATTTTAATAGAATCTAGCATCTCCCAGCATCACAGAAGAGCCCCCGTATGCCAGCCACTGTGGAGTTCTGAAACTTATAGTCAGATCTCCATGTTTTGAAGATCAATGTCCATTTTTTATCTCATTTTCATGTTTGCTGAAGTGTGTCATTGCCAGAGAGGTGTGGAGATGGGTGGCGGTGATTATACGTGACACGGATGGAGTCACTTTCATGCATCTATGCTGAAAATGCTTCAAATGGTGGTGTTAATGTTTGTCACAATTAAAAAGCTGAAAATTGTATTGCTTAATGAAATACTTGATAAAGTTTAAGCAGTTTTTAGCATATGCCTGCATCGTTCCAGCCATTTTACATAGTAGAGTTCACTTTATTTCTCCAATAATGTTATGAAGTTATTAGTATTGTAGTAAACTATTTACACACGAAGAACCCATGCTACACAGGTAGAAAGTATATAACACTTTCAGTATCACCTGGACACCATATGGGACGGCTGCTGGGACAGGTAAACTTGACTGTCGAAAAATTCTAAAAAGGATTGCTTTTAAAGCCTCTCTACTTTAAAGTGTGTGTGTGTGTGTGTGTGTGTGTGTGTGTGTGTGTGTGTGTGTGTATGCCAAGTATGTACATGTACCAGAAAAGGGTATAGCTGGAGTTACAGGCAGTAGTGACCTGCTTCGTGTGAGTGCTGGGTCTTCTGCAAGATCAGTATGTGCTTTTGTCTACTCAAGCCATCTTGCCAGCAGCAGGGAAATGTCATCTTAAATGAAAAGCCACAGGACAAGGAAGTAGATACCTGAAAGAATTAGGGCAAGAAGAGAATTCTAAGTGGCAGTGGAAGGGTGGGTAGCCATCCACTCCAGAGCGTGCAGTAATCCCTGGCACCTGTGTGCATGCTGCCCTCACTGGGAAGAGGGCTGCAGATTGTCTCTGGAGGATGGCATGTGGAGATCATCCTGGATCCTCTGGAGGATCATGGCATGTGGAGGTCATCCTGGATCATCTGGATGGACTTTAAGTGCAGAGCATGAGTCTTTAAAAAAGAAATCAGCAGGAGACAACTGTGGCTAAGAAGGGCAGTTGAGGAAAGCTGTCAGAGGAACTGCTGCAGCTCTGCCTTTGAATATAGCTGCAGCAGGAGGCCTCGGGCCAAGGAATCCAGGGAGTGCCACTCTGGCAGCATCTGGATACAGCCTCTTGACACTAATGCTTTGGACCTTTGGCCTCCGGTACAGGAGCAAAATGGATTTCTCTTGTGTTAAGGCATACTCTCTTAGTAATTTGTAATAGTGACAATAAGAAAGGAGTGTGGTCCCTGGAAGTGGGAGGCACTTTTTAGGGATGACAGATCCCTAAAAATGTGTATATCTTGTCATTTGCAAAAGCTAGGGTAACTGTGAGGTTGAGATTGAGGTAACCAGGTAGCCTTAAGCAGATTGCTGGTAGTGTATGGATATTAAAGGCTCTCTATGGGCTCAGAGGGAGTGACTTGTCACTGTAAAGCATAGAAACATGGACTTATTAGGTAGAGGTGGAAAATTTACCTGAGTTTCCTGTACATTGGATGGATAGCAGAGCTTGTCACCTGTGCACTTGCATATTTACTCAAGATTTTCGAGGAAGGTACAGTGCCACATTCATTGTTCTTGATGCTTTTGATGAATAGAGAAGAAATTATGTCTATAGATTGATGTATCAGAATGTTGCTGTGCCCTTTCTGCCAGTTTGCTGACTGGCATGACTACCTAGTGGAGAATAATGTTTCCTCATGTAGTCAGATAATATGACATATATGAGAATTGAAGATTCTGCATCAACCTTTTAAATATTTGCCACTGACCATGACACCATCATCCAAACCATAGATAAGTATTGTGAGGCCAAGTATGGTAGTATATACCTTTTGTCACAGTACTCAGAAAGCACAGGCAGGCATATCTCTGTGAGTTGGAGGCCAGCCTGGTCTACATAGTGTACACTAGTAAGGGCTCTAAGTGAGAGCCCATTTCAACAAAATAAAACACCACAATAAGAACATTTTTCAAAAGAATTGTGTATTCTCTTCTTTCCCAAACTTTATTTGGAAGTATCTCCTCTGTGTGGGGCTCGAGAGCATCTCCTCCTGCCCCCTCAAAGGTTGTGGCTACCCAAGGCTCATGAATACAGCTGTTCTTGGATGTAGGGTCTTTGAAGACAGTCTCAAGTTGAGATGAACTCATGTAAGATTAGAATAGGCTCCAAGCAATGACTGGAGTCCTTCCAGATGAGGCAGGTTATGCCTCACAGACACATAGGGGCTGTGGCTTGTGAAAATGGAGCCAACTGGAATGACAGTGCCAAAAGCCATAGGATTCCAGAGGTTGTCTGCATCTGCCAGGGAGGTGGTGTCTTGATCTTGACCTTCTCTCTTCCAGATCTTGGAGAGAATATCCTTTGCCAATAGCCTCGTGATTTGTGGCATTTTTAGAGCAACCACATGGTCCTAATACATCTCTTGACAAGCAGAAATTAAATAAAGCACTCTAATAGTTTAAGAACCTAAATAAAAGACCTCTCTTCTATAAAGTCTAGGTCTGCTCTGTCTGTTTTTCAGAACTAGAGTTCTGCAAGTTTCAGTGAGGAATGGTAGCTCTTTAAGTAATTCCCCAACCTTTCATATCAGGTCAGGCTTAGAATGGAGTTAAAAGGGCTTGGATATTGAATCAGATTTAATATCACACTGAGAAAGGACAAGGAAGACCAGGAAGGAAGGTTGTATAGAGTGGCCCGTGTCTTCTGCAGTTTTCTGCCTTTGTGTAATACTTGCCCTGGGCTGGCAGGGAAAGAAAAGGGTGACGCTGTGCAAGCTAACTCTTTAGGACGTCTGCCTATATATCATATCATTCTTTTCCTCTGATCTGTCAGCCACACATAGCATGGTTGGGGCTGAGAACAGCACCGTAAGGCCAAACTACTCTTTCTAGAAATGCTAGTAGTAGAGATGCCTCCTTTAGAATAGACTCATCCCTGAAAAATTTGCTTTTAAATACAGCTGAAAGAGAAATTATATATATATTTTAACGTTTTTGTAGTAGAATAAAGTATTTCTTTTTTGGTTGAAGATCAATTTTTTATTATTTTATTTATTTACATGTCAAATGCTATCCCCCTTCCCAGTCTTCCCTCAACAAACTCCCCATCTCATCCCCCTTTTTCTCTAAGAGGATACTCCCTCACCTGCCCACTCCCACCTCACCCGTCTAGCATCCCCCTACACTGGGGCAACAAATGTCCAAAAGACCAAGCGCCTCCCGTCCCATTGATGCCAGATAAGGCAGTACCCTGCTACATATGTACCTGGATACTCTTTGGTTGGTGGTTTAGTCCCTGGGAGCTCTGAGGGGTCTGGTAAGTTGATATTGTTATTCTTCCTATGGGGTTGAAGTCTCCTTCAGCTCTTTCAGTCCTTCCCTAACTCTTCCACTGGTGTCCCTGGGCTCAGTCCAATGGTTGGCTGTGAGTGTCTGCATCTGTCTCAGGTGCTGCAAGCACTTCTTGGCATCAGCAGTAGTTTTGGGGTTNNGTNTCTGTGGATGGGATGAATCCCAAGGTGNGACAGTNTCTGGATGGCCTGTCCTTCAGTCTCTGCTCCAAGTTTTGTCCCTGTGTTTCCTTTAGACAGGAACAATTCTGGGTTTAAAATTTTGAGATGGGTGAGTGGTCCCATCCCTCAACTGAGGGCCATTCCTCAGTTGAGATGATCTCTTCGGGTTCTGTCTCTCCTCTGTTGAGTATTTCAACTAATGTCATTCTCATTGGGTCTTGGGAACATCTGTCATTCATGGCATCTGGGAGTTTCTAGTGGTCCACCCCCCATTCTCCACACCCCACTGCTATATATTTCTATTTATTCTTCTGGCCCTCTGAACTTCTCTCTTGTATCTTCCCATACCTGATCCTGTCCCCCCCCTTTTTTTTCTTTCTCTCCCCTCTTCCACGCAAGTCCCTCCCTCCCTCTACCTCCCATGATTATTTTGTTCCCTCCTCTATGTGGGATTGAAGCATCCACACTTTGGCCTTTCTTGTTGTTAAGCTTCATATGGTCTGTGAGTTGTATCATGGTTATTTTGAGCTTTTGGGCTAATATCCACTTATCAGTGAGTTTATAAAGAAATAATTACACTCAGACTATAAGTCAAAAGTATATATCTTGTTAACATTTGAAAAAATTGTATGTGATATGTACAAGTGTGTCTGTGTGTGTGCATGTTTGCATGTATGTAAATACACATGTGTATGGGTATGTATGTGTGGAGGCCAGAGCTTGATGTCAGCTGTCTTCCTTGGTCACATGCCATCTTATTTTTTGAGGTAGGGTCTCTCACTTGAACCCAGAGCTCACCAATTAGGCTAGTCTATCTAGTCAGCTTGCTCTGGGGATCTCTTGTTTCTGCTTTCGGCATGCTGGGATTACAGGCAAGCCACTATAGCTACGCCACATTTACATGAGTACCAGGGATCCAAACTCCGATTCTCATGCTTGTGTAGTGAGTACTTTGCCAGCCAAGCCATCTCCTCAGTCCCAATTAATATCTTTCGTCACATGATCACCAAGCAAAATCTATATGCTACATGAGATTAAATTTAACCACAAACATGCAAGGGCTTTCCTGAAATGACTGGAGCCCAGAAAGTGCACCAACATACCACATTTATGATGGAATGTGCCAACATTACAAAGATGGCCTTGTCTTAACGTTAACTGGCTAGTTCCAGTCAGTAGCTAGACAATGAAAACGTTTGCATCATGCTCATCTTGAAACTCTAAATAGCCAAGCAGAACAATGCAGTGAGCCCTTGCATTACAGTAGCTTTGAGGATCGTCAGCATTTGCAGTTCTAGGGTATTAGGGTTGTTTGTTTTATTTTGTTTTCTTGTTATCTGGATATTCCCAAGGCAGGCCCAGCATTCACAAAGCCTTCTTACCTATGATTTCTTTGCCTTGCACCCCTAACTGTTAGGTATTGTTTCCAATATGATTCTTGTTCCATTCTGATGAATGAAACTCAGAGCAGACCTTAATATCTAATTTCCTATCTGTATTCAGAGTTCAGCAGTTGTTTCTGAAGGTGGCTTTTAAAGGTTGGCTTACTTTAATGTAGTTTCAATCTAGGTCCCTGCATTGCATCTGACTCTGTATATTTATGTAGTAGTATTCATACTGCATGGAGACCTTGCTCCCTTCTTGACTTCATGGAGGGGATTGCTAGGGTTTGTGCTGTCTTTACATCTCAGTTTGTGGGGAGCTTTACTTGTGGTTTTAGTGTGCACTGCTGATTTTCCAGAACCATACTTCGTTCAGAGTCACCAGACTGCATGTCTTGCCTAGAACATTCCTCATGCTTAACTGGAGTGCTTTACAGACCTTGTGCCAGGGAGCTGTATGGTTACCTTTAAATACTCTGTCCTGGAAGGGCAGGATGAGTGCACTTTTTTTTTCCTTACCAATTTCCAGAGTAATGAACTGATGCCTGCTTGGTTATCTACAGCTGAATTACAAATTATCCCAAGACACCGGGGCATGAAGCAGCAGCTGCTTTATTAACTGTCATGATTTGATAGGTCAGGAATTTTGGAGGGTGTGACTGGGCAGTTTGCTTATGTAGCAGCATTTAGCAGAGGGTGAGCTGGTCTTGGAAGGTCAAGAGAGCTTTCTTCACATGCTGCCTGGGTGGGAACAGTTAGAGAAGGACATGAGGGAGGGCCGACCATCAGGGAGCCCATCCGTGCCCTCTCCAGCACGTTCTCACAGCGGAATCCCCTGAGAGAATATTAGTCCTTAATCCACTGAACCTCCTGGGATTAGCCTTGACATCTTAGACTATCATTTCGATTGTGTTTTTTTTTTTGGCCACTGAAGTCACAATGTCTGACTTGATTCAAGGTGAGACACAAGGAGGAGTTGTCACATCTTTCATTTAAGTTGAACTTGCCACCTTTTGATTGACTGTACGAGGACATTATAAAACAAAACAGAAAACACCCCCTTACTTTTATTGTGGCATTTTTCAATATACCTGGCATAAGATTGTTATTTTAAACATGTTCAGCATTGACTGGTGCTTACCAGTGTCTGCTTCTAAGTGTTCTGAACACAGATGCTGACTTCATCTGAGACACTTCCGCATCCCTTCTCCCGGATGCTGGGGGCATCGAGCTCCCTTTGTGTCTTTATTCATTCTCTATTCTAGAAGCTTCAAATAAATGGGACAACGCAGCTTACTTCATTTTGTGTGTGATGTATTTCCTGTCACACCTTTTGCACACATTGACAGCACGTACCATATGTTCATGCTATGGGGAGTGGTGTCATTTTTGTGTTTTGAGATAGGGCCTTTTATATACTCTGGGCTGTGTTTGAACTTCTGTGATTCTCCTGCCTCAGCCTCTCAGGCGGTGAGACTTTTGGTGTACACCATCGTGTCTATCTCTGTTTCCTTTTTAAACTGGATAAAATTTAAATGTGTGTACACACCGCCTTTCCTGCAGTGAACACCGCCTTACAGGCTCATCTTTGAATCTGTTACAGTTCTTTTAGCCTTATACCCAGGATTAGAGCCGTGCCGTCGTGTGGTCGCAGTGTCCCGCTTTATGAAGACGGCTAACACATTTTCAGCAGTGAGCACACCAATGTCCCTAACTAGGATGTACTCAGATTGCAATTCATACACATCCTTGCCCACGTTTGTTTTCATGCACAAGAGCCATGCTAGCAGAGAGGCATCTCTGCAGACATAGATGCTCACTGCAGTCGTGGTTTGAGTCAAAAAATTGGAAAACAACTGGACTATTTATCATGAGAGAGCATATACCTAAGCCAAACACAGAGCAGTTAAACCTAATGGGCTTGATGGCCATCTAGCCTCTAGGTTTAGGTCTGTAAGTAAAAGTTGTCTGGAGAGGATATAAATCCACAGAACAGCTCACACATCCCTGCTGTGGCTCCGTTGCTTAGATTGTCCTATTACCTTGAAAAACCACCCTGATACACAAAATTGAAATTTCATTTAAATTGCCATTCAGAGCTTATAGTTACATAACTGTGAGAAGCCATTATTGTATATGTTGGGAACATTGATGTCATTCATGCTGGCTCCATTCCGTGTAGCAAAGCTCTCAGAAACAAACAGAATGGCCAGTAGGAAGGGAATAGATGAATCAATGACACATTCGTGCTGTGGAATATGACATAGCAAGCACATGGGGATGTAGCTCTTTACTAAGGCTTTAAAAATGACTTAATAGAGAGAGGTGTGCTTTACATATCATAAGGTTCATCTATTTCAAGCACACAGTTGAATTGTATGACCATCACTCTAAAGGTTTTAAAACAGTTCAATTCATTCCTATCTACCAGTAAGTCCTCCAATAGGTAACTGCTTCTGTCTTTCATCACCCCTAAGTACCTGCTGCTCTATCTACCTCTTCCTATAAACTCACCTTTCAGCGGTATTTTTAGAAATGGTAGCATATGATGTGACGGTCTCTTGAATCTAGCTCATTTCATCATGAATATGGTTTTTAAACATTTTTTTCTGCAACCATATCATGTGTCAGCAATCTGTATCTCTTTTTTATTACTGAAGAGTGCTTTGCTGTGTCGATAAAACAAATATCTCTCTCCATTCAACAGTTGAAGCATATTTTGTTTTATTTGTCAAGTTTTAGTTATTATAGATTGGGCTGCTTTAAATCTTTATGTGGATATCTCTCTCTGGGTGGAAAAAAATGTTTAATTATCCCAAAATAGACAGACTTTGCAGATCACGTGATCATTTTGTATTTAAGCGTTTGAGACACTGACAGACTGTAGTCCAACCTGTGCTGTACTTTCTGCTAGTAGTGTGTGGAGAGTTCTGCTGTTTCACAGCCTTTCAAGCCCATGGTACTGTCTGCCTTGAGTGTTCTTGTTGACCTAGTGTATGATATAACAACTCGTCACCATGTTAATTTGTGTCTTGCCAGTGGCTGATGATGTTGGACATCTTTTCCTGCACCTGTCACTTGTTCTCAATCCCTGTTTTGGTGAAGTATCTTCATATTTTGGTTCATCCTCTGCCATGGCAGTTTTTCTGCATGTAGTTACTTATATGATGCGGACCATGTGAGCATGCTCTCCCAGTCTGCTCTTTACTTCATGGTGTCATAAATGAAAATATTATACATTTTGATAAGGTTTAATTTATCAATACATTTTCTTCCATAGGCTGTGCCTTTAGTATTCTGTGTAAGAAATGATTAGCCTCAATTAGAAAGTGAAGGCTCCTGAGTCTGTGATCTTTCTAAGTTAGTATCTGTGCACTTTGTTTGGAGGGAGGGCATCTCAGATCATCTTTTTGATGTCTGTGTCCTGGTTTTATCTGTTAAGCCATCTCCATTCTTCTGTTGAATCATCTTGGCATCTTCTTTAACATAACTGTTCTACCTTAGATGTATGGCTTTTTTCTAGATTGTTATTCTTCAATGATTTCTCTTTTTGTGAGCACTAACCTGACTTGATTGTTGGATCATGATAAAAATTTCAACACTGAAAGTCCTCCAGATAGATTTAATTATTCTAAATGTTTCACACTCCCATATACAATTGAAGACCTGCTTGTCAATTTCTTAAAAGAATTTTCTTGAATTTTGATAGGAATGGTTTTGAATCTATAGATCAATTTTGAGAGAATGAACACCTAAATAATATTGAGTTGTTATGACCTTTGTATGTTAGATACTTTATCATTTTTCAAAGTCTTTAACCTCCTTCTACAAACATTTATAAATTTTAGGGCAATAATCTTTCAATTCAATTAAATGTATTTGTACATACTCCACTAGTGTGAATGGACTTGTACTATAATTTCTATCATCTTTTATTGTCATACAGAGAAATACAGCTGGTTAAACATTTTCTCACATTTATTTATTTGTGTGTATTGATTTGTATATGTTGTCATCCCAGCCTGTCAGAGGATAGTTTGTAGGAATCACTTCTTCACCCGATGTGGTCCAGGGAATTGAACTCAGGTCATAGGTCTTGGTAGCAAGCACCTATCCCCTCTGAGCTACCTCACCGGCCTCTGCATTTGATATTTTCAAATGATTTCATGATGGGCTGCCCCAGAGGTGTCAGGACTGTGTTCATATTCTTCTTGCTTAGACTGTGTAATCTCAGTTGATGGATGGACTGTTGAGTTTGCTGGTTCTTCTGTCAGTTGGTCTATGAGCTGTGCCCTAGTGCAAGCATTTCCTTGATTGTTTTACTTTCCAATTAGTGTTTGTTTGCTTTCTTTTAATAATGTCTACTGCCTTTAAATTTTTTTTCCCTTGTGAGATAGTATTCTCACACTTTAATTTTTTAGACAGCACTGTACATATTTGTGGTCATTGCCTTAACGCTTTTGTCTTAACATCCTTTATCTAGGCTTCCTCAGGGACAACTTCCATCCTCTGCTTCTTCCTGCACTTAGACAATGCTCTGTGTCTTTGCATGTCTCATTGTTTGTTGGAAATTTTAAATGACTCACTGTATAGATTTGGGGACTCCACACCTTCGCAGGGTGTCTTCTGTTACTGTGGTGGCTTTGTGTGTTACTGGTGTGTGTGTGTGTGACTTGTATTTCCTGTACTTACCTGATGAAGTCACCTCTCTGTACTGTGTGTGGCCTCTGAAGTTTCTTTCTTGGTTTGTTTATTAGCAAGTGAATGAGCAGACAAATACTTGTGAAATCCATTTTACCAATCAGTGTCTCAGTCATCTGGGGGCTGTGTGTTTGTGCTGGCCATTCCTCTGTCAGATAGATTAGGGATCTGCTTTTGTCTTTACTCTCTGGTTATATGGGACTTAAGGTCATCAGCAACTGAGAGGTTAGGGGACCCCCAGATCTCCCTGGTCATTCACATAACCCCACAGTAGTGCCTGGAGTTCTAATGTCCCTTGTAGACATTTAATTTCATGAACCTTCCTTTTAAGTATTTGACCTGACTCTTGTTTGCCCAGCTGGTATGGCACACTTAATAGCTGTGATGTTAATCAATTGTAGCTGATTGTTTTTGACAAAAACCCCAGAGACTGGGGTTTTTCTGCTGAGTAAGCTCTCCTGGACATCAAATAATGCTAATGCTCTGTGAATTGGGCTTTCCCATGGAGCTGGAGGGTCAAAGAGCTACAGTGTTGGAGTTGGTGCTTTTTGTGCAGAGTTCTGAGCCTGGTGTGTTTTCCCTGTGGCTCCAGGATGGAGCATTCTGTGTATACTGTGACCGAGAAGCTGCTACCACAGAGCTTCAGAGAATGGATGCCCTCGGTCAAGTAAAAATGCCTTAAACCAAGCTGCCAACAGAGCATCAGCATTTCCTCTTTGAATAATGCTGTAGGTTGTTGTATCTCTTTGGTTAATTTCTAGGACTTTGAAAATTCCAGGTTTGAAGACTGTGGCTGCATTTTTATCGTTTCTGCGAGTAAAAGCATTTCTGGATGCCATCACCATTCAAAAGTTTCAGCCCCATACAGATGAATTTTAATAACAAATGAACAAAGTAAGCCCTGAAGATTATAAGCCATTTTATAAATATAATACAACACAATACAATGCAATATAATATAATACAATGCAACACAATACAATAATAAATACAATATGATTTTTATAAATATTTTATAATCTTGTGAACATAAATACAAAGCCCTGAAGACATCAACCCATTTCATAAACAGGACTGAAATACATAAATCAATGGTATTTAAAATATACTTAACACCTGTATTGTACAAAGGTATTGATGGTCATAAAACTATGCAAATTATAGGATTCTAGATGGTAGTTACCCATTGGGTAGCAGGCTCAGGTGTGAAGGGGTTTTACCCAGGAATATATGTAGTCTCCCACTTTATCTCTGGGGGTTACATTTTAAGGCCCTAGTAGATGCCTGAGAAGACAAAACATGAAATCTGTTATTAAAGCTAGCTTGGTAACCACAATGTACTGCAATTGACTATTCAAAGCCTACAAGTGACTTTCAGACTTCTTCACTGGACCCTTGTGAGCCGTGGTTACCTGTGCAAAAATGAGATCATGCAAAGTAAGTCCACAGACCCTGGGGGAACCGTTGTGATATAAGACTTTGTTTACATCTTTGAATGGTTTCTTCCCACATCACTGAAAATTTGACATTAGTAGGCAGTTCATGTTTTTGTTGTTGTTTTGTTTCTTTCATATTAACAGAGGAAAGAAAGAATCTGATACACAAGAGACTTTGACCTTCAAAGTCTTGTTGGCCAGAGCATTGCTTAGGAAGCAAGCTCAAGGCTTCCATGGACCTGCCCAGTTGGCCCAACTCCAGTGTCTGACCAGGCCGGAGATAAGGGGACAGGAGTGATGGTAGCAAGTACCCCTGTGAGGTGAGCAATCCTGGAACACTGTCCTGACTAGATCCCTGCTGCTACTGTAGCCTGACAGCCCTCTGCTCCCTGCTGTACTCTGAGGAGTAAGCCCAGAGTGCTAACTGTCCAGCAACAGCACGGATCAAGCTCCCCTCCACAGGGCCATTCTTGATGTTGTTAGCCTCTTGTACCAACACCTGAGGGTTTGTTTTAGGATAACCATATGACTAAGGGTTTGAGGGATACTCAAAGCTCAGATTATGCAGAGTTGAACATGATATGGATGCAAAATCTGAATTATAGAAAGTTAAATAAAGTTTTCTTGCTTCAAAGGATATTGTGTTACAGTGAAGGACTCAATGTGTAGCCTTTAAAAATAGGATTGCTACCATTCAATAAGGTTTAGTTGAAAGCGTTGTTTGTTTGTTTGTTGTTTGTTTTAGAGAGAGAGAAAAAAGAGAGGGGAGAGATGGAGAGAGAGAGAGAGAGAGAGAGAGAGAGAGAGAGAGAGAGAGAGAGAGAGAGAGAGAGAGAGAAAGAAACACTTGTAGCATCAAACAGTAGTTCCTAAACATTCCTGGATGGTCTGAGGTTGTGGCTCCACCAGGCCAAACTGTCCCTAGTTCACTAGCTGTTAAGGCAAGGTCTGATCCCTTCTTATCCTACTATGAGCAGTAAAGATACTTTTTGAGCCTTAGCTTTACTGGTCTGATCTGTGGGGATGATATTGTCTCTGTGTAGTGATTTTAATACTTGCTAATATTAGAATGTACAACTTATCTCTTATTTTCTTAGAAACTTAAATTGTAAAGTCCCCATTTGAATGCTGGTCAAAATGTGAGCAAATGCCATTTGTACACATGCATAACCATTAAAATGTACCATTAATAAGCAGCCTGCACTTGAAGGCCAGTGCACGGCCCTGCCCTTAGCTGCTGTTCATGCTTGTGTGTATTTATGGTGCTGTCTTCCGTATCTGCCAATTAGGAAGAAAGACCACCTGCTGTAGGTGTCCCCTGAGCTGGCCACTGTAGGAAGCTGGACAGAAGTACAATGTGGCCCCACTGTCATGGAGCTCAGTGTGGTTCGTGAGATGTGGCTTTCATGCAAATCATTTGCACCAAAGCAGCTCCATTTAAAGAAAATAACATACAGAAAATACATGCATAAAGAGCAGAGAAAGAGAAAGCTCCGCATGGCGGTATGACTCAGTAGCATGTATGGAGGACGTGTCAAAAATGTGTTTCTTAGGGGAGGCTTTAATGAGGACTAAAGCACCGAGTGATGGTAATGCTCGGCCCTTCAGAGAACAATGGCAGGCAGACTTCAGCAGCTTTTATTGTGTCTTCCTAAGAAAAATCACTTGGAAGCACAATATTCATTTTTGAAGAGGGAAAGACTAAGTGTAAGAAAAGAAATTTCTCCTAAATACTATTATAAAGTTTGAGCATTTCTATTATGATTTTATGACCTCCCATCTGTGGTAGATGCTTTATTGAGATTATTGGGATGTTACCATCAAGCTGTGACAACGATGCTTTAAAGGTCACACACAAAACACAATTAAATTTTCCAAGTGGAATAGGAATATGCATTGTGAAAGGCAAATACTTTGAAGTAGTTTTTTTTCCCCGAGTGGGCCATTTCACGATGACATTTTGAGGTGCTTAAATAAATCACAATGTTGTTTTTCTTCTTGATTGCAATTTTCCCTTATCTATTTGTATAGCTTAAAAATAGAAACTGGCATACTCAAGTCTTAACATTATTGAGCCTATTTGTTAATATAAACTTTATCCTAAACTCAACAATAGATTTCATTGTAACCGTGGAAACTTATTGTGGTTCTTTTGCTCTTATACAAGTGTGAGGATGTCTGGTTGATAGAGACTTAGTTATTCATACTTTGGCTTGTTACAGGTTGGATAATTCGACATTTCTGCAGATTTCTCATCAGCATATTCAGTAGGAGAACCCTTTATTTTCAAAACCTATTATTCTGTTTTATTTGCCTTTTTTCCCCCTTGTCATTCATGAATGTAATAAGTGATTGTTTGGCAATTACTAAAACAAATTTAGTTTCTCCAATTGTTTGTGCCTCAGTGTCTTTATCTGAACAATGAGGATAATCTTGGGATATGTGCAAGTTTGTGGAAACATTAAGAACAACAGATGATGTAAAATGTTGGAAACTGAGCCTGATAAGATAGGCCACCCAGTAATGTACTTGCCTCACAAGTGTGAGGACCTGAATTCTATCCCTAGTGCGCGCGCGTGTGCGCACACACACACACACACACACACACACACACACACACACACACACGGAAAAAGTTGGGTGTGGTGGTCTGTATTTATAATCCCAGGGCTGGGGGTGGAAGTGGGAGGATTTCTTAGTATTGCTAGCCAGTTAGCCTAGCCTAATTGGTAAGCTTAGGTGAGTGAGAGAGACCCTGCTTTAAAAATACAGGTGCTCATCTTCTGAGGAATGACACCAGGGTTGGTATCTGTCTTCCATAAGGAGGTTCATATGTATGTCTGCCCCATCACCCCAACAAAACCTTTGGGAAGTAGTTCTTCCCATCTTACCTTTTAAGTAAAATTTAACTTACTACAAATATGCAACAATACAACAATAAAGATAAAAGTATATGCTGGAAAATCATCTTTCTGAAGTTAGAAATTCTATATATAAATGAGTGAGACACTGTTCACACCCCATGAATGCAACCTGCAAATATACTATTCTTGTCTCAAGTCAGGCATAAAGGCAGTGCATGTGCACACACAGGTACATGTACACTTTACAGGGGTTACATCACTTATAAGTGATCACATGGTGGTGTTTTCTGATTTGTGGTGTTGACTTATATATGCCACTGTGTAATTAAAAAGCACCTATTTAGCAGCTTGATGACTTGGATGCCATGAGGAAGATGATAGAAACATGAGAATCAGGAGTGAAGACATACATCCCATTCAAAAAGACTCAGTGTTGTTTTTTTTTTTTTTTTTTTTTTTTTTGGTGGGGTGTGTGGAGGCCAGAGGTCATTCTCAGGTGACTTTCTCTATTGATCTCCACTCTAAAAACATTTATTATGTCTTCATTTATTTGTTTGTTTGTTCATTTCTTTGTTTTTGAAACAGCGTCTCTCACTGAACCTGGAGTTCATGTGTTAGGCTAGGCTGTCCAGCGGTAAGGTCCTGGGGTTCTGTTCTTGGATGACATCTGGCTCTTTACACGGGTGCTGGGCATCTCAGTTCAGCTGTTCAGGCTTGTGCAGCAAGCCCTACTCACTAAGCCCTCTCCCCAGGCCCCTTAACAATTCATTTTTTAAATTCTATGATAATTGTTAAGATACAGTGTCCCTATTTTCTGAATTCATGCAGGTTTCCCACTTGTATAACCCCTGTGAAGTGTATATGTACCTGTATATGCACGTGCATGGCCTTTGTTTCTGACTTGAGACTAGAGTAGTACATTTCCAGGTTGCAATCAAGGGATGTCAATGGTGTCTCACTCACTTATATATAGAATTTCTAACTTCAGAAAAGTCATTTTCCAGTGTATATCTTTATTGTTGTAATATCACAGATTTGTGTGTAAATTACATTTTTCTATGTGGGTTATTATTTTCTTGTCCAAATTTCTAAATGATTTAGAGGAAAAAAAAATACACAGTTGGGATTCAAGAACTGAAGGATCTTCTGAAGAGCATGGGCTCTGATGTAGGCCTTCCCCAGCAGCCTTTGTGGCTTTGGGAAGCCTCAGGTTTCTCTTTAAAGAAGATTTATCCAACCCTGGGCTCCTTGATAAACAAGGAATTAATTGGCTCTCGGGTAAGCCAGAATTGAAAGCATCATTATTAATGGAGTCTGTTGACTTTGTTTATTACACGATGTAGTCTTGTAGTGTGCTCACGGGCTTTGGTTCTGTTTGTTTGTTGTTTGTTTGTTTTGTGGGAGATGGTATGTAAGAAGAGTCAATACATTGAGCCCCTCATTGTAAAGTGTTTAAAATTATGAAGTGCTTCCAAACTGGTTTTGAAAGCTTCTCTGGGCTGAGAGCCAGTTGATTGTTGTCAGTGTTCTTATGTGACCGAGGTCAAGTGCTCAGAGCCTGAGCAACTGCATTGGTTAATGGTCCAGCCCTGTGCAGTGCTACAATATGAGATCCTTTAAAATGCTGCTGTGATTGGAATTTTAACAGATGTGCTTCGATTGGGCAAGAATGTAAAAGCTATTTTGGAGTATGTTCAAAAGCACATAGTTTCAAACATTGTAACTTGTTAATTTTCTTCCCTGTAATGAATGTAATAAGACTGGGGTTTGTATTAAGTTAATGAAAATATTCAAATGAGACTTGAAGAAAGGCATGGTCTGTTTTGAGAAAGATTTAGAGAAAAAAAGTACACACTAGGGTTTAAAGAACTGAACGAGCTTCCGGGGAGCATGTGGTTCTTCCCAGCAGCCTTTGTGACTTTGGGAAGCCTCAGGTTTCTCATTGAAGATTTATCCAACCCTGGGCTCATCCAACTTCCTTATTCCTAAAACTGTTTTTAGTACTGCAGTACACTAAAGAAATAAGCATAGCACATCGATTGGGGAACTCTAAAGAACTCTGCTGTTAATCAGAGTTGAGGTGGGAGGGGAAGGGTAGAATATTTAGGGGCTAGAACTCAGCCTCATAATGTCTCGGCCTTGTCATAGCACAGGTTTTACACAGCGGAAGAGGGCAGCCTGCTGCTCGGGTCTGGACACCAGTTTTACTCTCTGCACCAGACAGAATGTCAGAAAGTTTGAGTTTATGCAGCAGCATCTGCAGCGTCGTCGGTGTGTGTGCTCCATGGCCTCCATAGTCTGTTCTTCCTCATCTCATACTGGGCTGTTCCTCTTTTCTCCTGCCCTTTCAGCCTTTGAGTTCATGCCACGCTGGGGTGGTATGCCCACAGGTAGATGTTGAGTAGGAGTGGCTTATGCATGCATAATGGACTTGCTTCTGCCACCTTGCAGACCTGGAGCAGAGGCTGGGGAAACATCTGCAGCAGCTCTGGAGAGGGCTTGACACCGGCCCTTTGCAGTTTATCTTATTATCTCAGTAGAGTTCTGTTGCATTTCATTTTCTCAACAAACTCTAGAAACAAGCTAGTCGAGTAGTTAATCCAAATGATTTCTGCTCTCATTTAAAAGCTGATGCATTGAAATGTGAACTAAGTCAATTACTGTCACAGTGAGTTTCCCTGGACAAGGAATTTGGATGTGTGTATTTCATCAGACTCTTGGCTATGAAGATTACCAGTCCATATCTGTATTACACTTTTCATATACCACAGAGCCCTAGATCTGTCCTTATATAGTGCTGGCCTTTCAGTCTGGAGTATTCTCCTAAGTCCCTTGTATTGAAGGCTTGGTGCTATGGGACCTGGTGGAATCACTAGGGATCGAAGTAGTAGACAAAAGTTAGACCATTGGAGACATGGTCTTACAAAAGATATTTGGATCTCAGCTGCTTCTTGGCTGCCGTGAGATGATTGCTATGCTCTATCACCTACCTATGGCCTCATGGAAGAACCAACCAGAGCAATCAACCAATCCACCTGACTGGAACCTTCAAAACTGTGAGCCAAAGGAAACCTGTGTTCCTAAGTCAGATCACCTCAGGTGTTCACAGTGCCACCGGAGAGTCGCAAGTACAGCAGCAGCACGCGTGCTCTGCGTTTGTATCTGAGGAGGCCTTGCTGGGTTCCTCTTTCCATTTCTGCTGTGCTTCCTTGGTACTTTATTGCCAAATTCATACTCTCTAGACTCAGGCAGACATGTTCATATCTCACCTCTCTTTTCACATTGGTTCCAGTGCGTTCATCAACCTGAGAGATTATTTTTTAACTCAAGGAGATATACTTGATAGTGTTAACCATCCAGCCAGGGCACTACACAGGGATAAGCCAATATCCTAGTGTTTGCATGCTTGAGAAGAGAGGATAGTTGGGGTGGGAGGGAGTGGGGGTGGTCATTAATCTCTGATTATTCGTCAAAAGTAGTTTGAATTATTGACAGTCTACTCAACACATATGCTGATATTACATAGAGGAGGTTACATATATGTATATATAAGCACAAAATGAAACTGTAAAGTTAATTGATGAATCACAAAGTTTTTGATGCTGTGAAATAAACAGGAACGGTACATTTATAAAAACAATACATTCACATAAAGCAGGAACTTTCCTATTCTAGTTTGTCCTTCTATGTGGCTCAGACTGAGTGAACTCCAGAGCAGTGGGCCACAGAGTAGTGGTTACCAAAGGATCCGTGATTGGAGAAGAGGACGGGGTCATGCTCTCATGCTGGTCATGCTCCCTGCCTGTACTGTGCAGAAACACAGGCAAGGGATGCTGGTGTGCAGTAATGATGTGTGGGGGCAGCGAGGTCCTTAGCTGGAGTCTTGCTTCCCTCTCAGTTCACAAGCCACTCCCCACTTCCTACACACCAGGATTCCTGGGCTTCATGTAAACAGTTCCAGAAGCTACAACAGGAAACTTCTTTTTGTTTTTGTAATTTTTGGTAGTACTGGGCATGGAACTTAATGCGTGTGCTTACTAGTCAAGCATTCTGTGTCTGTGCTATATAGACCTCAGCCCTCTTTTTACCTTTCATTTTAAGACATGGTCTCCTTAAGTTGCTCAGACTGACTTTGAACTCTCTTTGTAGTCAAGGTCGACCTTCAACTTGTCATCCCCCTGCCTTAATGTCCTGGAGTAGCTGGGAGGACAGGCCAGCCTCCCCAGGCTCGGTTCAGCAAGAATTTCATAAGAATATAGCATTTGCTGACAGGTATCATCCACCATTGCATCTGTTAGTGACTGATGGTTAGCAAAGCTCGTAGGAGCCCTCTTCTACATGTGAACAAAACTTTGGATAACTGATCAGCACCTTACCTCTGCAATAAAGATATCTGAGCCAAAGAGTAAATAAATGACGGAAAAATAAATATACTAACAGTTTACTCACATCCAGAAATTAGTTATCTCCGGGGGTGATATTGAGTAACTCACCATCATTTAATAAATTAGATATTGTTCTTTAGGAAATGAACCTTTTGTTAGCGAGCTACCTAGTAGTTTATTATGATCACCCAGGCTAGCTACAGTAAATTAGACATTAAGTGATTTCATTTAATGGTTATGGAATTTAATTGCCTGTTATGTCAGGCACTGTTGTAGGCATCAGCTACACAAGGACTAATGAGAAGATTTCATTCTTAGTGGTTTCCCAGGCTTGAGGCAGGGAGAACCATGAAAGCAAAACTTCCAGCGACTTACTGTGTGCTTCATAGGCCAGCCCTTATGCTAGACTCTGTCAAAAGAGGCAGATAGACCCTCCCTGTCAGCACCCCAAGTGTCAGAAAAAGGAGTTAGGCAGGACTGAGCACACAGCTAGATGCCAGAAAGAATTGAGTACAGGCTAGTGTTGTGGGATGACCTAGGGAAAACTATTGTGTACATTTTAACTTTGTTTCAAACTAATTCACTTTAAGACTACAATGTTGCTTTTCATTTATTTCATATAATTGTAAAATGACCTTGCCTTTGATTATAATTTTTTAAATTATACTGTGATGGTTACCTTAAAAATGTTTTGTTTATTGTGTGTATACCACTGTTTGCCTGTGTATGTAAGTATGTATGTATGTATGTATACCATGTACATACCTGGTTCCTTTATAGATCATAAGAGGTCCCCTAGAACTGGGGTTAGAGATGGCTGTGGACTGACATGTGAGTGTTGAAAATTGAACCCACATCGTCTGCAAGCTCAGCAAGTGATCTTAACCACTGAGCTCTCTCTCCAGCCCAGCTGTTATTTCTAAAGGAAATTATGATCAGAATTCTGCAAGACAAATGGCTGGAAAATGGTATTTTTGAGTATCTAATCTTTCTTGTTCTGCAAGAAGGCTATAAAGGATTACTCTTTGTTTCTTACATGTTGATCATACTTTTTAGGTACCTATTTGCATAAACTTACTGATTTGACCTGGCCTTCAATGGACTATTATGCCTTTCGATGTGTAAGGCAATAGTATAGGGTCCACTGTTTATGAGCTGTTTTTCTTTAATATATATTTTAATTCAAGTTTTTAAGACTTTGCTGGCTTTTATATACTCTTGTATTCAGTTATGTTCAATAATAATACATCATAAAATGGCCATGTTATTTATTTACCAAAGGCATGCAATATTTATTTAGCAGTTTGCAGTTTTAGGATAATTGTGCAATGCAGTTCCCCTTGCATTTCAAAGATCTAACTAGTTAATTAGCTTAAGTGGTTCTGTCAAGTCTATTGACAGTTGGCGGTCTATAGTGCTGGCCTGTCATGGGGCTAATATAAAACCCTTAAGAATGGCTCTGCTGTGGTTAGCTTCCCCCTCAGCTTGAGATAGGAGTTGGCTTTCTTTCTCATGACATTAAAACAAAGCCAGTTAATATATACTGACCCTTCTGCTTCTGGTTACTGTGGTCCTTTCTGCTCAGTTTCATGATAGTGTTCTTCACCAAGACTGCACACATCTTCATACTGTTAAACACCACTCTCCACTCCACTCCCACATCATGGTCTGCTTTAAGATGCTGTTATGTGTGGGTTTTAGGATGCCTTCAAGGCCTCTTGAATACTGCCCCTGGAGAGTCCGAAAGGAACTGACACCTGATCGTATATGTCTCTGCTCTTGTGTCTGTGGCTTGTCGCTCATGCAGTCAGGTAGTCTTGATCTGCTCTGCCTCCACTACCTGGTCGGTGTCCGTATGAGGAAGTTTTGGAGAGTTGGTACCCTGTTTATGTTAACCTTGATTCAAGTTCAACACTTAACCCAAATTGTATATTTAACACTTTGTTTCCCTGCAAAATCCATTCTGCAGGCTGGACAGGGGTAGAGCAAGTGGAAATGGAGGAAGAAGAAGGAACTTGAGGGGGTGAGGAATCTGTGCTGAAGCTGAGGTAGAGGAAGCAGGAGGCTGGAGAGCTGGGAAGGCCTGCGGGTTGCTCCTGGTGCTGTCCAACTCCAGGCAGGGAGGTGAGACTGTGCTCTGTGTCTGGTGAGGTGTGGTGGAGAGGAGCGAAATATGGGCTTGCTGTGTTCATATGTACATGTATTTGTGTATATTCATGTATGTGCGTGTTTGTGGAGGCCAGAGACCAGTGTCGGGAGTCTTCTGTTCACTCACTACCTTATGTTTTGAGACTGAACCTGGAGTTCATCTATGTAGCTAGACTGACTGGCCATTGGGTTCCAAAGGCCTTTCTTTCTCTTCTTTCTCAGTTTGGCATTACAAGTGGGCACCGCTTCCTGGTGTCTTCATAGGTGCCTGGGATCTGAACTCAGGTTCTTATATTTTCAGGGCAAATCTTTACCCTCTGAGCCATCTGACCTAGTCCTGCAGTTTGGATTTCATCATTTCTTTCTGTTGATAAAGCACCATGTGGAAGTCTCCTAGCAGAGTTTAGATAAATGGAGCGGTGGATTAGGCAGGCTGTATGTCTAAGAGTGCCTAGGACAATCTCAGAACAGCTATTGGTGGTGTTTCAAGTTCTTACCACCATGGGGATCTGCTCTAAGTCTGTGCCTTAGCTGCCTCACCTGTAATGGACCTAATAATAGGATTCTTAGTGAGGATTAAACAAATATGTATACACAAATCGCTTAGCTGTAGCTGACATATAATAAGTGATATTTAAAGGTTATCGCCATTGTCATCTGCATTTCATCCAGTCTCCTTTGGAAAGGGCAGTGTGTGTGTGTGTGTGTGTGTGTGTGTGTGTGTGTGTGTTCCACAGAAGAGGAAGCTGTGGCTCCAGGAACTTACCTGCTCTCTGAGTTGCAGTTACAGTTTGAACCCACATGAAACCAAGTTCTTGTTTTAAAATTTAAATTAATTTTCTGAATTTATTTGTTTTAAATTGGTATACAGTATAATATGTTTTCTTATGGCGTGTTTGTACAGTTTGCTTTGGCTGATATTCCATCCTCTCCCTGATCTTTCCCCCTCCCCTATTTATGCCCATCCACCCCTCCACCCCAGTATTCACCTTCCAGTCTCATCTCATGTGTGTTTTATTACCCTCCCTACCCGTTTCCTTGAACCCTCTTTTTTTCCCCCCACTCACAGATGCCTTCTAGCTTCTTGACCTCTGTACCTGCTCACTGTCTCGTAGATAGCAACATACACATAGAGCTTGTAAGCTAGGCTCTGCAGGTGAGAGCCTGCTGGGTTTGTTTTTCTGAGTTATACTCACTTCCTTCCCCTCCCCCCTCCCCACCCACCCCACTGGAGAAAATGGTCTATTTGGCAGAGGCCTCATAGTACAGAGTAGAGTTTCATGTAAAGGCTGCGGGAGGAATTAAACAGACAAGGGCCCTTTCAAAACATCTAAGAAGAACTTTTCCATGACACTTTGTAAGAGATCTTACAGAAAGAACAATGGGGGTTGGCATTTGAACTACATGGAGGAACAATGGAGAGAGAAGGGGAGGCCAGCACAGGGCAGAGCCAAGCCAGGGAGAGAACTAGAGAGTGAGAGGAAGAGCCTGTCCTTTCTGCATTCAGGAGCAAAGGAGCCTCCAAATGTCCGACGGCTGGCACTGCCAGCAGCTGCACAGGGCTCAGAGAGAAGGGGCTCTCCTCGGTTGTGGCAGATAAAATTTGTTTACTGTTGAGGCTGAAAACAGTTGGCCGTGAGTCAAACTGTAGGGCACAGAAACCTAGGAATGATTCAGTGATACAGATGAGCCAGGAGTTAAGTTTAGAGCTTAGATTGGTTCCTTTCAGTCCCCCCTCCCCCTCCCTTCCTAGTTCATATGTTTTACTAATAGAGCATTCTAGTAGCAAACAGCGTGTGACATTTGTCAGCTTAATTAGATGTCCAGTTACAAAACTCAGCTATCTCATGTAACCATTGCTTCTCAGTCCATCTGAAGAGAAACAGATAAGCAGCTGGGGAAGGGGAGCCATGCTACAGGGAACCTGTGACTGCCACCTCTTAATGCAGAGGGTTCTCTCATCCCTCTGAGTCCTCTCATTCCTCCCACCCCCATGTTCTTTGTGTCTACTCTCTTTATACTTAGAAAGTTTCAAGTGGAAATTTGAAAGCAAAAGGCTTGGACCTGTGGAAGTTAACATGTTTAATGTCTCTGGACTTGATAGGGGCTAGGATAGCATTCGCTAGGTATGAATTGACTCCTTACAATGGTGCCCAGCACATAGTAGGTCCCTAATTTCAAATAAGAAGTATGGCACAACTCTTCCTAGAGCTTTCATTGATATAGCTTAGGAAAAAATTTATCTGATACAGCACAGTGATAGCATATATATTTATTTAGATTAACAAAGAAGTATAGAATTCTGACTGTTGAGTTGTTGCTGTAAGTCCAGTGTCTGTTACATGACAGTTTGACTTTTATATGGTTTTGGTTGAGCACATTCCTGCACAGGTGCTGGTCCTTGTGCTGGTAGATGCATAGTGGTGGACTCAAGCCAGGATCCAAAACAGGGCAGGAGCAGTCGATCCCTGGACCTGTAGACCAGCACGAGTGAGCTCCTTAGGGTCCTTAGGAGGATTCCTGATATTTATCAGGATTTCACTGAGCACTGCTCGATAGCATACAGTGGGTACCCAGACCTAGAAACTCACCGTGCAGTGTCCTTTTAGGTAGCATCGTGGTTTACTTTATTAAAGGGTAGAGAAGTGATCCAAGTTGGGATGGTTTCCCGTGAGCCCTGAGTAACAAGCTTCCTGTTCCTGGATATTAATCTTGACAGCTGTAGTTTGAGAACCTACTCTTCACTAGGGGTTCAGGGATGTAGAGAAGAGAAAAGCATTCAATCCTGGGGAAGCATACCATCTAAACCGGTAGATGGAGGCTGTAGTGGGAAGATGGATGGTACATGATGCGGCCACTGCTGAGTTCTGATGAGTACTCCAGCGCATTCTCACTGGTACCCAGAGGAAAAGAAGTCATTTCCAATGGGAGTCAGCTTATACAGAAAAACTCATGAAACATGATGTTAGAAATATAGGGTATCATTAGAAGAGAAAGAAAGATGACATTCCTAGCAGAGATTGGGAGAAATGAAGAGACCCAGAGATAGGAGGAAGCAATTTTATAATTTGTTTGGAACGATACAAAGAAAAATAGAACTAAGTTTGAAAATACATTATTTGGACAGTTAATACATGTATCTACTTCAAAATTCAAGAAGTTTAAAGAGATCTACAGAGAAAAGTTCCAGCCCCTCTGTTCCAAGCATAGATGAAGTTTCTCATTTCCCCGTTACTTTCTGACATGGCACCAGATTCTGATACTCTACTGTGGCTAGCCTGTTTTTCACTTCAACGTTTCTTTAGAACACTCTTGAACAGGTATACAGCCAGCATGCATAGCTTCTTTATGAAATCTTCCACATTGCTATGGCAAAATACTTGGCAAAAGCAACTTTAGGAATTCAGGGTCTGTGTTGGCTCTCAGGTCAAGGGGCTAGAGTTTATTACAGCAGGGCTGTAAGGCAGTGGGTCCATGGAATGATGCCCCGCCACTCCACAGTAAGTATGGGACTTCCTACCTCAGTTAACCCAGTTCAGAAACTCCCTCACAGATGTGACCAGAGATGTGTCTCTGGGGTAAGTCTAGATTCTATGGAGTTGACAATAGTCACCACCACAGAGGGATTATACAGTGTTCCACAACGTAGCTGGGCCGTCATTCAGCCAGCCTCTTACTGACAGACACTGCAATGTTTTCTGTTACACAGAGTATTCTAAAGAACCTTTCACATGCGTCACTTCACACATGTGCACAGAAAGCTGTGTAGCAGTTCTTAAGGCAGCTAAATAAAAGGTATGTGCAGTCAGGATTTGAAAGGATGGAGCCAGGAACCTTCTGCAGAGGCTATAAATGTGTGCGTCTTTTAATTCCAAAGCAGCGTCTCCTCTGTGCTGCCTGCTATAAACTGCCAATTATGAATTTATTTAGGTTAATCAGTAATCCATGCCTGGAAGATTTAAGGAATGTGACCTTTCCAAGGCATATTATTTTTAATCACTATGCTTTCGACCTAATGCCCAAGTGAGACTGAGCCATCTAGTAACATATTTATTACCAGCCTACCATTTGGTTTAGGGCAACAGCAGAACAACAATTCCTGCTCTCTGGAAACTTGTGTTTTAGTAAATAAACAGTATGATAATTCTAGTGGTTGTTAGACATTGTGAAGAATAAATGATTGCAGTTTCAAGGGTGAGATTATTTAAAAATGGTCGACCATCATGGAAAGTATCAACCAAAGTAATATTCCAGCTAAACCTGGGTGACATAGAAAAGTGAGACCTGTGAAAAATCTCTGGGGGAAGTCATAAGAATAAAATTGCAAAGAGCTAGATCTGAGAGTAAGCCTGTGGGGCTTCAGGGGCAAGTAGGAGCAAAGAGCATGCAGCCTTTGCAACCTGAAGCTGGGGACACTGGCAGAGATATACAGGTAAGTTCTTGGCATGTAGAAAGCCTGGATGATGCTAACCAGGGACACGTTGCTGAGGCTGGTTAAAAAGCTAAGTAGACTGCTGATGAGGTATGGACTCGGAGAGGCCAGAGGTGAGATGGACAAACAGGCTGGGAGGTGTTTGCAAGTCCAGGTGAGTGTACATGTGCATGCTGGTTGGGCTGAAGTGGCAACAATAGAGATGGGCGTGGCTTGGAAGAGACCCATGAGGAGGAGGAGGAGAGCTTACTGATGGCTTAGATCTGACAGATGGGGAGAAAGAGGAATCTGGAAGACTTTTACAATTTTGGTTTGCAAATGCTGGGAATAGAGGCAGGAAGAGGCAACTGGGGTGGCATGGAGGTAACTGAAGAGTCCCAGGAGCTCTGTGAGGGAAATGATCTCATGCTGGCAGAATGAACTATTTTGGCTTGCCTTGGAGAGTGGGGGAGTGCTAGGATCTGGAGATGTGACATCTCCAATCAGGTCTTCCACCATGATTCTCAGAGTCCTGAGGTGGGGACAACATCCAGCAACAGCATAAAATGTCCCCAGATCTGGAAAACATTCATCTCTTTTTAAATTTTTTTCTTCCTTATGTCTATGGACCTTTACAAAAAATGAGCAAAATTTGCAAATTCATGGAATTGAAAAAGTAATAGCTTACTTGCTGTGTGTGTGTCCACATAATATAAATTACATGCTATGAAATTTACCATTTTAAAATACACAATTCAGTTATCTTCAAAACAGGTTCCGTAGGTTGCATGGCCATCTACATTTTCAACACTTTGCAGAACTCATGCCAATTAACAGCCACTCCAGTCCCCTGGCCCTACTTTACATGTGTCCATACAGGGGCTCACATGTGTTTGCTTGTGTGATTGGCTTCTCCTACTTAGCACAGTGTTCGAAAGATTTGTCTACATTGTCTCATGTGTCCTGATTTCATTGTCTAAAACCTGTCATCTGGGTTGTTTACAAAGCTGTGATCCTTAGCATTCAGATTCTCCTCTGGACACATTTCCAATTTTCTTGCCTCTGCATCTGGAAGCAGAGTCATTGGGAACTGGGTTTACTCCTTTGAGGCTGTATAAAACTTTATAGTATCTACAAAGTGCTCTGTTTTCCTTTATGTAACCTAGTCATCACAACCACTGGCTGAGAAAGCATGAACAAGGTTGGAATGGGCAAAAGAAAATTTCTCTTTTGCCATAAAAACATTTAAAATGCTTTGATTGACTATGAATGTCCAGGTCTAGAAACTGTGACATGTATTTATCAATGAAAATTGGTATTTTATGTGGCGTGTGTGTGTGTGTGTGTATGAATTTAGAGCCATCAAACCTAGATCCACATTATGGTGGCTGGGGTAGACTGAAATCCAGCAGTAATGGGTCAAAAAGTGATTTGAAGAATGATGTCCTTTATTCGAGAAAACCACAAAGTGATAGTGTTCAAATATGGATATAGATGCAACTGTGTACACAAAAGCATACAAAGAGCTTGAAGGACCCTCACCAGTCTGCAATACCGGCTGCTCTACAGTGGCTTTATGAACTCTAAAAGCTGAGTATTCCACAGCAAACCTGTACAAACGATCTCCATCACAAGGCTGTGCAGTTCTTTGGAGTGGACACTGTCTTCTCCACTGCTTGGTGTCTGTGGCCCAACACATGCGTGTAAAAACAGACTTTCAGACGTCTAGCTGAAAGCGTTCCAGTGCATTCAAATTGTTCTGGTATGTGAGAGGCCACGGCTACTAAATAAGTCATTCCCCCTTTTCTGCTCATTGTCTCTGCTCCATTCCTTCATATTCAGTTAGTGTTGTCATAATGGGAGGATGGCAATTACAAGAGCAGTTTCGAGTGACAGGGCATGCTAACGGAGCAGATGGTAGGCTCTGGGAAGCTGGGTGAAAGACTCGCTGCTAGAAGCATGGCTGTCGCCTTTAAAGTACAGAGTATTTTATGATTTCTCAGTAGATTTTATCTTCATTGTCAAGGTAATGATTATGGATCAAATAAATCTTTATGGCGTTGTTGTATCAAGTGTCAGATCACACAGCTCAGTTAGGTAGTTGTGGAAGGAAAGATGTCGGATGAGATCTGAAAGTGGTAGGTCTGCGGTTTGCACCAGGGAGGTGCTGCTCTCCCTGTCCCCATGGAGAGGAGGATGCTCTCCCACGTTGGCCTCCCCTCCTTTCTCTTTATTAACTTCCCCATAGGGCAACAGCAGGGGAATTGTAAAGTTCAGAACTTGACATTAATATGCGTGAAGTCACTGTTTCCACACTGGCGTCCATCTTCCTCTTTATCTGTGTATTTCACAGAATAGAAAAAGTGCCTGCTCGCTGACTTAATTGCCTCCTGCCTTCAGGCAGTCAGAACTGGAGCTATGGTTCTGGCAGGCCCAGACTGGCCTGTGGTTTCTAACCCAGTCAGTGTCTCAGACCACACGTGCTTACTGTGTGAACCCACTGCCTCTAGGTCAAGAGGAGACAGGGAGGGGGATGGGAAGGGGAAGGGGGAAGGGGAGGGAGGGGGAGAGGGAGAGAGGTCTGGTCCCGCATCCAGCCTGTACACCTTGAGCCTTCTTTGCCCCTTTACCCACTTACTCTGTAACGAGCTCAGCAGACTGCCTCCTGTTCTGGGCCATTCTTCGTTTCCTCTCCCTTCTGTGGTCAAGCTCTGCTGACTCCTGACTGTCTCTCCCACTCGCCCCAAGGCTGTACAGAGTGCTCTCCTCTGCTAAGGTAGATGTGGCCTAGGAGTAGGGGCTCACCGTCCGCCCTGCTTCCCATCTGTAGTGTTGATCACATTGTAGTTAAATATTTACCTGCACTCTGATTTATCGGTTGCTTTCCTCATTTCCATTACAGTCTCCACATTGTGATCACAGCGTGCAGTGCAATGCCTGGTACACAGTCTGTGGCTAATGGAGATTTGTAGAGTGAGGGAAATAGTAGTCTCCTTCTGCCCTGTGGTACTGAGATGGGGCAGAGCAGCTTTCAAAAGATAGGTGGCAAGAGAAGTCATTGGATATTGTAGGAAAAAATAAGTCCAGCATAGTGGTGAGGGCCCAAGCAAGGTTATAAACCATGTTATAATTAAAACAGTAGTATATTGCTCACTATAAAACACTGGAATACTTGGAAATTATTTCCCCACTGATAGCAACTTTGTTTTTGAGTTTTACAACTTTGGTAGACTTCATTAGAATCTGCTTGGCTATAACTATAGGATAAAAGAAGGGCTCCCAAGCTACAGTACTATGACATCTTATACCATGAGATATTCACTTCGGTGCAAATGATCATAGGCAGGTGGGTTAGTTAGTGCATTGTGCTCCAGAGAGAACAAAGAGGAACTGAGTGTTGCATTTTTTCCTGGGCTCACGGTTGAGCCAAATGTACAATCATTCTTTTAAAAAAGACAAGTAGCATCAAAAAATGTTTTCTTTCATCTTTGTGCTCAGCAAGACTTGAAATGAGCCTTAAAAGACTAAGTCTTTATATAATCATGGAATGATTTGGCAATCGCTACAAAGTAGAAGTGGTATTGTGAGCACATATGGTCATGACCTTCAGCTCATGGCGGGTAGGGGTTGATGCAGGCAGACACACTGGCAAGGGGCAAGGATATAGACGGTCGAGGGCGTTTTACTTAATAATTCACATTCTGAGCAAGTTAACTGTTCTGAGCATTTCACGTATGCTGAATCCTTGTGACAAATCCCAAAGGGCCTTTATCCCTTTTTACTGTGATCTGAGTAAGTCCCAGTAAGTATCTGGATCCAGGCATCTCCTTCAGGATGCTGGTCTTTACCTGTGAGGTTGTCCTTTTCATCTATTGGACATTGGACAGAATCAGTACTTGGGATTGCACTTCATTCTTTCCTCTGCTTCTCTTCTACCCCTCAGGATCTCCTTCCTGCCCCCACTCAGCTTACAGGGTCCTACCTAAACTCCAGTATGTATTCTCAGGGACATCAGCTCAGAGGCCTCTGCTCAGTTGGTGATCAGACAGGAAAGCCTGTCTTGCCACATTTGTGATTCAGGAACATGATCTGCTCTGCAGCTGATAACTGCCTACCTGTGTATGCATTAAGTATTGAAGTTCCCAGTGTTCGCAAAATGCTGTGTGCTATTAAAAAAGAATTAACAGCTTTCTCTAAAGAACAAAACTAAGCCCAGTGTGGCCTTGTATTAATCCCTGCCTAGAAGTTTCACAATCAAAAGGGCAAAATGTGGGCAAGCCAAGATAAATAAGTAAAATTGGAAAATATGCAAAGCCGTTAGAGATGTCCCAGTGATTCCCAAGTAGGTAATAATGAGAAATGCACCCAACCTCTGTGATTGTGAAATGTGCCACCAGAGCACTGGGCATTTGAAGTATCTCTCTGACACTTGAACGTCCTGTGAGCAGCAGAATGAAGAGGCTGCATAGTTACATGCAAAGACAAGAATGCCCTGAAGTGAAAACAGAATGAAATGCTATTTAACACTGAATTTTGTGTCTTTCAAATTTGAAAGTGTTAGTCATACTATAGCAGAATTAAAAGTACTCTCAGATTAGCACTAACATGTTTCCCATTACCCGTTTGACTTGGTGGATCTGAAAGTATTGTTAAACCTAAAAGATTTTTAAAAAGGTTAGAAGAAATAGCACTTAGCACAGTTTAGTGGGTTTCGGGCAGCACGGAAGCCACTGAAGCTCAGATAGATTGAGCCCCCTCTGTTCATCCGGTTGGCTTTCTTTTCCCATTAACTTCTTCACCCAGAGCAATGATCATTTGACTGTGTGCAGAATAAATGCCTATGCAGTTAGGTGCTAATGAACTCTCCTGTTTGCACTACATTGTCCTCTGTGACCAGGACTCTGTAACAGTGCCTCAAGCCCTCAGGGTGGGGCTGGGAAGAATGCACTTGACTTTGGGGTTGACTTTGTCTCCCATGGAAATAGCAGGCGTGCCAATATTAAGTTAGACACTAGCAAGTTGTAGAAGACAGGGATGTTCTGTCACTCTGCTTTTGAACAGAAGGAATCTTCATAGAAGAATTCCCCACGTCTCAAGAACAGCTTTTACTTAAAGCAGAGTACTTGAATTGTTTTATTAGTCTGTTGCTTAAGTAGCTTTCTAAAAGAGAAAGAATCAAAGCATGTTATCAATGACATTTTGGGGGTAACAAATGTGTTTCTATTTCCTACATGTTCAGTTTACCATCTGCCACTGAACAATTGTGATATTTACAATAACCATAGTCTTTCTGTGGATCCGAGTTTGGAACCTAGAAACTTGTGTACACTAGGAGATTATCCTAACCTCCCCCAAATTGACTTTAAAAACTGAAAACACACACATGCACATGCACACGCACACGTGCACACACACACATACACACACACACACATACACACACACACCTAGTTATTTCACACATATGTATACATGTAGATATCTTTAGATAGAAAACATTGTAATTTAAGTATTTTAATACTTTTAAATTTCAGGCTAGTTTAAATATATAAGGGTTAATTTGTTTTCCATATTTAACTTTCATATGTAAGGTGATTATGCTGGGAACTAAAATCTACAGAGAGAACCGATACTTCTCAGTGCATTCGAGCCTGCCGTTAGCGAGAGAGAGCTTCCCATCAGCTCTTGGAGGCTTGGTCTTGCATATTTGACGATGAGAATTACACTCACAGGTGTAATGTTCTCCCTAGTTTAAAGACGACATATAAATTGTGGCAGTGTCCTGAGAACATTTTAGTTACACTTTGGCACAGCTGCTGGGGCTCCTCTATCTCTCCTGCTTTCTGAAGACCAGGCATGTCTTAGGAAAGATCTGCAATTCTCTTGTGCATGAACTATCTCTTTGTCAGCTGAGGCTCCCTCTGAGCGGATGCTCTCCCCTTGTGGAGTTCATGTATTCTCTCATCTCCAGTTTCCTGTGGTGAACGTGAGGAACAGTGAAGTGGCCTGGCTTTCGGTTTGGATCCAAAGTGGGTTTTTCTGGATAATGTTTAAGCTAGAACTTCCAAAGACCAACTTAAGAGACTGATTTAAAAAGGAATGGATGGGTGTGGGAAGGAATCCTCAGAGGCTGATAAGGGTGGTTGGTGGAGAAACTGAGTCACGGAAGGGCCGGCACTCAAAACTAAGCAGCAAGTTAGAAGCCGTAAGGCGAGTTCTCCACCGCCAACAGGCAGAATGCTGTGAGACGTCTGAGTTTCAAAACAGAGTACATTTTGTGAGCTTCAGACTAAGGTATGTCACTTGAAAGTGGCAAATATGAAGACAGATGTAAGAATTCTACATCTAGTTAAACTACTGTCACTTATGTGATTGGGGATCAGTACTTCCAGATGCACTATTGATCTGTGAATCCTTTCAGAATACTAATTAAAAAAAAAAATAAAAAGATTTCAGAAACACCTAAGATGGTGACAAAGTCAAAAGTGTAGCCCACACATTCTAATAGGAGTGAACTAATTTGATCATATGCAAATTGTGCGCTCACTTCAGTTGGAGCTAGATAAAGATTAGCAACAGGCTGTGAAGACAAGTAGAATCACTGACACAGAAAGTGCCAGAGGGCACAACAGGATTCCTCTAGATCACTGGATTCACTGTTAAAACAGCAAGTTATTTCTTTCTGAAGTTCTGAGTTCATATGCATCCCTGATTAATCGCTATTCCAGCAACACAGGCCTGGGGAGGGGATGAAAGGTAGGGAAAATCGAGGCATCTAGGACGTGGATGTAGAAATAGTAATGACATAACGCCTCTCCATCCCGGGTCTCTAAAGGAAGCAGAGGAATAGAGAGCATCTGTTGAATGCTGAAATATTTTTAAACATAGTGCTTCATATTTAAAAGTAATTTAGTCTCTCTCTCTCTCTCTCTCTCTCTCTCTCTCACACACACACACACACACACACACACACACACACACACACACCATGGTGCACGCTTGGAGGTCAGAGAACACATTACAGGATTCAGTTCTCTCCCTCTATGGTGTAGTTTCTGAGGATTAAACTCAGGTTGCTGGGCTTACATTAAGCACCCTTAACCCATAAGACATCTTGCTAGCCTGGTGAGCAGTATTTTTGCTAGCTCATTTCACCTAGCATGTCTTTTCAGGATTATTAAGTCCCTGAAAAGACTTAAACAAGCATTTATTCCAGTATTAATTTGAAAGTGATTTAAAAATATTTCCCCTTAACTCTTAAATGTAAAAGGCTAGGGAATAACCCCATCTATGGGGAGGTGCAGGCAGACGGTCAATTGCAGATCTCGGGGAAGAAAACAAATGGCTGGTAAGAGCTGGTCCCTTCCCAGAAGGCAGTGTCAGCACACGTGTGTCTAAGAATTTATGGTTTTTCATTATGGCCAACAGAGCTTAGGTTATGCTAGACAGCAAAGAAGAGTACCTATTTTATTTTTTTATTGAACTGGACCAATATCTGTCTTTGGAAGAGGAAAGATTCTTATCAAAGGAACAGTGAAGTTTTGAGCAGCCTGGCTGGCAAGCCAGATGTCACCTTCCACAGAGCGAATTTCTTCTGTGTGTTATAAAACAGATTTCTTGGGACAATGAGGACATAATACATTCAGAATGAAATCATAATTGATTAAATATCCTGGACTGTGTTTTATCATGAAATCAGTTGTTTTTTATACTTTTCCCAATTTTATTTGCCATAAGGAAAATTCTAAATGTCAAGTTCTTGGTATTCTTAACTGAGTTAGTTTTGCTTTGTTTAACTGAATAGATAGGAAACTTCCTATTGAGAAATGAGAGATAGGGCTGGAGAGATGCTTCAGTGGTTAACTACACTGGCTGATCTTCCAGAGGACTCCGGCTCAACCCCCAGCACCTACATGGCTACTCACAAACATCTGTGAACTGAGTGTCAGGGCATCTGATGCCCTCTTCTGGCCTCTTGAGTGCACATACATGAAAGCAAAACACCCATACTCATTAAAATAAAATAAAATAAGAAGTCAGAGACGAGAAAGAAGAAAGAAAATTGAGGCCAGATCAGACAGATACTGGATTATTTATTTATTTATTTATTTATTTTAAGATTTATTTATTTACTATATGTAAGTACACTGTAGCTGTCTTCAGACACTCCAGAAGAGGGCGTCAGATCTTGTTGCGGATGGTTGTGAGCCACCATGTGGTTGCTGGGATTTGAACTCTGGACCTTTGGAAGAGCAGTCGGGTGCTCTTACCCACTGAGCCATCTCACCAGCCCTAATTAATTATTTTTATTTAATTACTTTTTAAATGAAAAATTCAATTTGACTTTGTTGTATTCTCTAAATAGTAAAACCCTTGTTCTCTTCTTCCTATGTTCAAACAACAAGCAAATAGTTCTTGGTACAAAACTACCAGTCTAGTTTGATGGGCATTGTTTTATAATTCATTTGGTTCAGAATTATAAAAAGATAATTGGGCATAAATATTAATATAAAGTTGTTTGCTGTCAATATTTAGCATGATTTAAAAAATTCTTTGTTTTGAGATACAATCTTTCTGCAAAGCTCAAGCTGGCTTCAAGTTCATAATACCCTACTTCCTGAGTGCTAGGGTTACAGGTGTGTGCCACCATACCTCTCTGGCACCTTCAGTATATTTTAGAATGCCTATATTTTATTAATTTTTCTTTAGAAATATTTAAATATCATTTTACCACCCTGAAACTTAGGGACTTAATACTTCATTCTAAACAAAAGAAATAAAAGACAAACAACAAAACCCACCTAAAATATTTAAGAGCACTACAGTGTTTTTTTTTTCATTTTCTCTCAAGTAGCAAGGGCTAATTAAAGCCATTTCTAGCCAAGCCAAGTATTTGCTAGTTAATGTGGTTATTGTGGTAGAGTATTTAAACCTCGAGTTTAAGTTGGGGGTGGGGGGGTCTATGGATTTTTCTTTTTCTTTCTTGAATGCCATAGTTCGTCTTTATTTTGCAGTTTGTGGAAAAGTTGTAAGAGCTACTAAGCTAGAATAAACACACTTTTCTCGCCTAAGTTGTTGTTCTACAGCTGGGTACCATCCGTGAGACAAATCTGCGATCTTTCTGTGAGGCTGATTTATGTCTTTGCACAGGCAGATTTACAGCCTTTATCTGTTGAACACTTTATGAATGCCTGGTATAAATCAAGGGTTGAATGAATATTTTTTCCTTTGAGCATAAATCTATGATTGGGAGTTTGGTTTCCGAATAACTTTTGGTAACCTATTTAAATTGCCATGATATACCTTTTGCCTGTATTTTGGTGTGCTGAATAGATAAAAATATGCCCTAATACTGTAGTCTCTTTTATGTTAAGTAGGTATAGAATTTTCACCTACATCTGTCCCAGGCCTCTATAATAAAGTAGAAAACAAACTTACATGGCAGAATCCCATTGACAGAGGAAAGTGCCACTCTTTTGGTGAGAAGGGGGTATGAAAGACCGGTCGTGTTTAATTTCAAAGCTCCTGATGAGGAATGTGCCCTCATTTAGAGGGGGAAAGTACATAGAAAATTCTACTTATTTTTAGGACATTTGATGACTAGAAACTTGTATCACCTCTTCTGGGAAAGTGCATATGAAGAAACAGCTGTGATCTATTGGATGCACATCTGTTTTCCCAACACAGGGCTGATGATGATAACTGAAAATCAAATGTATCTGCTGGTACAAGTTCAGCCAACTAAAGTTTGGGGACAAACAGCTTTTATATTGAGCATGTGCTAACTTTTCCTTGCTTTTATCTCTAAGCAGTTTCATCTAACAATTATTCAAATACCATTTACATTGTGTTCAGAACTGTAAGCAATGGAGAGATGACTAAAATGTACAAGAGGATGTATGTAGATTATATGCAAATTGTCATTTAAAACTTCACTTTTTAGAGACTCTGTGAATAGCAGATACAGACAAAGAGGGGGCTGTTATTATTGACTTCTCAGGCAAATGTCTCTTTGTTTCTCCCTGCCCACTGTGCTTCCCTCTGGTTGGAAGGAAGGGCTGGTCAGTGGCAGGTGGTCCTGATTATTTTCAGCAGAACTTTTCTGGTAGTAGGAAGAGCAAACTGCTGCTCCTGTATGTCGAAGACAGGGGGAATGAAAACAGCCTTGTGGGGAGACTGTAATGAGGGACAGTCACAGGACACTGGGCCAAGGGGAGCAAAAGCAGGGGGGGGGGGGACGACATTGCAGGATGGGAGTAGTGTGGGCTTGGTGGCTCTAGACTTGGGCCGACTGATTGTGTCCAACGGAGCTATTTGTTCATTGTCTTCCAGAGTGCCTTTCCTCTAAATACTGAAGTATAAGAAAACCTCAAAGACTCTTACAGATTTGGGATTCAGTGGGTTAATGTATGTGTAAAGCCCTTGACACAGCGCCTACCTGGTATGTTATATTCAACAAATGTCAGCAAAGTATCGCTTCAGTCTGCCAACTGCAGCTGTTCTCAGAACCCCTTGACAGCCAGTTACCACCTTTGCTCCGTTGCACCTCTGAGTTATTTAACACTATATGACCTAGGCTGTCCTCAACCTTGAGATCTTCCTGCTGTACTCTCCTGAGCACTGGGATTACAGGTGTGTGCCATCTTATCCAGCTTTCTCCAAAGATGCTTTCTTTTCTTCATCCAGGGTCACAGTTGCAGACTTTAATTTTCCGAGTGAATTAATTCAGTTTCTTCGTGGAGTCAGATTGTACTGACAGCCACCCTGTACGATATGACCAGTTTATTTTCTGCACTGGCCACGAGTCCTAAATCTTTTCAGTGGCTCTTTGCCATCTTTAAGGAACTCATAAGTAGCCTTCCTCATTAAAGGTCTGAGAGTTCTTCAGACTCCAGTCCTTGCCAGCCTTCCCACCCTCACTTCCCAGCGGACATTTGTGAATATCCACCATTGTAGGACTTACTGCCTCCTTCCCAGGCATGTGCAGACAGTCCTGCTCAGAACTGCAGGGCAGTCATACTGTGGCATAAACAGCACCACGCATGCAGAGCAACTGTAATAGGGAAAGTTACAGTATTTCTAGGTCCTTTAAAAGTTTTTGTTGTAACATGGAAACTCTGTGAGTTGTGCATCAATAGGGGACTGAAGCAGTGGTAAAAGCTCGTGTCCTGCAGATGTGGCATGGCTCGTTGGAGTGCTTGCCTGACATGCGTAAATTAAAATAGTCATCGTGAGTAATCTGAATGATGCCCGCCTTCCTGTCTTGTCACCAGCATGTGACATGGAGCAGGCCATTTTTCTGTGTCCTGGTGAAGTCCCACACTTTATTGCTAGTTTGGATTATGCTTTGAGTGTTGTGTAGAATCATTTAAAGCTCTCTCTGTCTTCACCCTATCTCGAATACTTCATTCTTTTTGTTCATTTATGTTCATTTGGTCTCTGCTGAGTCCTTGTTGCTGTGCATGTGGTGTCTCTCCGAGGCTGGGGTGCCCGTGTTCTCACCAGCTCCTTCTTCCTTAAACTTGATTTAAATCTTATCACCAGTGTCGCAGCAGGGATCACACTGTGCTTCTGTCCTTCGTGACCAGTTGCATCTTTGGAGAGTCTGTTTTGTAAAGTGTCAGGGTAGATTCATCTCTACGGACTATGGAAACAGCGCAGCTATGCCATTTGCAATCTGTAAGAGAGCTAAGATGCACGCAACCAGTCACTGACAGGCTTTGGCAAGATTCTAGTTTCTGTTTTGTTTTGTTTTGTTTTTAAGACAAGGTCTCATGTAGACCAGGCTGGCCTAGAGCTGATTTTGTTATGTGTCTAAAATGACCTTGAATTCTTCATCACCTGGGACCACCTCTCTGTGAACTGGGGTTACAGATGTGAGCCATGGTCTACAGCTTCACTTTTGGTCCTTACATGGTGATTTGTGTGCGAAAGAGCTGGTATGAGGTTGTCTTTTATGAAACTGCACCTGATTCATGTGCTGCGGTAGCTGACCTTTGAACCTTGCCCTGGGGAGAGACGTGTTAACTGACCTGTGGTAGCTGAAGCTTATGAGTAGTACCACTATTGCAGAAATGTAGATTCCCTGTGTGTCACGACCATTTCATAAGTGAACATACTGAATCTTGGAAGGGTTATTTCACTGCCTTCACTCAAACACATAAAAAGTGGCAGAAATCCATTAATGTGGCTGTCTGCCTGCCTTTAATATTATAAAGAAGCAAAAGTTCTCTTTATGCCTCTGTTAAAGAAAATAATGATGGTAAAATAGATTGCCTTTGGAAAAAAAGTCTCTGGATTTCTAATTAAATCTGTGTCCATTGGGAACTCTACTTGTCTTTGTTTATTTCATCTTCCCACATAAGATAGGCAGGGCTAGTATAAAACACGAGTTATTGTTTAAATTTGCCAATAAACCTCTCTGACCAAGAGGTTGATTTTTGAAATGAATCATGAATCTTTAGCCCTGGGTTGTGAAGGAGCAGTTCAGAACAAATAAATAAAAAGTTTTTGAGAAGGAATGGCTCATCCCAAAAGGTAACCACATGAGGAAGACTGGCCAGTAGGTTAGCTGTGCCGCTGATGTCTGAGGCTGCCCTCATGCATGGCTTCTCCTCTGGCTAGCTGGTAGTGAGGCTCGGAGTGAAGCAGTTATGTTTATGGAAATATGATCTTAGATGCAGCACAGCTTCTAGGACCTCAAGGAGACTAGTTTTGTTTTGGATGTGGGGATAGACGATAGACGAAACCAATTAATACTCAGGCCCAGAGAAAATGATGGATGAAAAAAATAACAATTTAAGATAAAATTTTCTGACATTATTTAGTGCTTCCAACATGTCAGACCTCATGTGCAGCTCTTATTAATAATGTGTAATTTTCGTAAAAAATCCTGTTAGTAGGTGTTATAGTTATTATTTTAGAGATTAAAAAACCAAATTAAGTGACTTTTCTGAGGTCATAGAAGCTACTAAGTAATAAAGGTATTTCCCCCAGACTCTTTTTTAAGGTATGTCACGTAACTCTTAAGTAAAGGACACTAGACCAAAACATTATTAAAATAAAGTATTTGGGGAGTGTGTCCGCTTTGATTAGGTTCTCTGCCTGCTACTACATGGTCTTAAGATAGACTTTTGTTGAAATATATTTGAAAACGTGCTTTTGTTCCCTGGTCATTTGCATTTTTATTTGTATGCATGACTGTTTCCTCATATATCTTTTAATATTTCAAATGTCTACAATCTTGGGGCTAGTGAGATGGCTCAGTGGTTAACAGCAAGTCTGCTATGCAGAAGTTTAGTTCCTGGTACCCACCAGACTGCTAACACTTCCTTGTGACTCCATTTCCAGGGGATTCAGTGCTCTCTCTGGCCTCCATGGGCACCAGGCATGCACGTGGAACACATACATACGCTCATACAGGGAAAATATTTATGCTTTGTACTGAATTGTTTTGTATCAACTTGACACAGGCTTGAGTCATCAGAGAGGAAGGAGCCTCAGTTGAGGAAATAGCTTCATAAGATCAGCCTGTAGGGCATTTTCTCAGTTAGTGATCAGTGGGGGAGGGCCTACCCCATTGATGGGTGCCATCCTTGGGCTGGTGGTCCTGGATTCTATAAGAAAGCAGGCTGAGGGAGCAAGGGGAAGCAAGCCAGTGAACAGCACTCCTCCCTGGCCTCTGCATCAGCTCCTGCCTTCAGGTTCCTGTCCTGTTTGAGTTCCTGCCCTGGCTTCCTTAGATGATGAACAGCAACAGTATGGAAGTATAACCCAATAAATTCTTTCCTCCTCAACTTGATTTTGATCACGGTGCTTCATCTTAACAGTAAAAACCTTAGCTAAGAGTATGCTTAAAAAATAAAAATAAGGGGGGAGGGGCTGGAGAGCTGACTCAGCAGTTAAGAGAATCTTCTTCCAGAGGTCCTGAGTTCAATTCCCACAACCACATGGTGGCTCACAACCATCTGTAATGGGATCTGATGCCTCTTCTGGTGTGTCTGAAGAGCTACAGTGTGCTCGCATAAAATAATGAATAATTCTTTTAAAAAAATTATAAAACCAAAAATGTTTGTAATCATCATATAAAAACAGAGATAGAGTGCCTGGGTTGTAAAACATAACTCCTATGAGAGTACAGATGACGTTACTCAGCCATTATCTGTTATTGATTATCCTAGATGAGGACTGTCTGTCAGAACAGCCTGTTTCACCATGGGCAAATTGTTTCAGAAAGAAGAGACTGCAGGGGAGATGTGTAACCCCTAAAACTGCACTCCCATAAAGAACACTCCAATAAAGGGTCACAACCAACTTTTTCCCTTGGTAGATCCCTCAGTTTCCCAAGAAGAGAGCCTGACCCCTTCCTGTGTGTGCTAATCAATACAGCCTCATCTGTTGAAGGTCAGAGTCCTGTCCTTTTTCTATCCCCTGCCTTTGTATGCTGCCCACAGAGATTCAACAAGCAAACAGTACATGTTCATGTCTCTGTTGTTACTCTGGGCTTGTCATCACCCCAAACACTCTCTTTGCTGGTCCCCAGCTTCTCTTGGCCCCTGAGCATATTGCCTTTTGTGACAGCTAACTTGTGATTTCAGTGACCAGTGGTAGATTCTAAAAAGAATCTCTAAGATCTCATTCCAGTATCTTAAAGGAAAAGGTGACTGAGGCCTGGGTAGAGTCAGGAGCCCAGTTGTTTTGTTATTATTATTAGTTTTATTTACTATATTTTTTAACTTAGAAAATTCTTTTCTGTCAACTGAAACTTTCACACCCAGTGTTCCTGATAATAAAGTTTTCAAAGAACACAGTAGTATGAAGAAGGCAAGGAACCAGTTTTCTGTGAAAAAATATGGAATGCCCCCCCCTCTTAAGCCACATTATCCATTTTTAAAACCAGAATCCTAGCAGCCTAACCCTTCAGGTAATTAACCTGAAACCATACATATTGGCATAGATTATGAGGCCTATGCTTTTCAGTCATATTCTACGCTGCTGCCTCATCCAAGTAAGGAAAACTACTGAAGGTGAATACCAAATCAGCCTCTTAGTATTAAGCTAGCAAAGGCAGCCACGAGTGGTGAATGGAAAAATCAAACTTTTATGGTGATCCTCATTCTAATCCATTCTTAGTTCAGCCAGAGGAGCAGCATGGCCCAGTGGACTGAGGGGAGGATGGGGAATTTGGAGCTCGAAGACAGAACCTCTTCTGCAGCCTACTAGCTCTGTGACCTTGAGGAAGGACAGTGACCTCCTTCTGCTTCTTCATATGCTAAGTGGATCTACTCAGTGGAAATGAAGGGGCTTCTGATTTAAGCAAGGTGAACAAAGAGGCAATACAGAGATTGAAAGTATGCAGCTGGGAAAAGAATCTCCCTAGAATTCCTTTAAGGCCCATCTCTTCCCACCTGTTAAACTAGGGTTAAAAGACATTAAATTTGGGTAGATGATTCATTTGGCAATGTGTTTCCCCAAAACACACATTTAAAATAGGACTCCTGTGGCCACATTTTTGTAATCTCAGTTCTGAGGAGGCAGAAACCGTGTGTGTGTGTGTGTGTGTGTGTGTGTGTGTGTGTGTGTGTGTGTGTGTGTGTGTATGGCTAGGTTTTAGCATAATAGATGGGTTCCAGGCCAATGAAAGACCCTGTGTCCAAAAAATGGTGGCCAGTACCACACTTGGTTTTGCCTTAAGGCTGTCACATGCATTCATCTATACATGTGCACATATACATAAAAGACAGCCAGTAGATCGTAGGTGGAAACTTTTTAAGTGAGTCTACTACATAGACTTATGCTAAGAACTTAAGAACTCAGTCTGTGCAAGACTAACAAAGCAGTGTTTGTTGGGCCACTGTAAAGAGAGAAGGGCTCCATCCTCTAGGCTTTAACGTGTATTTTTCCAGGAAAGCAACAGCGTTAGTTCCAGTCTTGTTAGCTCTTGGCTATGGCGTCCACAGCAGAAGCATCAAGTTATCTTCGCATTATGATGCCTGCCAGGGCTGAGTCGGCACATGCTGGCCGGTGTCATCCTGCCCCAGTCAATGATGACTGCAGGCAATTTTACTTCATCTGATGCCCTTGAATTCTGATGTCATGGTGTTGAGGGGTTGACTTGTACCGTTGCAATCCTATGCTTGCTCTCAAGACAGTTCTCCTGGGGCAAGAGAGTCTAGTGGCTGCCATGTAAGCAAGTGTGAGTAGCATTGCAAAATGACAGGTTGTTATATGTTTATGTTGAACTTGTATGAGAGTTTTAGATATTTAAAAGCATATTCTTGTAGGGAGGGAATGTATGTCGCCAGGTTTTACACAGAAAATCTGTTTAGATACAAGATGGCTAGAGACACATCCTACCTGAGTTTTAACCTTCCTGGTATAGACTGGCCTGCACCTTAATAGGAGGTGGTAGGTTGGGTTGTGAAGTATACTGTTGCTCACATTGAAGTTGCTTTTGAAGGAGGAAGTTAGCCCCTTTTAGAATAAGAGTTTGCTAATAATCTCCAGATGAATTTTTTTCACCTAAAAGGGACTTTCCTAGACCAATCTGAAAAATTTGTAAACTTGAATACTGCTGTTCCTCTTTTCCCAGAATTTAGTGGCTGAGTCTTATCGCTGTACAGATTCATAGCCTGTTATTACTAACTTGTAAATATTCATTTATAGAAAATACTGACTAGAATTCTTAAGAGCTCTTTTATATTGGTGTTGAGGTTTCTATCTGATTTAAGCTAGGTTTTCTTTCAATTTATGGGAAGGTTTTCCCAAACAAGGATTCATCTTGATTCAAAATGTCTCCCCAAAGATTCTGGGCAGCTAAACTCAGGCTGACACTACTTGCTTTCCAGTACGACTTTCCAGTTTTTAGAAGTCCAAATGGTAGAGCAAATGTCTGGAATCACCAAGTAGGGGACCAAGGGTGTGGCTCAGTGGTAGAGCACCTTCCTAGAATCCCCCAGTGAGGGGCTGGGGGCATAGCTCCATGGTAGAGCTCCTGCCTAGAATCCCCCAGTGAGGGGCTGGGGCATGGCTCAGTGGTAGAGCCCCTGCCTAGAATCCCCCAGTGAGGGGCTGGGGTGTGGCTCAGTGGTAGAGCCCCTGCCTAACCTATGAAGCCTTGGGTTCTATCCCCTATCCCTCATGTATGGGACTGGTGTGGGTAGATGTTAGTTGCCAACTTTAGTGTTTTAATACTTGGGGGAGCTGTAGGTTAGATTTGATTTCTATTGTAGAAGAAGTTTTCAGACTTTTGTATTGTTAGTAAACTCCCATCTCTAGATTTTTGTGTCAGCTTTCCCCATTTCTCTTTTTATCTCTTCCCCCATTTCCTCTGCTTTTGCTTACATTTATATGAAATTTCCCAGCACAGTGCCAGGGCAAATCCCAACATTAAAGATTGTTTGGCCAAGAAACTATTAATCTTTGTCTGTCAGGCTTTAAGGACTAACATCAAGTATAAACACATGAGAAATCCTTTCACCATTCTAAGTTCTACTGAATCAGAAACATTTTAAGAGCACTCCTTGCTTAGTGGGAAAAGAATCCTATAGTAAATTTGGTAGACACATCTTTAAAGTGTCTCTAAGAAGTACAGTCCTGACACTAAATTGTAAATTGCTTGCTCGCCACAGTTGGCTGCAAGAATCTGTGTTGTAGACAAAATCTGATGTTAAAGTCTTCTGTAAATACAATGTCTCATTTAACCTTTGTTAAATAGGCTGCTTTGCATACAGCTGCTACAATACATTAGTAGGTGTTAAGAATTGTTAATCACAGGCATCAGGCAATTTCAAGTAGTGTTTCATTTAGGCAGTCGATTGAAGGAAGTTCAGTAGTGGAATAATAAGAGGAAAGAGGCAGAAACTATAGATAGCTGCCTATCTCATAACCTGTTCTTGTAGCAATTTGGGCTTATTTTGTGATGGTCTTTGTTCCCTGCTCTTTGAAGACTTACTGAGGAGTGTGCCCACTGCGCTCTTCACTCTACCAGGTCAGAGAGCCAGTGAGCAGGGGGATGCTCAGGCCTTGAGTTGAAGCCCATTAGTGGAGGTGAGCAAGGCCACAGGCTGTTTCTTTCATCAGGCACCTGCAAGAGAATTTCTCATTGGTTGGTCCTGATTTGGTGTGTAAGTTGGAATTTTTACTAAGGTTCTTGGTGTTAATTGTTCAAGGATAGGTGTCCCGGGTACTACATACCTGCACTTACCGTGAGGAAGTACCACTCACTTCCCTTGAAAACAGAGCACCGTGACTGAGCTAGCATTCCAATTATTGGGAAGCACACATGTCTCTTCATTCAGTTCTCACAGTTTTATAAGCATCGTCTTCATCTTATGGATGAAGTCATCCCTGGCTCAAAGATGCTATGTAGCTCACATAAGGTTATTTTGTCAGTGAAGTGGTTCAGCTGGGATTCCAGCCCAGGAAATTTCATTCAGCAAGATGTTGCCCCATGACACATTTCTTATCTATGGGATTGTTGAAGGTCTGTGGGTTAGACAAGTTTTGTTTTATTTTGTTGTTGTTGCTCTGTCAAAATACCTGAAAAAAAAATAACTTAAATAAAGGAAAGCCTTATTTTAGCTCACCATCTTAGAATGGCTTGTGCATCGATGTGGGTCTCTGATGGTGGCTTGCATCATGCCAGCCAGAGCATGTGGTGAATCAAAGTTGCTCATCTCATGGTGGGCAGAGAGTAAAAAGACAGAAGATGCTAGGGCCATGATACATCTCGTCAAAGACATGTCTTCCGTGACTCCTTCCTTCGGTCAGACTCTTACCATCTAATAAGTACATCAAATAGTGATCCATAGAGTACAGCGGCTCTCAACCTTCCTAATGCTGCAACCCTTTCATATAGTTCCTTATATTGTGGTGACCTCCAGCTACAGAAAAAGTCTTTTGTTGCTGCTTATAATTTTAATTTTGCTATATTGGATTACAAATGTAATGTGAATACCCGTGTTCCCGATGGTCCTAGGCGACTCCTGTGTAAGGGCCATCTGTGACCCACAGTTTGAGAACCATTGTGTTAACAGTGTACTCCATAGTTCGTGTCAGATCTTTTATTCACCTCCCGAGGTTTGGAACCACCATTGGTATAAGCCTTCAATGTGTGTGTGCTCTCATTACTTCATATCTGGAACTTTTGGAGTCCTGTGTTGTGGTCCTACTATGTAGCAACCAAGGTGACAGAAAAAAAATCAGAACCAAATCAAATCTTCCTGAAACTGGTTAGAAGTAGTAGACTTCATCATGAGACTTATTTTACTTTCTTTATTTCATCAATATTTTTTTTTGTGAGAGAAAGATAACAGACTAAAATTTAAAACTAAATTTTGGAGCATTTTCTTACCTGCCAGATCTCTATTTCGACCCCATTAATAAGACACAAAGTTGTATCCGAATGGGTTAAGCACCAAAATGGACAATTCATATTCTGATCAGTTAATAACTTTGGCCGAGCTTCAAATAGTTATAGATCTCTAACTTGTTCAGTCATTCTGTGATTCTTTGTTATCATTGGACTTACTTCTTTTTTCATTACTGTGGAATACAGTGATTGGGAGAAAACAAAACTCTTGTGAGCATAAAACATGTTAAAAATCTATCCTAATGTCTGTCTCCAAACCCAGAGATTCTGACACCTGACCTCTTAGGGACGGCCTCTTACAGATAAACTTCCCATGCTGCCTCAGAGGTCTAGATCCCACACTCTCTGCCTGCCTTGCAAGGGCACCTCGGGCAAGGTCTCTGTCAGGTTGGGCTTGCATTCTGCCACCGCATCATATCTCAGGGGATTTGCAATCTTAACCCCACTGGTACATTTCCAGCCTCAGCTTCTCCCCCATAATCACTTGATAACCACACGATGGTATAAAGAAATCAACGGAAGGTTTTCTCTCCTTTAAAAATATATTTCAAAAGCAAGACTTCCCCTTGCTTGACTGCATGCAAGACTTGGAAATTAGATCTTAATTACATGTAAGGTTCTAAAAAAGCTTGGTACCCATGGCTTGCATGACAAGTTACCTTAAAGAATTTAGATCTATAATTGTTCAAAAATAATTATGTCATTTTATTTTTACTGTAATATGGTTCTTAATTGTAACATTAATGGGCACTGAGGACAATTCCAGGATTCACTCTTGAAAACTGACTTGGTAAATTGAAGTGAAATGACATTTGATGGATTTAGGGGAAGTTTAGATCCAATTTGCATTTCTGTGACATTTTTATGCTCAACTTTAGGATTTCTTGGTAAATTAAAGGCTTTAGGGAGATGATTATGAAATAATTGATTTAAAAGTATGCAATATTGGTTTTCATTGAACATAAGCTTGTGTGGGTTCAATTTAAAACCTAATTCAATACAGTTTAGATTTTGTATTCCCTGAACCTTTTTTTGGTGTATTAATTTTGTCATGCTTGTCATTCTAATCTAATGATGATTTAATGTTTGCAAAGCTGAGTAAATTTGTATGCAAGGAGTTCTGCTGTGTTTTTAATCAATGAAGATTGAAATTTGGCAACTGAGATGATAAAAAATGAAAAATTTTAAACAGAAAATGAAAATAAGATCCTACTTTAGAAATACTTTTATTAATGTTCTTGGCCAGGAACCATGTCATTTTTTTTCTATCCTTTCTCTTGTGTAATATTTTGAAGGTGACTGGACTTTAAAAGAAGTAATTACCACTAAATCATGAAGAGTATTTAAATGAGGGCAGAGTGTTGTCCTCAGCCTCTTCCTCCATCCCTGATACCCTTGGTCTGGAACTGTAAGAGCCAGTAGAATGTTTGGCTGCCTTTTAAAATTCACCTGTGTCCCCAGGAACCCACATAGACAGCAGGATGCTTAAAGAAGATGTATCTTCACCTCATTACGACTTAACTACTGCTGAGAACAATGTAAAACAGAGATGATCTAATGGGTTTGTGCAGTGCAATCACAGAAGGGCCCTTGCCAGCCCTTAGTGGCCAGGAGCTCCTCTTTCCAAATGACCTCAGGACTCTGGAGGAAGGTGAATCCAGCCCTTAAAAATCAAGACTGGTCATTTTATTGTAGCCCATCACCTTCACTGTCCAGGGCCTTTCAGGGGTGAAGGGAGATAGTCTAATGCAAAACAACAGCACCCAAAGATTTAAAACCTGAGTAATAACAAAGGGCTCTTCCTAAGAAAAAAGTCTTTTTACTCCGTGATTCCAGTAGTGGTTTTGGGAAGATATAAAAGGTAATATTTTTAAAGCTAAGGCTAGATTATTTTTTTATATACAGAGAACATTTAAACATAATATACATGCTTTAGAGCATATGAAGAACAACTTTTTTAATGATACAAGCATTTAGCAAACCTATAATTGCCGATTAGATACCAGCAGTCAAAATTAGATATGATTAAGGAGAAAAAAATATTATCCAAGGGGCTCCGTAAAAGATTTAACTGAATAGGAGTTGTGCCTTTGGTAGTACTGGAACTTATTAGTGAGGCGATGGTGTAGCTGGCACCCCTAAAGACATGACACGAGGAGCCAAGTGTGCTCCCTTCTGTGAGCCTTGACAATTTCATTTGCATTCCCTCCTTTGATCCTCTCAGTCCGGAGACATTGTTAGGGCAAGTGGAATCATTCTTAGATTTTACAGATGAAGAAGTGGACTGGAGATAATTAAGTTATCCAAGAACATGTAGTTAATATGTGCAACAATCCTTCACCCGGGATCTTTCAAACCAACCGCCACCCACACATCATGATGCTTTTAGTGCATTGCTTTAAAAAAAATTTTTGTTCTTACCATTCTTTTGTTTTTCTGCACTGCAGTTGATACTAAATGTCTGATATTAAGAACTATATTATTTCATCACCCAAATGGATGCATTTTTATTTTATTTATTTATTTATTTATTTATTTATTTATTTATTTATTTTGCATAAGAACATTTAACTAGGCTGTCACTATCTGCATGTCACCTGTCTTTTTCACCTTTATGTATGGACAGCAAAAATGATTATGGCATGTAAAAAGATATGTTTTCTTTAACAGCAAGATAGTCTAGACTCTAAGATTTACCCATGTACAAACTTCATATTTTCTGTTGTTAACTATTCTGTCTGCTGTCTTCCCTGTCTGTGCAATCTTGACAGTTGTAGGGCCATGTCTGGCTCCTGATTGGTCTACTGTGAGGCACCTCACCACATTCTGTTGCCTCAGATGGAGGGATTGTCTGGAGTGTGGAACAAATACACATGCATTCTGACTCTAGCCTGTCTCTTCCTGAAGTGGCTTCTCTTACCCTTGTTGCTGACCCTGATCTGGTTCTTTTCTTCTTCTCTTTAACTTGTAGTTTCTCCCTCCTTGGACTCTTCTGTCACATCAGCAGCCCACATATCCCATTTTGATGCTTACTGCCCACTAATTCCTCAGTGACTGAGGCCCACTTCCACATCAGTTATAGAGAGTCCTGATGTATAGTTGTCTGGTTAGAAACACCAGAAGGTTAACCCATTAAGAACCAAAACCGAAAGCAAAACCACCTTTTGCTTCCCTTTAGTGAACTTCCCACTCAAAACGTGCGCCTCACTTTTGTGAGGCGGCTAATGTTCCTCATACCATGACGATCCACACCTAGGAGCACACAGGCTCTGGATCTAAAGAGGGGCCACCCACTAACAACAGCTACTAAATTTGAGGTGTGGTGAGCCTTTACTAAGACTGATTCAGTCAGCTGTGATGAGATGCATAAAGTAAGAACAGAATCTGTCCCCAAGAGTCTTTGAAGATGTGAATCAGCAATGCAAGAATGTCCCGAAAGGGCTCAGTCATACTCTTTAGTCCTGGGTCAAGAGAAACAGCTCTTTCTATGTCTTCCTATTTTGCTTCTTAAGGTGCATTGTATCTGGGGGGAGGGTGCATCACAGCTTGCTTTATTGAACAGAAGGAACAATGTAGATTATCCATGACTTGGTTATGATTCAAAGTTTTGTGGAAGGAAGATCATCCAGTTCTTGAAATCATAATTTCACATTGTAGGTCAGAACGGGGCAATCAGTTTAATTCCCAAACTACCTTAAACTGGACTTATTTTTGAAAAGTTATAGCTCTGCTGAGGTACAATTGACATAAGTGGCAGATATTTAATCTGTCATTCAGTGTATTTCGAATGTATCATGAGATCATAAGCAGAATCATGACAGTGGACGTGTAGGTTCCCCTCAGACCTATAATCCTTCCACCAAGTTCTCTGCAAGTCCCACTCTGTATTTGGCAAATCCTGTACTCCAGTTATCAAACAACCACCAAGGTCGCCTTTTCGTTTTGCCAGTTAGTTTTAGTTTCCATGGTTTGGCATTTTACGTGGCACAAAGCACAGAGTTCATGGTCCTTTTTTGTTTATCCTAATTACTCTGAGATTCATCTGTATAGCAAGCATTAATATTGAATTGCCTAGTTAGTATTCCATTGTGTGGGTAAAACAACATGTTGCTATTTATTCTACTGATTATAATGGTAGGCATTTCCAGTTTTGAACTATGATGAAGCTGGAATGTGTAGGCTATAGAAGTGTGTCTGATGTAGAGCGAACCTCCCTTCCTCCCTCCTTCCTTCTCTCCCTCTCTCCCTCCCTCCCTCCCTCCCTCTGTCCCTCCATCCCTCCTTCTCTCCCTCTCTCCCTTCTTCTCTCCCTCTCTCCCTTCATCCCTCCCTCTCTCCCTTCATCCCTCCTTCCCTCCATCCCTCCTTTCCTCCCTCCCTCCCTCCTTCTCTCTCTCCCTTCATTCCTCCCTTCCTTCTCTCCCTCTCTCCCTTCTTCTCTCCCTCTCTCCCTTCATCCCTCCCTCCCTCCGTCCCTCCCTCTCTTTCACATGGGAATGTGCCTGGTAGAGATCAGAGGATGATCTGTGGAGCTTAGTTCTCTGCTTCCAACATGTGAGTCCTGGGGATCGAACCCAGGCCACCAGGCCTGGCAACAAGCACTTCAACGACCCAGCTCATGGGCACTATTTATATTTCTTACTGATTTGTGGGCCCATATGATAGGCATCTTTTTAATAAGCAGTTTCCAATGTGACTATGTTATGGTATACAATGTGACTATGTTATGGTATACAATGTGACTATGNTATGGTATACAATGTGACTATGTTATGGTATACAATGTGACTATGTTATGGTATACAATAGTTCTAGTTTCTCTGTATCTATGCCAACACTTAATGTGGTTGGCCTTCTTAATTTTAGTAATTGTAAGGAATACATAGAAGACTCTTTTCCTGGGCTCCTTTGCAGTGCCTCACATGGCTAATACTCAAAATCTTGTTTGGCCAATTATAGTATCACATGCAGAATGGTGCTGGATGATTGCCAGCAACCACAGTTCTTAAATTCTTACAACACATGCTGTACTTGAGAGTGGGTCTGTTCCGCCCTCTGAGGACCTCTCTTAGTTGGGTGCTGTACCTTTTGAACTAGGGTAATGGTAGAAGCCATGAAGTCAAATTCCTAGGTTCTAATTATCCTGCAGCTGTGAGCTTTGCAAATGTGATTTTACTTGGTTTTTAAAACTCGTCTAGAACATAATAGCAGCAACACAGGAAGGTTCAAGTTGAGTGCTTATCAGGGTTCTCAATCTGTTTTTCTTTCATTCTGTGTGCTCTAGTTGGCAGTGGTGACCTGGCAGAGCTCTGACTGTGGTCAGGGGTCTGGCCACTCTCTGCCTTCCTGTCCTTGCCCTGCTCACCTGTCTAGCCTGTCCTGTTTCCTCTCAGGAGTTTGCTCATTTCACTGGTGTACACTTCTCTTTCACCTCCGACTCATTTCTGCCTGGCGTCCCGCCCTCAGACAACATCAGTGCTCTGGGGTGATGGATGCAGTCATCCTTCCTTAGAAACAAGACAAACAACCCACCCACACCCAGAGTGCTTTTAAAAAGGCCAAGTGGTTTCCCCTACTCTAAAGTTTTGGGGTTATGTCTTTAGCACGTAGTTAAGAAAGTTCCAACCATTTTATGTCCTGCATAGTAGCACTGAGAGTATTTAATAAACATTGACAAAGAATTTTAGCCAAGTGGTAGGTCGTATTCTGCTGATTAACAATTTTTTTTTATTTAGCTGCACGATGAACTGTCAGTGTGAACACTAGCAGTGCTTATTCCTGACAATTTTAGAACAGGAATAAGACAAAAATACTCAACAGAGATAATGGCAGCCTGAAAACCCTCCATGCCAAATATATTAAAATTTGAAATAGTGGAAGGCTAGAATCCAAATTCAGGAGTAATTAACCAAAATAGTTGACAGATGTCAGCCATGCTAATAAAATTTGTATACCCTGACTATTTCCCAGCTTGTAATTAACTGCACAGATGATGTGATCTGATTTTGTCACTAACTGCTTATTAATGAAGGAGATGATGACTAGTTACGAATCCATCGTGCTCACTGAATACCGAGTTAAAACATTTCCCATTCAGCTGGCACAACTGGAAGGCGCAAGGCTTGATTCTGGCGTGATCTGTGCTTGTTCTCTTCATCCGTGGTTGTCAAGGGGAAACAGAGTGTGTTGATTTTCAGCTCCAAGTGACCTTGAGATTAGTTCTTTTTATTTGCTGGTCAGTTAGCACTATGGCTCTTATTTTTGGATTTACTTTTAATAAATTGCATGTTGTCAGGCTAGTGGAAGTTTTGCAGTAAAGTACAAACCAGTGATTTCAAGTTCAATTAAAGCTGTGGAGAACGTCATCTTCCAATGACTTGAAGGCTTGGATGTAGAGTATGTTTGGTCAGTAACCAACAAGTTACATCATCAGCTCCAGTGTTACCCACTTTAGTATCAGAGACTGCTGCAAGTATCAGTGCTCACCACCGAAGTACCTAGGTGGCTGCTGAAGTTCTAGGCACAAACAAGAGGTTGTGTCTGGTGTATTTGGCTTCAAAGCATGCACTCACAAGTACCAAAGAGCCCTCACTCCCTGTTCCCTTCATTTATTCTACCAGCCAAGAGCTTACTATAGGCTAGATGATAAAGTGAGTGCTGGGATATAGTGCTCTGATGAGTCAAAGTGTTCGGCACCCCAGAGCAGCTCGCACGCCTACAGTGAAGCCCAAAACAGAATAGTCACACCAAGTGTGACCATCCTCAGGGTTCTGTAAGCTAGGGACCTAGTATTGCCATGGCTCCTGGAGGTCTGGACAGGCTTCCTTGAGGATGTGAGGTGGGAACTGAGATCGATCTGAAGCTGGGCAGGTGAAAAGGGAGTGGGGGTGGTGTGCAAGCAGAGACTGGTGCTGGGCCCACAGGGTGAGTCTGGGACTTAGAAAAGGCCCTGGAGGCTGGATCCGGAGAAGAGGGGTCTCAGGTTTCATGGGACTCCGAGGAGGCAGCTGAGAAGCAGGGGCAGCAGTGTCTGAAGTTAGGGCCTCTTTAAAACCTTGGCAGAGGGTGAGGAGAAGAAGCACTGTGGTCACATTCTGTGCTCTCTGTAGCTCCCACTGGGGGATGTACTACGATGAGCCAGACGAGAGAGACTTGGGCTCCAGCTCTTAGGAAGAGAGTTGGGTTGTCTAGCCAACAAGCATGGAAGCCTGACAAAAAGAAAAAAAAACAAAACAAAACTGCAGACACACCATGTGCAGCCGGTGCCAGCTCTCTAACATGCCTCTTGCTTGCTTTCCAGCAAGCTTTTCATCCGAATTTCTCATCCCCCCCCCCCCAGGACAGGGCTGCAAGGCAGAGCTCTGGTGGCAGCTCTGGCTTCCTTCTTGCAGGGCTCCCCCCAGGTCTTGACGTTTCCTTACTTGCTAGCCAGTTTTCTGCTTCACCTTTTCACTTGTGCATCTCCTGTCTTACAGGTCCTCAGAGTCCCTTTGATCTCCCCTTTCAGAGTGACCATATGGTGACTGATTAGTCCTGGGCATTGTGATTTCTCTCCACAGTTCCCTCTTGTCCTCTCTCTTACTCATTTTCTTATCTCTCTGTGAGAGAGATGTTTAATAAACATTTGTAGAGTGGGGAGATTAGTTGATCCAAGGATAACAAAAAGTAGGTCTAAAGAAGGAAGAATCTTTTTTTTTTTTCTTACAAGAGAACTAGTTTTTCAAAGTTGTTTCTATTTTTATTTACTGGTGCTTTTAATTTATCGAGATAAACTTCCACTCTGTATTCTAGACTTTCCTCAGAATCCTTGGAGCTCTTCCTGTCTCAGCCTCCCTAATGCTGGCACCCCATGCCTGGCTGCAAAGTTATTCTCAGAGTGACTGTCTGAAGTAATCCCATAACTCTGATGGTTGCTCGTGACTGGCAACCTGACAGGATTTAGAAAGCGCTAGGATACTAACGAGGTTGTCTATGAGTACATTTACAGAGAGGTTTAACCGAGCAGTGAAGAGCCATCCTGAGTGTGGGCTGAGGACCTAAAAGGGGAAAAGCAAGCTGAGCCCCCGCATCCATCTCTCTGCTTCCTGACTGTGGGTGCCTTGTGAACAGCAGCATCTTGCTCCTGCCTCCGTGTCTTTCCCACTGAGATGGACTGTGCATGCGCCAAAATAAGCTTTACTCCGTTAAGATGCTTTTTTTTCTCAGGTGTTTGCGGCAATTACAAAAGTGGCTAATGTGACCACCCAGGTCGGGATACAGTCTGCTGCTGTTCAGTATCATCTTCCTCTCTGCCACCCTCCCTGGCTGTGTGTCTCTCTCCTCTGGAGCCAGTTGTTGGGTCTCTCTCCTTGGCTGATCTGTCTCCCATAGCCAGGGTCTAGCTCGTTTTGAAGGAGGCACTCAGATCTTCACCAGTACACCCCATGTGCCCAGTGACCTTATTTGCTGCCCACAGGTAGCCGAGAGGGCCTGTGCTCGTATATTGGAGTATCTTCTGATGCACATTACAGACCAAGCCACAGGAAGTCAGAACAGTATCCAGTGAATCATATGGACACTTAGGAGTAAAGCAAGCCAAGTGCAGGAGGTGTGTAACGTGGAGTAAATAAGAGAGTGAAGCCGGGTTCCCACATGTAAAGCACTGTGAAATATCAGTTTAAAAGGCGACATTGATCTCATTAGAATTAGTGTGCATATTTGTGAATGCTTTATGTATATTTTGAAATGTTTACACCCTGAAAAGATACACTGCTACATTCTTATAGCTTATGAAAGAATTTATATGAAGTTTACAGGATGTGTCTATATTAAAATTATTGACTTTGATGCATTCAGAATAGCAGAAAAAAATTTACTCGTGCTGAGTATAGTTAGGATAAAGCAATTAAGCTTTGGGAGGAGATATACTTCCTCTCTTCTGAAAAGTTAGGGATGCAAACTAGTTTGTTCTGGCTTATTCCCTTGAGTGACATGGGGACCATGCCTCTGATGTCTTTTGAAGTCTTTGCAGGCTACCAGGAAGGCACAGTGTGACACAGAGATGCCGTTGTTTCCTTCACTGGTTGTGATGGTGGCAGCTACTTTTGTGGAACAGGAGAGTGGCAGTGTCCGTCAGCTCAGTGTGTGGTGCTTGTCTCAGCAGAATCATGTGCCCCTTTCTGTTTATGAGGTCATCGCTTCAGTGGTTCTCCCACGGACATCAGACAGTGCTCTAAGTTTTGCCTTAACCATCAAATGCAATTTTACAGAACTCAGAGAGGAATGTGCCCTGTGCTTAGTTCTGTTCTCTGCTTTGTTCTTTCCAACCCCCTTCCCCAGTGCCGAGTCTTTCTCTACTTCCCATCATCAGAATGTTTGTTCTCTAAGCATTCTTACAAGGTAGGTTTGCTAGAGAAGAATTCTTTTCATTTTCCTCAGTTGAGGATGTTTTGATGTCATCTTGGAGCATGAAGGATAATTTTGCTGCATACAGTTTGTAGGTTGATAGTTCCTTTCCTTTAGCACTTGGGAAGTGTCCTCTTCTGCCTTCCTTGTGTCTGATGAGAGCATCACTGCACTTTGAGCGATTTATTCTTTTTGGATTTTAGCTAACTTGAAACACTATTGCATTTTACTTATCCATATTTACATGCCTCTCTCTCTCTCTCTCTCTCTCTCTCTCTCTCTCTCTCTCTCTCTCTCTCTCTCTCTGTGTGTGTGTGTGTGTGAATATACAGTGCACATGTGCCAGTCTGAGGACAGTTTTTGAGAATTTCTCCTTCTACATATGGGTCCCAGGGATGGCACCACCCACTGAGCCATCTCTCTGTACATGAGCAATGTATTCTTTAGATAGTGTCTCGTTTCTCTCTCAGAGCTTCTAAGATACTTCATTTGTTTTTAGCTTTCCAGTGTTTGATTTTAATTGTCATTTCATAGAACTCTTTGTTTACCCTCTTTGAGTTTCATTTAGTTTTCTAAACTGGGACTAATCTTAAGGCTTATGATTTCTTTCCGTTGTTCTCTATAGCTGAGTCCATCCATTGAGTATTTTATTTCTATATTATTTTTCACATCTATAATTTCCATTTATTGTCTCAAATATTGTCTTTTTTGTTATTGTTGAAACTTTTCATTTATTTGTTTCAAGTGTATTTATAAAGCATTTAAAAATGACTGGATAATTTAAAAAAATTATTATTATGTGTAACAGAGAGTACGTGTGTGCCCACATATGGTGTGTGTGTATGTGTGTGTGTGTGTGTGTGTGTGTGTGCACATGAGTGAGTATTGGGGAAGGTGCCAAAGGACAATGTCGCGGAGACTGTTCCATGGTTCCATGGGTCCCATTCAGGTTATTGGACTTTCGTGGCACATGCTTTTACCCAGTTGCCAGCCTTGCCGATCCAGTTTGATATTTTGTGTAGCCTGGGCTGGCCTGGAACAGCTCCTTCCACCTGCCTCTACCCGCAAGCGTGGGGTTACAGCAGTGTACTACTCTTCTTGTTCTTTTCTAGATGGTTCTAACATCTCAGTCACCTTGCTGTTTGCATCTGTTAGTGTATTTGCATTTCCTCATTGGAATTTTTCTTTTCTGGTTTTCCATTTGACAAATGATTTTTGTAAAAATCATCAACATTTTAGATATTATAAAACTAGATGTTGTTTAAACCTATTGGTAGGCTTTATTCTTAGAAATTCTCTCTCTCTCTCTCTCTCTCTCTCTCTCTCTCTCTCTCTCTCTCTCACACACACACACACACACACACACTACTGTGAACTGGGGTATCCTTGTGATACTGATAACTTCACAATAAGAGTAGTTCATGCTTCCCAGTCCTCCTTTGTTGACACCCAGAGATCTCCTCACTGCCGTCTTCTTGACTTGGAAAGGAAGGTCACCATTCTCCACATCCCCGTCATTATCCGAGCTGGTAGGGAGACATCACTCTCATATAAGGCTCCATTGATGGGGAGGGAGAAAGGTGCCTCATGTCTACGGGAAAGCATTGAAGACAATGGCCATCAGTGACCCAGTGTGGAGAGAGGCCGGGGTGTGCTGTAAATAGCTGTGTGGCGGTGAGGGTTAGGTGCCTCTGCTTTCTCTCGCACCACTCCAGAGGGTAGAAGAACCTAGTGATCCAGCAGAGAAAAGGAGGGAGCATAGGCCTCCGTTCTGCTTTGCTAATAAGAAGACCAAGGGAGAACACTGTTTTGTTTCATTTTGTCTGCAAGTTTCATGTCTTTGTAGCTTGCCCCTTTTTTGTTGCTTTGGCTGGAAAGATGACATTTTCCCCCTAGGGGTTTTTGGTCTGCTCTTGAACTTCTAGGGTGCTAGCTTCTTCAGCACCACAGTAATTGCTACATCCACTCCAGTAGTGACTCGCGTGACAGGCCCCAAAACCCTGGACACAGTCCCGAGGCAAAAAAGTTCATGGAAACTTAGACTCCTGGAAATTTGGCATTCCCATAGCTAGAATGTACCAGATTTGTCCCTGCGATAGTGTGGAGGGTCTTGCATGGTTTCTCACAGTATTTTACTGGATAAGAGTTAGAAATCTCAGGGTGAGCTTAGCAAAGTATACTTAGTTAGCATCTTCATTGCAGTCAGGTATGGCAGGCTACATTGCATATTAGAAGAAAGTTGGTGAGTTCTTCTGACAAATGGAGATTCCCTACAGATACTTAAAAGAGCAGCCAAGTTACTCCCATATGCAAGAATTTACCATGACCCTGGAAGAAGGAAGGTTAGGGTCTAAGAAGGAACTAGAGTAAATACTTAGAACTATAGATAGCTGACTCACTCCCATACCCAGGAATTTACAATGGCCTAGGGGGAAGGTGGACTATACAATAGACTAGAATTGGCACTATGGCAAGGGCATGAAGCCCTTGCCCTTGGCTTCTAAGATTAAGCTGACCTTAGGTGGGGCTGCTTTTGATCCCAGTTGGTTCCTGTTAGCTTTTAGTAAGCATTCTTCGGTTTTGTTGTAAAAGTAATTCCCCCCACCCCCACCCCCACACACGGTTTCTCTGTATAGCCCTGGCTGTCCTGGAACTCACTCTGTAGACCAGGCTGGCCTCAAACTCAGAAATCCACCTGCCTCTGCCTCCCAAGTGCTGGGATTAAAGGCGTGCGTCACCACTGCCCAGCTGTAAAAGTAATTTTGCATCAAATAATTTCAGTATACCTTGGATGGCCTTAATGTATCTCTGTTTTCTGTAATATATAAGACTGATATTCACTTTGACAAAACACATTCAGATACACACTCCCTTGTGTCTGTATCTGTTTGTCACCTCTCCATGCCAACTCCTTGCTTTCCTGTAACCAGAACCCTGAGTTTTCCTACAGATCAAGGACCTGGCTGAGGTCTGTCTGCAGCACTTAATTAGTTTCCTATTGATATGACAAAACACCACAACCAAGCCAGATTATAAAAGAAAGTATTTAATTTGGGATTCACAGTCCCAGAGAATTAGAGTCCATGTCCATAATGTAGGAAATCTGTCAGCCCATAGGCAGGCATGGCACTAGGTGGTAATGGCTGGTGTGTGTGTGTGTGTGTGTGTGTGTGTGTGTGTGTGTGTGTGTGTATGTGTGTGTGAGTGTGTGTGTTGGGGTGGTGCAGAGAATTAGGAAAATTAAACTGAGTCTGTTAGAATGGGGTACATTAGGTAACAAGGAATGGCTTTTGATACCTTAAAACCAAAGAATACTCCCACTGATATACCTTCTCTATCACGGCCACACCTCCTAGTCCTTCCTAAACAGCTCTAACAACTGAGCCCCAAGCATTCAAATATGTGAGCCTTTGCAGGGAGAGTCTTGTTCATACCATCACATACATCTAATTTGGCTTAAGACCTAAAGAAAATACAGGGACAGTGGCCTTGTGTGATACTCTCTGCCCCTTTTAGATGTTCTTTTCTCTTCTATACCCTGCCCAGATGTTTTAGCTGCATGTACCACAAGAAAGAGGGGGAGCTATACTGCTTTGCTGTGAAGCAAAAAGTTGGTAGTTGTTTTAAATTATGTTTCTTTCAGCATAGTGTTCAGCTAGTTTAGACTGCACTGGTTTTATGTCTTTAGGTTTTTGGTTTTGTTTGTTTGTTTTGAGATTTTTTATAGCTTTGGTATAAATGTTAAATTTGGTTAATTAATATAACTCTGACTGGCTGATCACTTGCTATGGGCTTGACAAGCTGTCTGTCTCCTTTCTTTAATCTCCTTGAAAGCCTTAATATAAGGTTGTGCTCTGTGTTTTATGGGTGAGAAATGTAAGAGTCCCAGAAGCATATTAAGCCCAATCACAAAATTAGGAAATGTTATAGTTAGATTATGAACTAAGATCTGTATTATTTTAAAATATTTGAACTTGGTCTGTTTCACACAGTATCAGGACTTGGACTAAAACCTTAGAGTTGGTCGATGTTTCACCAACATAAAGGGAAAAGCCCCTCCCCCTTTTCCTTTGGTTTTTATTTATCTAATGGTAAAAACAGCCTCTTAAAAGACGGTCTATCCATGTAATAGCCAGCAACCTTGTGTTCAGGAGCTTTATCCTGTTAGTTATCGGGATCAGTGCTACTCCATCGAGTCGCTAAGGTTAATTTTCTCTGGTAGATTTTGCACAGTGTGTGATAACATAGTGTTTGTAGAACAAGCTAATGATGACTTTAAACAATAGTTGTTTTCACACAAGATTAAATTCCATTATGATTCAAGCCCTAAGAAATAAATATCTTCAAATCTTGGTGGTTCGTGGAGCTTAGTTGCTATCTCAGGGTATTTTATTTAAGCCCTGGGTGTTAGGGATGTTGAGCTGTGCAGCCATGTGGGACTGTCTGTGAGACTGTTGCCTTGCTGTGTGTTTATTCTCCCCAGACTCTTTTTTCAGACTGAGCAGTTGCTTGGCCCATCTCCTTAGGTATCACATAATCAGTAGAACAACATTGAAGGGAGAGATTGAGGAAAGGACAGTTGAGCCCCATGAAGGGAGACTTAATGGACCAATCTGGAATATCAATGAGCCTGGATGGGCAATGGTTTCAGGTTCAGAGTTTTCTGCAAAGGATGGGTGATAGAGCCCTGAACTTGAAATCTCATTAAAATCTCCAAGTATAGACAGAATAAATCTCATTTAGGAAGGCTTCTTATATTCAGCAGGGTTATAATTCAGTGTTCTTTGTATCTGTTCTCACATATTAAGTACTGTACATTAACCTACATTAAGGGAGATAATATTTTTGTCTTTAATATTTTCTTTATTTAAAAAGTTAAATAACCGAATTATAACAATGGAAATACCTTTGAGGCAGATTCTTTTCTCTAGCAACCTGTCCCCTGTTCTCTCCTGTCTGCAGTATGAAAATTGTAGAGTGTGCTTTCCCATATCCTTCTGGTGCTCAGTGGGTACATGCACGTTCTCCCAGACACATCTATGCAGGCCCCACACACAGGAATTTAATGGTGATTCCATGCCTCATAGATGGGACTCTTCACATACTCATCTGTAAATGGCTTCCTTCCTTCTCATTCTTCCAGGACGGTAGCTATAGATCGGTCATTTAAAGTTAACTACAGTATGTTCCATGGTATGGATGTGCTCATTAACCACTTATTCCTTATTGATCAATGTTTGGGTGGCTCCTGAGGGACTTTCCTTTTTGTTGCCATTACAGTGAGACAGTCGACATCTTTCCTTTAAATCTCTGTTCTGAGTAATGGTTTCAAGAAGGTAGATTTTTGGTAATGAAACCCTAGATCAAAAAAAAAAATGTGTGTACTTAATTTTGTGTGTATGTTGGTGGGGTTGCTTGCCTGCATTTGATACATTTAGTGTTCCTGGAAAGTATTGTAAGGTGGCCCATCTTCCTGACATCTTCAACAGCACTGCCCATCACTCTTTCCCCTTGTGCTGATGGGATGGGTGAAATGGGAGCTTGGTGTTGATTTAAGTTGTGTTTATTGAGCTGTGTAAAGCTTTTGTGTAAAGTTGTGTTTTTGTGTTTGTAAATGGATTCAGTTTTGTCTTCTGTGAAAATATATATGTATACACACACACACACACACACACACACACACACACATTACATATATCACCCAGTTTCTGTTGAATTGTCTTTTACTTATCAGTGTGTAGGAATACTATAAATGCTGGGGTAACTCTGTGATGGCTAGTTCATTTAAATTTTTGTATGTGTCGTGTGTGTGTGTGTGTGTGTGTGTGTGTGTGTGTGTACTTGTGCATGTGTGTATTGTGGCCAAAGGTCAACATTGGTGTCTTCTATCACTCTCTAGCTTGGTTTTTGATTCGACTCACTCCAGGAGCCCAGAGCTCCAGGAATCTCTCCTCTCTGCCCTGTCCACACCCTGCCCTCCTCCACTCAGTAAGGGGTTGCAGGCTCCCACATGTATGCCTGGCTCTCCAGGAGTTCAAGGGTTTGAGCTCAGGACCTTATGCTTTCAGAGCAGGGTCTCCCAGCCCAAATTCTGTTCATCCATTTCCCCAGCAGGTAGATAGCTTTGCAGCTGCTGCTGTAGAATGTGTGCGTAAGATATCACTATTCCGTATCTAAGGAGATGCCTTCCCAGTCCTCCTTGAATCTATAAAATACTGCCCTAGATTCTCCCACCCTTTTATTTTTACGTAGGAAATTCTAATTTCCGTGAGCGACTCTTTGGTATGTGGTGAGCTGTGGAGGGCAAGCATCCCTTTCCTAGCTGTCTAGCCATTTATTATGCTAATGCCATTTAGTAAACAGACATCCTTTCCGCTCAGAATTTAAATGCCATGAGTATTTTTTAAAAATATTTAAATGATTGCATTTCTTCCCAAGCTTAACCCATTTTCAGTAAGGTAATGACTTTTTAAAAGCAGGATTTAGTAAATTGAAAAGGTTATTTCTCTTTGCTCAAAATGTCAAATGCTACCTGATACTCTTTATTGTTGCTGACTAAAATTGCAAGCGCAGGGAGGATTATTGCTGTGAACAAATCCACAAATCAGGATGTAGCCTCACAATTTTAAGAGTGGGTTAAAAACATGATGGTGGCGGTGGGGTTCTGGATATTCATCTAAATTTTCTTCCAAAGCAACGATGTGCAAACACTGTGAGGAAAGGCATCCTGAAGTCGAAGAAAGTGAGCCTATCTCTTTTCTGACTGGTGAGAAAATTCGGGTTCACCCAAGCTTTCCTCCTCCCGTGACAGGAGCCATACAGCGGTGGCTCTCCAGATAAGGCCATGTGCATGCTTGGGGCTGGAGAGCCTCAAAGCTGCACCCATGAGAGCTCCTGAAGCAAGCCGCCTGCATTGCAGTTTTTACTCTGGGTTTACTTTTTATGTATTCCCTGCACACAGAGCAGCAGGTCCCGACGCAAGTGACATTGGTTCCGGGTGGAAATAAGTCCCTGGGCTGGTGCTACAGTCTTGTGCTCCCCAGATCTTCATGCCAAGGAACATCAATTGGATTTACCCGCCATCGTGCAAGTGATGAGGTGGCTTCAGTCTTCTCAGCAGAAGGGTGCTAGAGGATCATATCCATTACAGATTTGATAGGATTTAGGTATCCACAGCACTGTCACGATGACAGATCACTGTCGCAGTTAGACACGGCTTGTGAAGTACAAAGGACTCTCTGCTGAATGGCTTGAATGTCAAACAGTAGGGATGTGGACAAATGTATGATGCTATACCCCTAGGGGTAGAATAGTATATAGTTGTTAGATAGCAGTTTTGATGCACGTTTATTATAGGTAAATATTCTCACAATTCTATTGCACACTATCACAGTTTCTTTTTTTTTTTTTTAAATTAATCAGTCAATTTTTTGATTGGATAATTTAATTTTTTGTTAATTAATTTTTGTATTTCTTTTTTCTTTTTTTATTAGATATTTTCTTTATTTACATTTCAAATGTTATCCCCTTTCCTAATTTCCCCTCTGAAAACTCCCTATTCCCTCTCCTCTCCCCCTGCTCCCCAACCCACCGACTCCCATTCCTGGTCCTGGCATTCCCCTATACAGGGGCATAGAACCTTCATAGGACCAAGGGCCTCTCCTCCCATTGATGACCAACTAGGCCATCCTCTGCTACAAATATAGCTAGAGCCACAAGTTCTACCATGTGTTTTCTTTGATTGGTGGTGTAGTTCCAGTTTCTATAGTGACTGGCCATCTAGTCTCTAAACTCAAACAGCACTAAGAAGCAGGGAGGACTCCAGTGTTTACTTTGTTCATTCATTTGTTTTATCAACAGTTATTTACCATGTGTCAGCTCCATGAGGCTCCAAGGAGCTAAAATAAACAACAGCCTTTACCCTTGTAATTTACAAGGTGGAAGACAACCGGACAGCCTTGCAATGGTGAATATTAACAAGAGCCTGCTCAGGACCCTGAGAACACTGACTGACTGTGGGAGAGGGTTGATAGGCCTGCCTGGAGTCTAGTGGCATTAGGGACAAGCTGAAACAAAACAAAATAAAATAAAAATACAAAATAAAATAAATTAAGGATTTATCCGGGCAGCAAGGTGAGGAAGATTCTCAGAGGGCTAGAAACTTCCAGATAAGGGTGGATAGCAACTGCCTATGCTAAAAATAGCTGTCTGAGCTCTGTGAAGTGTGGGCGCTTGTTCTGGGAGGTACACCCCTTCGTATGAGCACATTTCTCAGTTCGGGGGATGATATAGGGAGTGTGGTAGAAAGACCTCATACAGAACCGGAGGTGCACGTGTTCTGAGCCTGCCTTCAGGCAGCACTGGTCTCAGGTCTACAGGCAAAGTGGGGCAGAGCTCGGCCGAGGCGCTGTAGATCCATGGTAGCATGAGATCTGGGTGAGAGACGCTGTGGGTGGATGAATGGGACCTCTGGGGAATAGCCCTGCTCAACTTGGGGTGGAAAGGGAGGAGGGGTATCTACAGCGACACCTAGATTTCTGCCTTGGAACAAGTGGGTGTGTGGGGATTTGATCCATGAACATCAAGGGAAGGGGACTTTGGGGATGGAAAGATACTGTGTTCTGCTTTGTACTTTCATTTGAAGCCTGTAGCCAGTGGGGGAACCAGGTGGGTGTGACCCGAGGAGATGAGAGAGTTGGAGAGCTGATGTTGCTGATGTTAGGGGTGGTTTTTAACCACCAGGAAACATGAAATCTCATACATAGGATCAGCTCATGAAAGAAGATGAAGGCCGAGGGACCGAAGGCTAAAAGATAAAGCTGCCAGGAAGGCGGCCGAGAAGGGAGAGCCGGAAGGTGTGCAGAGAGCGGGACAAGCACAGCTTTGTGGGAGGCAGAGGGGAAGGAGGTTTCTCAAAGGCGGCAGGCATGCTTGTCAGGTCGTACAGAGATTTCCCAGCAGCCCTTCCCCAGAGCTGTCTGTTGGACCTGGCAGCCAAGAGGCTCTCAATGCTGCAGGCAGGGAGACATCCTGGAGTGTCACTAAGAGATGGCAGCTCTCTGGGACTGAAGAGAAAGAGGGGGAATGGAGAAAGCACGCTGGATATCCCATTCCTGTGGGTAGGCTGACCAGCGCATAATGAAGTAGCTAAAAGCCACGTCACAAAATGGAGAGGTGGCCACGTTGAAGACGAGCAAAATTTAAACAGCGTCCTTTGCATGGGAAACTTGGAGAGAGCGGAGGTGTAGGAGACTAGGAAGACAATGGAAGGAGCAGAAGTGTTAAGTAAAAACCAGGATGTGAGGGCAGCTGGGTTGGGTCAGGAGGGGACTGGGTAACTGTAGTTTTCTTAGAATTAACAGATACTTTCTGAGGAAGGCCCAACCCAAGTCAGGGACTTGAGAGACAAGGAGGGTGGTGTCTGCAAATGATCACCATCAAGGGTCCCACCAGCAACTCAACAGCCGCATCAGAGCAGAGTGGCTTACGATTCTTTCCCATTCTGTTTCACTGTGTGAGATGTTTATGGGAGGCATCTGTTTAACGGGGAACCGAGTAACTTACAGAAGCCCGAGCTATAGTAAATATTTGATTAACAATACATGTATGAAATTAAACAGCTCTGTCTACCTCTGCCAAAACCATTTGGATTTTCTCAAAATGTTCACATTACTCTTCCTCTCGACTAACTATAAACACTGAAAGGCCAATTGTATATGGCCAGCGAAGCCAGCATAGTCAGGGAGAAGCTGAGGGAGAACATGCAGGTGCTGCTTTGGGCTGTAGCCAAGAGCTCAGGCAGGGGATGGGAATGTTACCATAGCACACAGGCTCTGTTCAGAGCTATAGCATATTGATATTTTTTTGGAGAGAAAGTAATTTGTTGAAAACTCATTAAACTGAATCAACTTGTGTTTTAAAACCAAGAACAGAAGACGGAACCTTCAACTGAATTAAGTCATGTAAAATTTCAAGGGTTATTTAAACTGACTTTGGTGATTAAAATAAGGTATGGATGCTTTGTCTCCTATCAGCTCAGCATCTACGGGACATTTGTTATGCCATTTTTCTTTACAGAGCAGTTAGAATTTCATCTAATCTCCTCTGAGTCAATGGTTGCCCTATTAAGAACCCAGAGGATGCTAGCTGTCCCAAATTCTTAGATGCTGGTTCTATTTATTGCCTTAGTTGAGAGTCTGTTTGCTTGCTGTCACTCTGGAAGCTGTGATTGATAATCTAGACTGACAGGTGGTGAGGGATGTCTCCTTACATTAGTAGCAGGGACTTATTAATTTGCTTAGGAATCACGAGGGAATTCTACCATTATCATCTCCAGAATAAAGCTTCACCCTGTGATTGTTATATCTGAAATGCAATAAAGTAATGAAACCACATTCATAAGGAGTCCTTTATGACTAAATGTCACATTGAGAAAACTACAAGGTTTGAAGTCATTTCTTATGGCAGTTCTAGTAACTGGTACAGTAGTGTTTCATGGGCCCACAATATATCTTATTTGACAAGTACCTGGGTAGTTCTGATAAACAAAAACATTGATCTAAGGCTCTCTTTTGCACTTAAAAAGATTTGCCTTATTTTTATTTATGGATGTGTGGATGGCACTGTGTATATATGTGCATAGATATGGGTGCCTGAGGACATCAGAAGAGGCTGCTAGATCCACTGGAACTGGTTTTATAGATAAGCATGAGCCCTATGACACGGGGGCTGGGTATTGAACTTGAGTTCTCTGGAAAAACAAGAAGCAGTGTTAACCACTGAGCCATCCTTCCAGACCCTTAGTCAACTTTTTGCAGTCCGTGAGAGGAGGGTATCTAGCATCTCAGGGTGTAGGTCAGCTGTCCTTGAACCCATGTTCACAAGGCTCAGCATCCTCAGTGCTGGACTCTTAGGCATGTGCCACCATACCCAACGGGGCGATATTTTGTTTTGTTTTTCTTTTTTGTTTGGGGGTTTTATATCCCTTTTTTGTTTTTGTTTGTTTGGCTGATTTCTGCAAAAGGTTTCTCTACACCACCTAGGTTGTCCTGGAACTCACTCTGTAGACCAAGCTGGCCTCAGACTCATAGATCTGCCTGCCTCTACCTCTGGAGTGCTGGGATTAAAGCTTTGCACCGCTACCGAGTGGCTTGGACAGTACTTTAAGGGAACTGAAAGTCAGTGCGCTCAGTCTATCCTCCTAGAGCAGCGATTCAGGTACACGTGGATAACTGCTTATTTGAATTAGTCTGAATCTGTAAATTAATCTCATTCATTATTTGATTTTACTCCAATTTATGTCTGGGGTGTAGGGTGGATGAGAAGCAGGGACCGTAAGGAATTTTACAGATTACATGGACTTTGTGTTTGTGTGGAGAGCTGTGGCATTTCATGGTAGTGCTAGCTTTTCATGAGATCTTGCTTTCTAGCCATATATATATGCATAACTTTTACATACATCTTTTAACTTCTGTGGAAGTCTGGTCCCAAGGCTGGCTAGTCACCGACTTATTTAGATCTCTTATTTTGTAAAATTTTGGGATACAATGAAGTAAGAATATATAAATGTAACATATGTGAAGGAAATACCAGGTCTTCCCAAAACATTGTGGCCCATTTTTGAAAATGGACCTCTTTTCTGGAGTGTCATTTCTCTCATTCATTTTAATGTTATTGTGGTTTTCCTTATAACCTTTCTCTTTACAGTTTTACTCTTGTTAATTAACATATTCATTGTTTCTGTATTTTCCAGTTCTACTCATTGTGTGTGCATGTGTGCATGCATGCATGCGTGTGTGTGTGTGTGTGTGTGTGTGTGTGTGTGTGTGTGTGTGAAGGTGCTGCTCTTCTGTCCTATATCACAATATCGAATACTTCCATTACCCAAGGGTTTCTTTCTGTGCTGTCCCTGGACAACCATAGTCTTCCTAGCCTCTGATCCATTACAATAACAGGTTTGTTTTCTGCTTCTACAGTTTTATCATTTCAAAAATGTTTCTGTATGTCACCTTTAGGGATTTGCTATTTCAGTTGGCATTGCCTTAGACATCACAGGAGTTGTGTCTGTCTGCCTTTATTTGTTTTTACTGTTGAGGAAAGCTCCATGGTATAATGGACCTAGGTTTGGTTAGCCATCTGCCCTTGTGAGGACACTCCAGTCCTTCTAGCATCAGCTGTCACCAGCAAAGCTGTCTGAACATTTATATACAGCTTTTTATAAGGACAGAACCTGTCATTTCTTTGGGATAAATGTCCAAGAGTATAATTGCTAGTTTGTACAATAATTTCATGGTCAGTTTTATTAAAAAGAAAACTGTCAAAATTTTCTGCTGTGTGCCATTTTACTGTTTTACTAGAAAATTCATGATCACTGCAGTCTCTCTGCATTCTTGACAGTATACAGTGTTGCCATTTTGGTTTACATATCCAAGTATGTAGCTATAGCTAGGTATGATGTCAGTATGCGTGACTCTGGTGAATGTTGTTGTCAAGTGTCCACCCAGGTCATTTTCTCATTGAATTTTGATAATTCTTTATATAGGTTGGGTCGTGGCTCTTTTGGAAAGGATTTATTTTACTCTTGATCATGTCTATGTTTGCATATATGCACATGAGTGCAGGGACCTACGTAAGCCAGTAGAGGGCACTGGGGCTCCTGAGCCAGAGTTACAGGTCTTTGTGAGCTGCCAAAAGTGGGTGCCAGGAAACAAACCCAGGGCCTCTGTAAGAACACTATTCACTCTTAACCCCCGAGGCATCTCAGCAGTCCCTCTATCTTGTACTGCGGAGTGTCCTCAGCTTTTTAACATAGCAAATATAAATCTGAAAGATCTCCAATGAATCAGTGTTTCCTTTATGGGTTTGCTTTTAGTGTTTGGTTTAAAAATTCATTTAGAGTCTCTTGTGGCCCTTAGAGACCTGAACTTCTCATCCTCCCATCTCCACTGCCTCTAGGATTACAGGCATGGGCATCGAGGCCCAGTTTTACTCAAGAACTGTTTACTTGTTCCTGTCCCTGTGGATGTCCTTCCAGTCTTCTCAGATGCTCCCTATGAGATTAAGCTTTGCATTCAAGTCCTTAGTCTATTGAGGTTCCATTTTGTATGGGGTATAAGATTTAGGCCAGTGTCTTTTGTTTGTTTGTTTGTTTGTTTTTAACCTTGACCAGTTAAAAACTGAATGACTGATTCAGTGAATGACTGATTGTGGCAGCATAATGTCGGAAGCCATTCATCCCCGGCTTATCTTTGCAGCTTTGTAAGGTTGAACTGAGTACATTTGTGGGTGTATACAGTAGGATGTCTGCCCCCATCGATCTGTGTTTCTCCCTCCATCTCTGCGTAGACTGATGAGCAAAGCTGTGCTGCAGACGTCACTGTTTTCTTCCTTGTTTGTGCACACAGGGGCTGCACGTCTACAGGTTTCCTCACCTGCTCAGATACATTTTAACCATTGTTGTCTGTACTCCAAGCATCAGGCTGGAATTTGTGTGTGAATTTTATAAAATCAAAGGACCACTTTGGAGAATGGACATTTTCTGAGTAGAAGTTGGCTCACCGCCAACTTTTTTGCTTTTCCTCGTCTCAGAATGGTTTTATCTGTTCATCCCTCGGGGGTAAATTTTTTTGGTAGCAAGCAAACTCATGGTTCGCTATGACATTATTTTTCCTTTAGCTTTTAAGAAATGTCATGTTGAAAATTTTGTGGCCTTCATGGTTTCTGTCGAGAATTCTGCTATTATTTGAGTTGTTATTCCTCCCAAAATACTACTGTTTCACTAAATCCAAGAAGAAAAATGTTTTTTTTTTTCTTTCATTTTCATTAATCTTGGTGTTCATCTCTTTGAGTTCACTTAACTTCTTGACAGTATAATTTAATGTGTTTTGTTAAATTTACAATTAGCCATTATTTCTTCTAATATTGTTTTGGTCCCTCTAGCTTTTGTGTTGTTCTTTTTCAAGAGTATATAGTCTGTGTGTTCTGGGGCCATTGAGTTCCAGTCTGGGTCTGAATTCGTGTCCGGTGTCAGTTAAAATCCTTTTTTTTTTTTTTTTTTAGGGGACACACCTATTTTCTTGGGTTTTGGTATGGTGTATGATTTTGACCATCCAGTTTAGAGGTTCCTGGTGCTACTGAACCCTGTGTCTTAGATGACAGTTACCCCACTTAGCTTAGCGCTAGGCCTGTTAGCTGGGTGCTGGGTGCTTGCATGGATTCCTTAGTTCTCAGGCTGTTGAGCAGGTTGCCCTCTTGTGTTCATCTGCCCAGACCTCTCTGCCCTGGTGACCCGCTGGGCAGAGGTCTTGGGAAGGCTGCTGCTTTGGTTTCTCTTGTCATGAGGTAACAAGTTCTGTTGTGCCTGTGATCCTCTGGTTGGTGTCACCAAAGTCCTGTTCTGTCCAGAGGAGAAATGACCCTGGCTTCAGCTGCTCAGGCTTTTACTTTGGAGTCAGGAAATGTTAGGCCTCCTTTCCTTTCTTCAGATAGGGCTCAGAGGACACTCTCTATAATGCTTTCCTCTGGGCTCTGGAGTTCTTTAGAGTTTTACTTATTTTTTTAATTTAACCTTATTTGTAATTCATTTTTTACACTTCATATTCCATTCCCCGCCCCTCCCCATCCACCCTCTGACTGCTCCACATCCCACACCTCCTCCCCACCCCNCCCCATCTCCACATGGATGCCCCCACCCCCAGCCCACCTGACCTCTAAACTCCCTGGGGCCTCCAGGCTCTTGAGGGTTAGGTGCTTCATCTCTGAATGAAGCCAGACCTGGAATCCTCTACTGTATGTGTGTTGCAGCATTGGACCGGGCCTTGTTTGGACCCTTTGATCTTCAAGAAACATTGTTTCTTTTTCTTTTTTCTTTCTTTTTTTCTTCTTCTAGTGAAATGTAAACTATTACTTACTTGCCATTTTGTCTGTCTCCTGGTTTTTGAAACTCTAATAGAAACTAAGTTTCAAAGGCAGTAAGACTTCAGCCTTTTCTGTGCGTTGCTTATCCCAGAGCTACAGCAGTGGTCCTGAGGGAAGGATCTCGGTACAGCAAGTGCCTGGGCACTGGGATGAAAACCCGAAAGCCAGGCCCCCACGTGGAAGTTAAATCTCCTGCTTTTATCTACAACATCTCCTTTAAATTCTTCTCCTGTTGGCCCTGCACCTTCTCCAGTGCATTCTCTTCTAATCGATTATTTCCAAGACCCCCCCTCTCCCTTTTGTGAAGCACACTTTAGAGATGTCAGAAATAGAAAGCCATAGGTGCACAGCGCAGCCAGCTTCAGCTTCTCCGTGTGCTGTAAGGCTGGGATCAATAGTTTTTTTCTGACGTTTAGAGAATCTATCTTTGAGGCAGCATCACTGCTAACACAACCATCTTTTCTGTACCATCTCCACACAGCCTCCCAGTTACAGTATAGTCTTTATACTTGGTAATCACAACTGTTGCCGGCCTCTTAGAATTTCCACATAGGTTTGTGGAGTCAGTGTCTCAGATTACATGATACAGGATTCATTTGCCTGGGATTGCCTTGACTGCTTAGATGACATTTCACATTTTCATTGTATGATCTCTTGTTCTATGATTTTTGTATTTTTATATTTGTTTGTTGTTGTTGTTTGTTTGTTTTTTGATTTGGTACACTTTTGGTTACTTTGTATTTTGCATGGGTTATCTTTATTTATTTATTCATTTATTTATTTATTTTTAACAATGTTGGTCTTAAACAGTTGTGCTCCTTAAATCCTATTTTTCCTGTGTGTGTTTTACTTTCATGATGTCTGGTAGTCTGTGCGGGCCAGACTCCCCAGTACCTTGGGAATCCAAGCTCCTTCTGCATCTCCTTGATGCTTGCTTTTCTGTCTCAGGCTGTCAGTAGGGAAGAATACAAGAGAGAAAAGAGATGCTTGCAAATTGTATTTGCACTCTCCTGAAAAACTAGGCAGGACATTTCTTCCAGGCTCCGCTCCCTGCTGCCTTCACCATGAGTGACCTGTAGGGCTGCCACTCACCTATCTGTGAGATCCCTTTAGGGTGCTCTAGACTTGTCATGGTTCATAACTTAGGCCTGAGGTTTGGCTTCTGCTGCTTGGAGTTAAGCTGGTGGGGGTTTGGGGTATGGGGTATGGGGAATCCATATTGTATAGGCAGAGAAAGGGTTATATCTATTGAGGTTTCTGGCTTTATATGTTAATTTTCTAAAACTTCCCTGCCTCTTGATTAACAAAGAACATGCGTTTTGCTCTGTTTTGCTGTTGTCTAACATTTGAAATTTAAATGAGTTTGGCTATTTCTTTTGAAGCCAGTGCTTTGTGGTCTGTTGCAATATAATGATAGTTTAGATGATAAATGACCTTACTGTTACCATAAGCCCCTGTATCCTTAACTTGGTCCAGGCATAATAAACACTTGTTTTTCTTTGAGTTTTCTTTGATAGGAAAATACATTCTAACTTTCCCTGGGTCAGATAGGACAAGGACAGTGACAAAAGCATATGGCCTGCTTGCCATAGGTCTGTTTTGGAATGATGCTTTACAGAAGAATATTTGGGGAAAAAAAAAGTAAATTATAAGGTTTTATTAGTTAAGTGTTAATTTATAGGGATTCATATTCTGGGTCAACACTAAAATGTCTACTGGATAGCACCAAAATATTGGGGTTAAATATATCTTTTCTTATTGATAATTAAAATTTTATGACTAATATTTATTTTATTTTTGTGGGGCTCAGAGAGAAGTTTGGAAATGTGCCTTGAGAGGAAGTACATGGTTATATAATTTGTATAATAGTATGTCACAGAAATTGATGTATAATAAACTTTCATTCACACAGCTTCTAAATTTAGTGACTTGAATTTTCACATTGCTCTCCTCTAGAACTATCCTTGTTTTGTTACTTTATCTGAATGAATGTAACAGTTTTAAAGAAACTAGAAAAATTTGCAGGTGGCTTTGTTTAGTCATTTTGAATGAATTAACTAAAAGGAATATATTTAAAGAGCTAAAATTAGTCCACAATGGATATGAGAATACACTTTATAAACCACTCAGGTTATCCAGTTTGTTCATTGCCCTGGTCCTTGTCATTTGCTATTTTAGTGTCCTAAGACTAGATTTTTGTCTAAAGATCAGTTTTTGAAAACCACACTTCTTTTCGCATTCTAAATATTTCACAAATATTATAACTCCCATGCCTTAGTTGGTTCCAGAAGCCTTGGAGGGCATCCTAGCAGTTACTGGTTGGAAGTGCGCAAACCCTGTCCCACAGTCAACTCGGCTACTGCCCAGTGTTGAAGCTGGGTTTCCAGTCCCTGTGATGGTTCTGTGAGCAATGTGATCACTTTCCTGTTACTTCTTTGTTTGTGTGACCCAACTCAAGTCCTCAAGCTGGGTTTTGTTACACTGCCATCAGCATGGCGTAACAAGCCTACCGAGTCTTGGGTGCCTTCCTCATATCTGTGGAGTCCTGTGCTGCTCACTAACCAAAAGGTCTTCATACAGCAGCGAGACTTGGGGAATGCCATCTGGGCACAGAGGAGCGAGGACTCTGAAGTGCCCCAGTTTAAAACCAAGGTTAGATGCTACCTGGCGCCCTTTATCCTGTGTTCCTCCTCCACACTCACTCTACCTTCCAAGAGTTCATTTTTGTCTCACAGTTGCTATTTCTCCTTCCCCTGTCCGTTTTTTTTTCATCTGACAATCTTTCTTCATTCATGAAAAAAACAGCAGCCATTGAGCCCAAACTAGATCTAACTTAGGCTTTTCAAAAATTGATTTCCCCAAACTCGCATGTATTTCCAGCATCTTGCCTGGTTTTGTTAGGTATTTAAGGTCTATGTTTCCACGTGGATCTTGAATTCTATCCTCTGCATTCCTGAGGAACATGTGATGTAAACTCTTGAATACTCAGCCTGTTTCCTTCACTGAGAAGATTCCATCATGTCTGGGACTCTTTGGGTGGCAGAGGAGCCATGCCCTTCCCAGCCTTCCCTCTCTTGACACAGTTCCCATCTAGAGCAGAACCTCCAGAAGGCATGGTCTCCATCCCCCTGACCCCCCACACTTGTCTGTTCCTAGCCTGGTTTCTGCTTCCTTTGGTCTATCACGGTTGCTCCTCAGACAATGACGTCTGTGAAATCAGCCCCAGAAGAGGCTCCTGCCTCTGACCTTCTCAGTGGACTCCCCAGTTCTGAACTCTCACTGCCTGTGAAATGCTTATAGCAAGTCTCTCTTAGTCTTTCTTTGTAACTGACCTGCGCTCTCAGTCTCTCCATCAGTGTGTATCTGTGTCTGTCTCCTTGTTCTCCTTCCAGAGACTGAATACCTTCCATTAAGCATCAGGGTTTGCCAAGCTTAGAGTTTTGGTGGGTTCTATTCTTATTCTATACTCTTGTCCTAGGCTATCTGTAGAAATAATTTGAATTGCCTTGGTTTTATATCTGTGACTCAATAAATTTGTACGAAACCCATCCTGTCTACCAACCCTCATCGTGATGGCTCTCTGTATATATTTTGGAGGCATCTCAAATGTGAAGTGTTGTTTACCACAATGATCTTTCCAGTTGTGCATGCCATGAACTTGTGAGTTTTGTTGGGTTCCTTATCCACAGGAACTTAGTTTACCACGTTCTTGCCCCCAGGTATCTGTGTAGTCCGCCTGTCTCTTCTTTCTATCCCTCCTGCCACCAGCCATTCCGTGCCATCACCCATTTCCTAGATATCTGACTGGTCTGTTTGTTTGCTAATCATTGGCAATGTAATCTTTGAAAGACAAAAACACCCATACAAGCCCCAAGCTTGCAATTGCTGTCAGATGCAGTCCTATGGCAGACTACAAGGCGAGCATTTTCTGTCCTGGCTCGGCTCATTGGCAAGCAGCTGCCTTCCGTGCTCTCACTCTGTCTCTCTGTGTCTCTGTCTCTCTCTCCTTGCCCCTGTCCCTGCAGTGTGGATAGTGTTTCTTCCTTGCCAGATTCCTTTTCTTGTCTTCCACGAGCCTCATCACCTGGCTGTGTCCTGACCTCTACACAGGTATTATTTCCTTAGGAAGTCAATCAACTCTGTCACCATGGAGATTGCCCAAGACTTATCATAGACATTTTTTTTGTTCTTTACAGTCCTTTACATATGTGTAACTTCATAATTAATTCTGTAATAATTTAATGGAAATATTTTTCTAGGTGACAGAAATAATAGGGTCCTGTTTTCATTTTCCCCACTGTTTTATTACCCTGATCCTACACAATTCTTTGTCATATAGTTGGACAGCCAGTATGATGGCTTTCCACAGGTAAAGGTTCTTGCAGCTAAGCCTGACAACCTGCTAACCCTAACCCCTAACTCTGAGTTCTATTTCCAGGACCCATCCGTATGTTGGAAGGAGAGAACTGACTCTAACACATTTTCCTCTGACCTTGACATGTGGTGTGTGGTACATGCACACCTATACACACATGCACAGATAAATAAATAAGTGCAGTGATTTTTGAGACATAGTCTTACTGTGTAGCCTTGGCTGACCTAGAACTCCCTAAATAGACCAAACTACCCTAGAACTCACAGAGATCCTCCTGCCTTTGCCTCCTGGGTGCTAGGCTTAAGGTCATGTGCCATCATAGCCAGTTTTAAATTTAAAGTAGTGGCATACATAGTTTTGGCTCACACATTTCCGAATGAATGAAGAATAAATGAATGAATGAATGAATGAAGCCAGTTTATTTGGAGGTTTGATTCTGGCGGTGATTTTGAGCAAGCTATTGCACAGGTTAAAGCATTTCTTCTACATCTCCTAAATAAAGTGGACAATTGTACATAATGTTAGGAGTGACAAGTGCAGAGTCTAGTGCCAGCCCATGAGTGGCAATAAATTATATAATTATGATTATTGTTACCTGAGTATCTGCAATTTCTTTCTTTCTAAATTGAATGTTTTGTATCTATTTAAGATACCTTAAATCTCTAAGGAGAATAATAAAGACAGGGTTTAGCTATTGAGGTTTTTTAAAGTCTAATTCAGGAACCCTCTCCCGTGCCTGCCTGCCTGCCTGCCTGCCAGCCAGCCAGCCACACCACACACACACACACACACACACACACACACACACACACACACACACACACACTGCATTGTCTTTGCCTGCTTGCCTGTGATTTTTATGTACATGTTTTTGCCTTCACATTTGGTGTCTTCTAATAAGACCCATCTTGATGCGACTTACAAGGAGGACCAACTTTCGCAGCAACTTTGGAAACTGGAGTGGCTTCTTTGGCACCTTTGTAGGTATCTAGGCCCCAATATTCTTTTGTCCTACTCCGCCTAGGCATCCGAGAACTCGGGTATTTCACCAGATATGGCAGGGCATGGGGATGTGAAGTGTCCCCTTACTGTGAGCTCCCCTTTCTGTGATAGCATCAGTGTATTTTTAACTGGGACTTAACAATTGTAAAGTAGCTCAAAGTATGTTGTACACTTCTTTCTGAGTACTGGTACTCTGACATGCCACTATCTGAGTGACAGCTAGGAATGCTTGTTTCAGAGCACAGTTGTTCTAGGGCAAGGGAAATTGTGTTTTTCTTCTGTTACTACAAAGCCTTAAAATTGAAATCTCTTTTGTTTGCAGTTCTTGTTTTTTTTTTTTTTTTGAGAAAGACTGTATTTAATTAATGTAATTAGTTAATTTTTTAATTTTAATTTTTAATTTTATTTTTTAATGATCCATGATCTCATGTATCCCAGGCTGGCCTCTAAATTGCTATGTAACTCAGCACTTGTCACATGGCCCAGGATGTCCTTGAATTCTCTATCTCCTGCCTTTACCTCCTGGGTGCTGGGATTACAGGTGTGCATCACCGGGTTTCATTATCTTATTAAAGAACACAGAATTCAATAGAACAGTCAGCTGTCAATTATTCAGCTCGCATTAGAAGACACAGAGGCTAGTGGACAGGTGGTCACCATTCTTGTCTGGAAAGCTATCTATCTATTTATTTATTCAGCTAATATTTTTATAAATAAATTATATTAAATAAAGCTTCATATTTGATTTATAATATGTTGTTAACATTCAGTTTGTGTGTATGTATGTGTGAGGGGGGAGAATGTGTGAGTGTGTGTGTATGTGTGTGTGTGTGTGTGTGTGTGTGTGAGAGAGAGAGAGAGAGAGAGAGAGAGAGAGAGAGNGAGAGAGAGAGAGAGAGAGAGAGAGAGAGAGAGAGAGAGAGAGAGAGAGAGAAAGTGTGTGTGTTTATATATACCATATAAAATACTTTGGCTGAAATAGTTCAGTTGTATGATATATTTAGTTCTCGGTTCAGTTCTCTTTATTGTATTTTTTTTTTCAAATAAGTCATGACTTTAACTCTATTAGATGTTAAATTAATCCTTACTGAGAAAAATATACATTTGTGTAGTAGTTTTCCCCTTGGTAGTTGACAGTGAAATAGAGTTTCCATTGAACTTATAAAATAATATATTTATATAATTAAGGCTAGCATTATTGCTAATTCCAGGGAGGGCTAAGGAAGGGTTCTGAAGGGGAGGGCATAGACTTGGGTATGCTGAAAATTAGAGAGGTGTGTGTATGTGTGTGTGTGTGTGTGTGTGTGTGTGTGTATGATATTTGAGATTTTGACTGGAAATGGAAGCTAAGCTAAGGGGCTGAAGAGAAGGCTGAGGCGTTAAGAGCACTGATTGCTCTTTCAGAGGACTTGGGTTCAATTCCCAGCAACTACATGGAAGCTCCCCACTGTGTAACTCCAGTTCCAGGTGATCCAATACCCTCCCTCAGACATTCAAGCAGGCAAACACCAGTGCACAAAAATAACCTTGAATAAAAATGAAATGGAGGAAGGAAATGGAAGCTGAGTAGAGGCACCTCTGGCAGTGGCCTGGGGCTGAGGGCTTTCCACATCATTTCAAACCCAGGGGGTATTTCTGCTGGGAATGGATTGAAGGCCTTTCATTGTGCCTTTGGGTTATTGTCAGACCTGATGGCTTTAACCAAGATGGTCCTGGGAGGATGAGAAAGGCCCAGAGGGAGAAAATTCCCATCTTCTGCTTCTTGGGACATCTGGGCATGGCTGAGAAGATATGGAAGAATGTCTAATGAGCCAGGTCTGAGTCATGCTTTTGCTAACACATTTTGGGGTTTGCCTAGTAGGGCGCATTTCAGGGTGTTAGTACCGAATCAGCCGTCATGCTGTAGGAACACACTGCAGGAGATTTACTTAATCACGATCAAAATGTAATCTCAGATCATACTTCAGCTGAGACCTTTCTGAGCAAGATAAGCGCTTCTAAGTTCCATCAGTCCATTCTGTGCTTAAGCACACTTGCTGCTCATGGACTCTACTCTGTGGCTTTCCTCACAGGGACGGACGGCTCTGTAGAGGGTGCCATCACATTGCCATCCCGTGACTTCTGTCCATCACCAGCATAGACCCAGCCCATGTACACTAAGGGAAAGTCTGATTTTTGTTCACTTCCTGGCATGGGAAGTCTCAGAGACTGAGGCAGATTCTGAGCTTGCTCTGGGAGGTGCCTTCTGCAGGGTATGGAAGCAAGGTGGGGTTCCAGATCTGTGGGGTTCCATTGTGAACCCCAAATACTGATGCTTAATGCATCTCTGCACAGCAAGCCACACTTCCTCTCTGGTTTGGGGGAAATGTCCTGTGCTCCCTGCTTCTAGCAATGTGACCACCAACCTGCTGTGACAGTGTGTATCTCCTTCCTCTGTGTCTTCCCCTGGGATGTTGTATGTTGTTGGTGATAGCTTGGCCAGGAGGCTCTCCCAGCTTCCCAGCTTCTAGCAGGTCTCTCATCTTCCACCCTCAGCTCAGTGTGCTTGTCTGTTTTCAAGCCATGTTGCACATCCACAGTTCCTGGAAAATTACTTGTCATTTTTGCTTATCACCTAAAATAATAACCGTTTCTTTCCCATTGTAGCATCTGCTAATAATGGCAGAACTATTTAAAAGATTATGATAATCTGTCAAGAGGATTATCTTGCACCCTTTCCAAAGCAGAGTGGAATCTGAACAACATAAAGGGCAGGTTTTTTAGCTAAGGATTTTGACTAAGGTTTTACTCTGTGTTCATATTCATGCTGAGTGGCTGGAGGCACTGAGGTTTTGAAGTTGGAAATGTTTACAAACCGCCCAGAGTAAACGTGCACCACCTAATTCTTTTTTTAATCCATACCTTTGCCCTGGTTCCTTTAAAATCCACCCTCATTGGCCCATCTCCATGCCAAGAGTGCATACAGCTAACTATACAACGCACATAGCAAATAAATAGGGCTTTAAAGGGAAGACTCACTGTTAATCATGAAGTGTGATACCTGCTGGGAAGGATTTGGGATGCTTTTCATACTTTTGTACTCTGCTGACTGTTTCACTGGGAACGTGTACTTATTCTAAAGATGAGTAAAAGTATGTTGCAATGGGAAAATGCCTTAAATAAGACAGTACATTTAAAAAGCATGGTGAAATTTGTGTATTGAGCAACACCCCTGGAGCTAATTAATTACCTCTTCTGTTCCTCCGAGAAAAGCACATTCGTACAATTAAGAGCTGTACTCATGGACATTTTAGAAGTGTTGTCCTCTAAGCATTTAAACTGTAACCCCAAGGTACAATGAAAACCTGAAACAAAAATAACAGCACCCCAGAATCCTGGTAAAATGTCAGTCTGTCTGGCTTGGGATTAACTGGGCTACATATTCATTTACCTGAATGTGTTTATTTCTTTAAGATAATTCCTTAAAAAAAATTCTTTTTATTTGGTGTAGTTTTTTTTTTTTTTAAATAAGATAGTTCTTTATCTTTGGAAGTCAGTATCTGTTACTAAAATGAAGGGGATGTTGTAGTCCCTCCCTTGCAAACAGTGACGTAGCAGCTTTGTTTAAGACATCATGATCTACTCACTTATTTTCATTTGTCTTTTTTTCCAGCATTATAAATTGAGTTTTTTTTTAAGGGTGAACTTAATATGGCAAAATGTTTGTTAGTAGGTGGAATTTAATTCTGCAAAGGGAAATTTGGGTTTTTGATCTTAGTATTAGACTTAATTACTAGCTGCTATCCTGGGACAGTGCTTAGGGAAACCTGATTATAGATCAGAAATTTATTAGCAATTCTGTTTTATAGTTTTTTTTAACAGTCCTATCCTTCATGAATTTATGATGTCATACATTTAAAGAATGAGTAGATGGGCCCATGTTTTGAATGTATAAAAATAAATTATAGGGGATCTTTAAGTTGTTAAGAAGTTTAAACATGTTCAATAGTTCTTTGTTCTGCATGGGTTTTTCTTGTCTAATAGAAGCGTATTTTCTTGTTAATCATGTAAGCCCTTTATGTCCAATCATGACCTTTTAAACATGTATTGTTGTTAGGTGTTTATGGTGTGTGGGGTCACTGGACAGCTTCACGGAGCTGATTTTCTCCTTTGTGTTGGCTCTGGGGATTGAACTCAGGTTATCAGGGTTGCCTGTCATGTGCTTTCACCCACGGGCCGTCTTATTAGCCCAGTTGTATGCTTTGAAAGACTCTTGTTAATAAAATTCTGGTTATTAACTATTTACATAGTTGGGTTTTTCTTTATATAAAGGTATGCCATGGAATTTTCTCTTTAACAACATGTTGATTTAAATTTGGAATTTTGCAGTATTTGAGTGTTTCAGACATTCAGACATTTTATTTTTATTAGAAATCAAGACTTTCTATTTTTTTAATTAAAAAAATGTGGTGTGTGTATGTGTGTGTGTGTGTGTGTGCTTGTGTTCTTGGGTGGGGCCACAGGTACAATGTTGGTATCTCCTTCACCTTTGTTTTGTATTAAGGCAGAGATGCTCCCTGGACAACTGTCATGCCAACCAGCTCTGCCATCATACCTGATGTTTAAAAGTATGAGTTCTGCCATCCAAACTCGGATCCTCAGGCTTCCAGGGCAGGTGCTTTATTCTGAGCCATCTGTCTCAAGCCCAGAAGTCCTGATACCTAGCATTGGGTAATTTCTTCAGTGTGCTTCTAGACCCTTATCTACATACTTATCTACATACTTATGACTTAGTTTCCAGGCAGGGTCTGTTTCTAGGTTAGTTTTCCAAACAATTTTTTAAAGTTGTGATTTGGGGTGTGGGGAGATGGCCCAGCATTTAAGAGCACTGGCTTCTCTCCCAGAAGACTCAGGTTTGATTCTCAGCACCTACATGGTGGCTGACAGCCAACGGTTTGTAACTCCAGTTCTAGGGGATCCGAAACACTCTCTGACCTCCCTGGACGATGCATGCACAGTGGTGCACAGACTTACATGCAGGGAAAACACGCACATGCAGTTAAAACGGCACCTGCCGAGGGTTTGTCACTTATGCCTTGTTGTGTCCACGGACCGCGCTTCAGACTTAATATTCTCCACCCTTCTTCATTTTCAGGTTCTCTAAGCAGTGTTCTTTAAGTCAGTTTTTTCCCTCTTAGCCATCAAGAGGAAGCACATCTCTGCCTGAGCGGGGCTCTTTGATCTTCAGAGAGCTTTATCTAAGGAGAGATTAAACAGTCTCTAGGGCATTTTCCCAGAGAAGTGGAAATCGCTTCTAGAGATTTCAGATCAGGTGACGCTGCCTCTCTGAATTAAGACAGGGAAATAACTGAGTTGAGCAGGGCTTTCCTCCTAAGCGATAAACTTCCCTTTGCCTGGCTCGCAAGTGCCCACGCCAACACTGGTGGCCCCAGGCAGCTCCCTTCTGCAGATCTACCCTGCTTTCTGTGAGCAGTGGTTTCGGAAAGAGTCCCCCGGGTTTTTCTTCTTGGGATGGAGTTTCAGGATGGTCTCTTCTCAATCTATAGTTTCAGCTTAGAAAAACCCGAAGAGAGCACCACAGAATGCCCACACTCTTTGGTCATGGTATAGGCCAGAGCAAGCCTGACAGGCACTGGACTGCAGGATTCTGAATGTGTCCAATTGTCCTCCTGTCACAGTGTAGCAACTTTGATTATCCCTGGAGGTCCTCCGTTTTGGTAAAGAAATACAGAATCTGTGATCAAACTAAATTTCTGTTATCCTGTTCATTCTAACCTTCAAATTACAGCTAATGGCCTGTGAATTTGTGGATTCGCATGTTTATGTAAGTCTGATGAGGGACTGGGGAGATGCCTCAGTCAGTAAAGTACTTGCCATGCGAACATAGGACCCGTGTTTGACCCCCAGTACTTACATAAAAACTGGAAGCTAAGGCCAGTGCTGGGGGATGACCCTATCTCAAAATAGGAGAGAGCTACAGAGGAAGAAACCAGACATGTACCTCCAGCCTCCACATTCCTGGCACACATGTGCTCGTGTAAGGACCTGTGGGTACACGCACATGCACACACAGGCACATGCACGCCTGCCTGAGGGTCTCATGTCATCAGGTAGAAGTCCTTGGGGAACAGAGACTTTCACAGGACTCATTGGGAAGTGTCCTGAATTAGGGCTGTGAATGGAGAGGAAGCATGTCCGGATGCTCCAGGGAGGGTTATAGTCTGTCTTCTAACGGCAATAGTTGAGGAGACACAGAAAATGCAAAACTAATAAGAGAAGGAAGCTTCTTAATTCCTCGTTAGAAATTCCAGGCACTTTTGTGAAATTTTGAGAAAATGGCTTAGCCTATGTTCTTCCAGTTTGAGAAGCTTGGAAGAAAATATCATATAAATGCAAATTTCTGCTATTACCATTTCATCTTGTTTATTTTACTTAAGGCATGGAGAATATGGCAACTGCTTAATGTACAAGGCATCACCTATGAAATATTTCTTTATCACATAAATACTTTGCTGTTTCTCCTTCTTCTTATTAGTCTGACTCGACCAAGATAAACCTTGGCAACACCTGGAAACTGTCGTGTCTCTTTGGGGACTCTTGGGGCACAGGCTTGAGTAGCTACCAGTTGATAAAATTTTATGTCCTTCATTTCATTAATTAGTTTAGGAAAACTATTTGAATTTTATATATAAATGCTGGCTAATTACTTGAGTCATGAGAACACTGAATGAGGTCCCAGTGTCCTATTAATTCCTTCAGGTCTGAAAATTTTCCTATAATTGGTTTGGCAAGAGGATTGAGCTAGATTAGAGACTAATGAGGAGATAAGTGTGTAATGTTAATGTGATGGAAAGCTGAGATTGTCAGCAAATGGTATTAGGAATCAAGAGTGTTCTTATTTCACTGTTTCCTTCTGCAAACCCATTATCTTCCGATATTGTAAATTGGATTATTTTGCGCCATTATTTTTTTTTAATATGTGTTAATCCTCAAACTATAGGTAGTTAAAACCTTGGCAATTAAGGAGTCATTAATACAAAGTGAGCAATATGAGCAGTCAGTTTAGAATCTTCAAATAATTCAGATGAAATGGAGTTTTGCATATTTACATATGTAAAATGGTGTGAATTAGGAATTAGAACTGTTGTCCAGTGGAGATTTCCAGGCCGGTGTAGCCTGCCATCCAGTGCAGGGCTGATAGAGGGCATTGTGCGGAAATGGACATCCTGTGCTTTTATTAGCCAAGCACCAAACAAGCCTTCCCTGGTACTTGGCTCCGCTTTCACACAAATGTAAAATATTTCCTGGGACTTCACTCCTGTAATCTTTGTTGTGGTTGAGACAAGATCCGCACAACATAGCTGTGGCTGGCCTGGAACTTGCTGGGTAGACCAGGCTGGCCTCAGAATCATTGAGGTCAGCGTGTCTCTGCCTCTCAGCTGCTGCCCCACGCTGTGAGGACATTAGGCCAGCTTTCCTCACAGGGGAACAAAGCAGCAACACATGGAGATCTCTTGTATTGAACTGAGTAAAGATTCCTCTCCTTTTATTATAATCAAATTTAGCCAGGCATGGTGGCTATGCCTTCCTTTACCACCAGCACTCGGGGAGATAGAGGCAGGTAGAGCTCATAGTCGGAGGCCAGCCTGGTCTACAGAGTGTGTTCCAGGACAGCCAGGGCTACACGGAGAAACCCCGACTCAAAAGTTAAAAATAATTAAAAAAATATTTATAAAAGCAATCAAATTTAAAATCATATACAACTACAGTCACTTTTACTTGAAGTATGTGATAGTCTTGGGCATTTTTCTTAGTTTTATTTTTTTTCTTCTCTAATCTTCGTACCCATCTTTCAAATTTTGACTAACATTCTGGAAGAGGTGTGGTCTTATAAGCCTTTTCTTACTTTTTAGCCACATCTCCTTCCTAAATGGGTTCCGTGCTTGTGATTTACGCAGGCTCCAGAGCTCCTTGCCTGCCAAAGGATTACAAATATGCCTTTGCACACCTTGCTTTCTGGCTCCCAACAGACTCCACTTTTAGAAATAGTGATGTTAGTCTTGGATTACCTTCTGCTAGACATAGAAAAATTGTCTGAAGTCACACATTCTGAGAAAGATTTGATTAAGCATGTGGTGTAAGCTTAGTCCACTGTTAAGGAACTGTGAAAGAAAATGGGGAAAAAAATCTTTTTCAAAAACTTATTTTGCAGTTTTAAAAATGTTGAAGTCTACTTGAAGAGACATGACTAACATGTTTGAAAAGAACACAGGACAAACACAGCGTATAGAGTATGTTCCAGAAATGGATACATGTGTAGCATTGTTATTGTGGCTTCCCTGTTGCAAGGACCCCCCCACCCCCACCCAAGGAAATAGGATAGTGTGTTTCTATTTGTTTGTTTGTTTGAACTCTTAACTGCCCTGCCTCCACCTCCTGTGTGCTGGGCTCACATGCTTGTGTATCAATTTCTTATTGAAGATTAGAGTGATCTATAAAGCCTTCAAGTTTAAGTTGTTAGTTTGCATTAGAAGACCCCAAGGTCAGTGGCTTACCTAGGTTACACTCTAGCCGATTGCTATCACAGAACACACAGGTCAGCCAAGTGTTCTCAGACTTTGGTTTTATTCTGGAGTGGAACTAGCGCGCCCAGCTAGTGCAGTCGAGACGCACAGAGACTGTCCCCTTGCCTGGGTCATTCCCATCCTTTTCCTATTGCTACTTCCTCTTCCAATGTCGTTATCCTCTTGGTTTGTGTATGCAGTGTCACAAAAGCCTGAAAGGAAGCTGAAAAGTGGTCAATATAAGAAAACACGGCTGCCAATAAGTGACAAATGGCTAAAATACATGAAGCAGGGCCTTGCATCTATACTCCATACCCTAACCCTTTCACCAGACACACTTGTGTCTCAAAACTGTGATGCCACCAATGCCTTTTCCCAAGCTAGGAGTCACCTCACACATGCAGACAGCGAGAAGGCAAACTGTGTTTTAGTGTATACTGTCTTGCACCTTATACAAATGTGTTACATCATAGCCTTAGAGGCCTATGTTGAATATTTTACTAGTGATTTTGTTGAATTTCTACTGAGTCTTTGGTAATGCAGCTACTTCTGCTCATTTGTTAGGTAACCACCTGATTTAGGTTTACATGTTTATATTTACAGCTTAGCTCACTGTGTGCATATGAGAGTGTATGCATTCGTGTATGTGTGCATTCAAATTCTTAAATTTTTTTTACTGACCACTTTCGTTGTTTAGTGATTTTAATGTATGGTGTATTCATCATTATTGTGTAAGTATTTTGATTTTTAAATTCTGATTTATTCTTTTCTTGATGGATTATATAGAAATATATTTTTAAGTGATAAAGATACCTTAGGTTTTTAAAAGGACACTGACTTCTGACTCCGTTACACTGCTTTTAGAAGACTCAAACTGTATTGTGCTGCTTGTTTGGAATCTTTTAAAATTTCGTTATGACCCAGTGTTTAGTCATGTCTCATGCATGTTTTACATTTGAATAAGAATCTGTTTTCCTTGTATTAGATGCACAATTTTAAACACATCTCTAAGTCAGCTTGCTGATGATAATGTCTACATCTTCAATATCTGTAACGATTATCTTTTTAAATCTGGTTATTCAGCAATTGCTGGAATGTTAAAGTAGTCCACTGTGTGGTAGCTCTGTACATTAAAAAAAAAAAAAAACTTTCAATGTTTTCCTTTTTATTTTGAACTTACTAAGTGGTATGGTGGCAAGTTAGTGTCCCCCTCTCCTGTAAATGTACTTGCATTCTAAAGCACGAGTCTGTCAAGTCCTCAGTTTACAAGGCCACGTTGAATAGAGGGACTGAATGAATCCTGTCATCTTTAAATAGGGAACAAGTCTTGAAATATTTGGTGGGCCCAATGTAGTCCCAAGGGTTCTAAAATGTTAAAGAAATAGGCGAGAGATGCCACCAGCCATTGGTGGCCTTGAAGGTGTGAGTGGTGACAAATCAAAGGCTGCAGTCATGCTTAGACACTTTATAGGTCAAGAGGGTGTGTTTTTCTTAGAACCTGAAGCATAGAGTTGTGTTGGTTTAATAAGGGCATGCTTACATTATCTTTTTCTATTTCCGTTCCTTTTATAGTTCTTCTAAAAGTTAAATAACAGTCCAAAGATCTCTCCATAACAGTTTAAGAACCTTCTAGTGATTTTTGGCCCAACTCAATCTCTTTCATCTTTGTACTTCTTAAAAATTCTTAGTCCTTTATTGTTTTTATTTGTAATTCTCACATTTAGCAGCAGCATTATTGTTTGGAATTAATCATGTGTTTACTGTTTTATTCTGGGCCCAGTTCTTATGACTAACTGGATATCTTGATTGGGTTCATCTTCTCTACCAACTAAAGAATTGAAAAGGTTGGAAAAACCTAGAACACAGCAAGCACCGCAGACAGAGCCAGCCAGCAGAGAAAGGCTTTTCTTAGGGGAGAAGACACCCATGCAGCACACACACTTTCAGAGAAGCAAGGGGGATGTGAGAAGCCCAAGCCCCAGGCTGGGTCCCTCCCTGAAGGCTTTTGTGTAAGTCTTTGAGGGTTGGTTAGTTTGAAGAGAGATGTATGGCTGATTGCCCCACAGCTGTTATGTAAATATGCCTTAGTCAGGCCTTGAACTCATTGAGCCCATGGTCCCTACTGACCAGAGAAAAATCCCACAAAGTCTTTGTTTTAACCTGCAAAATTTTGTTTCAGTTCAGATGTATAAGGAAGAAATTGGCCATCTTGGAAGTTCACCATCTTTATTGCCTAATCAAAGTCCTGGTTGGCCATTGTCTGTCTGCCTGTTCATCTGTCTGCCTACCTGCCTGCCTGCCTGCCTGTCTGTCTGTCTGTTAGGCAGTTTGTCTAACTCCTAGCCCTTCATTCTCATGCTACACTTCTAGATTCACCCTCTTTCTTCCTGACCTTCTTTTCCTGATTTTTGTTTGTCTGAACAATTCCCCTATTTTGCAATTGCATTTGAAGGAATTATTTGCTTTGAAATTCTAGCCCAACAGCTATTTTCTGTCAATATCAATATTATTATTTTCTTTCTACATCATTAAATATTTTACTGTCTTCTAACTTTTAATATTTCAGGTAAGAAGTTCCCTGGAAACTGAATGTCTGTTCCTGTCATTGTCTGTGTGTCTGTCTGTCTTATGTTTTCATGACCATGTATGTACCTAGGAGTCATTGTGATTGATTCACAAGTCATGTCTACCTTCATTCCTAGAAGACGTGGTCATTTCTTCCCTCTAATTTTTATTTTTATTTATTTTTTTGCTGTTCTTGAACTAGATTCCTAGTTTATATCGGTTAAACCATCTCTAATTTCTTTCTATTAACTTTTCTTTTACATTTGCTGCATTTTGGGAGTTTTTGTTGTTGTTGTTCTTTTGGTTTTTTGTTTTTTAATTTCCCATATTATAGATTTCCCTGTCAGTTGAGTCTATCTGCTGTTGGTACATCTGGCTAGCACACTGGTATACAGTTGGATGGGGACTTTTGGAGATTAAATGGCCCTCAAGTGTAAGTTAGTAGTTGAACAGTGTCTTTTCTTTGGTTGTCCTTGGTCACACTTGGATCAAATCATCTATTAAAGTCACATTTACATAAGGCTAGAGGGATAAGATGAAAGTAAGCAATTCTTACTAGCTGTCATATTAGCATGGTAGCCTGCAATCAAATATATTCTTTGTAAAATGTGTTAAGAATTCTTGCTAGCCTGTATAAAAGACATATAATCCAGGTATTTTATTTACAATCCATAAGCCTAAATTGGGCAGGTTTGGAGTTATTCTAACTCATTCCCAGTCATATGTCCCTTGTTACTTGCTGTTTTTCCTGGCCATGTGCTCATGGTCTATCTCCTTTCATGGCAGCCTCCTCCAGTCTCCATGTTCTTCCTTCTCCTTCCCTCTTCTTTCCCCCTCTCTACCTGTAACCCCTAGCCATGTAACTGAAAACCAGCCTATCTCTATCTACTGGCCAATCACAGGCTTTAGCCTTTTATTAACAAATTAACTTGGGGAGCGCGGTTATATAACATTATTTGGTATACATGAGGATCTCCTTGTTGGGAGGATGCACCAAATCTTGGGGTCAGTATTTAGCATTCGAATTCAAACAGCAAACCTAAACAGCGCTTTCTAGAAAGCAGTGGTTCCTTTCCTGGCCCACAGTGCAGTGTTTTAGTTACTTTTCATGCTACCATGACCTGTGAGAACTGTGTAAGGGAGGAACAGCTTCTCTTCGCTCATAGTTTCCAAGTCGTTTCAGTCCTCACAATGAGGAACTCATCTAGGATGGTGGTAAGATATAGATAGGGCCATGGCTTGTTCTCATCATGGCTGAGCAGGTAGCAATCTATAGGTTGGAAACGGAAGTGGTAAAGCCTCTACTGACCCACTTTTTCCAGCCAAGCCTCACTTCAAATCAAGTCTCTATAGCCTTCAAAGTAGCACCACAAGCTATGTTATTGCAGAGAAAACCAAGAGTTTAAACCTAAGTCTGTGGGGGGCATTTCAACTTCAAACCCTTTCTGTTACTCAGCAAGGTAAAAAGCCTGCTCTCTCTGCCTTCATTTTGTATCTTTTACCCTTTCTTTGGGTCAAATTCCTGTTCACATCTGTAGATGGGCATGCTAATTACGCAAGGAGTACACCCCTAAAAACTGGCCGTAACCTAACCTGTCAACCCCTTTGCAGGCTGAGGGCACAGAGCTAAGAGTAAGTAAAGACTAAAGCTCTAGGGTCCAGGTCAGATCTCATCTGAAGTGCTGCAGCCCTTGTCTTGAACCTGCCTTCACCATGGGCCACCTCCCTGCCCTTCAGGAGCAATCTCTTCTGGGGACCACTTGTCTTCTTCCACTTTAAGGACTTACTAGGCATCACCTTCCAGAAGGCTGTTAGGCAATGGCCAGCCAGCCCCCAGCTTGGCCAGGGCTGCATAAGTATCCATCCTTCTTCCCCTCATTCACCTTTTTGAATCTGGAGCCCATGTCGTGCCCCAGTGATGGGCTGAGACGGCCTGATCCCTGTCTCCTCAGCACAGCCATGGGGATGGGTTTCTCTCTGCCTCTTTGTTTGGCATTCTTTGCTTTTGAAAGATGGATGTTGAAGTATGCATGAGGCAGTCTCACGCAGGTGGTACAGATGTGAAGGGAACTTAGCAGAAAGATCGTCAACAAGCCAAACGCTAGTCATCAGTGTGGTTGCTGCTGTCCGTTTAGGTATGTGGTCAGCTGCTCTTGTACTTTTTGCAGCATTCGTAACTTGTATGGTAGACTTACTCGTGTGTTCCTCCTTCCATGGCTTGAGTTGATAAGTTACTGGCGAGAGCTCCATCTGCCCCGCCTAGGTTTTTTTTTTTTTTTTTTTTTTTT
>NC_034612.1:31544275-31557022 GCF_900095145.1 Mus pahari
AGTGCTGGGATTAAAGGTATGCGCCACCACGCCCGGCTCCTGCCTAGGTTTTTATGAGTGGTGTTTCATTGGAACTCCATGACAGTCACTTGTGTAGGCCTTGTCCACAGCTGTCTCTGGCCTGCCTTTGATAGAGACCCCATTTCAGCAAGGGCCACTGATATCTCCAGCCTAAAGGACAAACTGTGCTGACTGGCGACTTCTGGATAGTTTGTACATTTCCGTCCAATATGCTTACACTGCTGCTTTTTTGTTTGTTTGTTTTTCTTTCAAAGCTTTATTTATCTGCTCTTAAATGTACTGTTCCCTACAGGTAATTATTTATTCTTCTGTAATTGTCACTCGACTATAAAGTTAAAAGCAGGCTTTTGGGTTTTTACCAAAGCACACTGAGTACATAGTAGGAGGAAGGTCCCCCACACCTTCGCTGAGTGATGAATAGGTTTCCAATATGCAAAAGTCTAGCCTTCTCACATCCTCATGGGCTGATATTAAACTTATTAAGTAATTTTTATGCTGAAAGTGAGTGAAATAGTGCTGTGTTGCTTCATTTGCACTTCTCTGGTTACTACTCTGGAACTCTGCATTTGTAGTTCTCTGTTGATTATAGCTGTTTTATCCTGCATGAGTGGCCTGTGCTCTCTGCTTCTCTTTGGCTGCTATTGCTACTCAGGGCTCTCTAGCGGACGTGAAGAGCTAGAATGAATAAGCAGGACAGAACAGTTTTATTACGTTGGCTTACATGATAGAGAGTGGGCTGTCCATCTGCAACTTGAAGAGGCCGGGAGCACAGCAGCCCAGCAGCCCAGCCTGGTGCTAAGGTCTGGAAGATGCCTGGAGAGCCGCTTGTCTTCAGTGCATATTGGAAGACCCAAGAAGGCAGGTTCTGATGTCATCAAAGGATGTCAGCAGCTACTACAGTGCGGTAAATACATCACCCAGCAAGAAGTACAGTGGGCAGGCAAGCTGCCCTGCCTTTCCCTCAGACCTTCACTCTAGAGCCAACAGCAGAAGGCATTGCCCACCTTGGGGTAGAGTCTTTCCAGCTCAGCTTCTGGGTGGGTCTGCTAGTCGGATCTGGATCCAGTTGAGGTGACAGTCAGGATTAACCACCATCGCTGTCCTCCATTAAGCTTTAAATGCTGGAGTGAAGCCATCCTACCCCCAGAAGACTGCGTTTGCTCTTGTTCGTTGCTGTTACCTGATGGCTACAGTATGTTTTTGGTTATCTTCCTGGTGGGAAGCAGAAACATGGAGGACTGACTAGTAATATGGGGTTCTGACTAGTAATATGGGGGGCTGACTAGTAATATGGGGGGCTGACTAGTAATATGGAGGGCTGACTCAAGCCAGCAATCCCCAGCTCCAGAGCTCAGGAGGCTGTTCAGAGATGCTTGCCCTCCTGATTCAAGTTTACCCTCCTCAGTCAGTTCCTTATTCTGTTTCCTGGTCAGCAGTAGTCTTAAATAGTTCCCCTCCCTCATAAAATATTTCCTGTACCATTTTAAATTGTCAACAGATCAGCAGTTTGGGATATGTATCTGTCATAATCGCTAAGATAAAGTATGTCTTTTTATACAGGAGCATTAGTGATCCTTTGCGGTGGCTTTATCGTGTGTCCTTTCTCTCCACTATTGTGTTGCTCATCTTCTTTTATAAATGTTTTGATAGTTTTTATGTTTTGATTACTCCCTTATTATATGTTGTTAATAAATTTTGCTTTTTGATGTGATGTCAGGCTGTATAATTTATCTCCACAAAAGGACAACTGATATTAATTATTTCTGCCTCCTGTATCTGTCAGGGTCCTGGCAGAACATGCATCCTGCAATTAAATGAGAATAATGTGGGAACACTTTAATAAAGAGACTTTCACAAAGGTGTGGCTCTTCAGGGACACTAAAGGGAATGACTCTGCACCCTGGAGTAGGTCCTTCCTGCTGCTTTCACCCTTAGGCTTTCGTTGAGGGCATCTGACAGAAGCTGAGTGTGGCCTCTTCCAAGAGATGTAGTGAGCCTTGTGAAACCTTGTGTGTGTGTGGTAGGGAGGTGGCTCAGGGTGGCTGCATTCTTTATTCCCATTGTCCATTTGCTAGATACCTTTGGCAGCTGCAAGGCAAGGAGCCCAGTCGTGTAGTCCATGCTGATCAGCCCGGGGTAGGAGTAAGGTACTTAGGACTTAGTAGAGGGGCCCGGGGAAGCTTTCTAACACGTCCTGATTGGAGATGGTACCTTAGCAAACGCCTCAAATACATGAGACTATGCTAGGACAGTATGTATTAACAAACTTCATATTGTTCTGGGTTTGAATCCATGCACGACCTGTGGGACATGAGAGAAGATACTTAATCGTCTTTGTCTTCAATTTTGGATTTCAAATGTCCATGCCAATGTCTCATGAGAATTAAGTGAGCCTATCCCTGCAGTAAGCACATGCTCATGTCTGTTATATAATATGCCAAATAAATGTTAGCCATGACTGTATCCTATAGGTGACAGTGTTAGGGACTATCAGGCTCTTTGAGTCTCTCCTAACAGGTTCCATTCCCCTTCGTGTATCCAAGGCAATGTGAAGCTCAATGTCATGTTGTACAGAGCACACTCTGGTTAAGGGCAGAAAATGTTACTATGATGTTTTTATTAATTCCTCAAGAGTTTTGTGTATGGATACAATGTATTTTGATCGCAGTCATCTCCACTCCTCCCAGAATCACCCCCCCATCTCCTCAGCCCCACCCAACTTTATGCCTAATATTTATTTACTATTTATCTATTTATTTTTTTTTGTAATCCATTAAGGTCAATCTTAGCTTCCCACATGAACACAGGTGTGGGGCTGTGTATTGGAGTGTGGTCAGCTTAAATGAGCTGTATCCTAAAGGAATACTGATTCCCTCACCACAGAGCCACCAACTGCTAATAGTTCCTCAGCTAAACGTGGGGTCTCATGGCCCCTCCCCCTTTATCAAGTGGTCTTTATTTTTCAGTTTTCTGGATTGAACACATGACCTTTGCTATGCTAGGCAAGTAGTCTGCTGCTATTTATATCCCTGGCCCTTGTTGTTCTTTTACTTTTTTCCTACATAATTATTTTTTGATGTTTCAGGATGTTTCAGGATTAGAATATTGGGAGTTTGAGAGGAAGGAGGTCACATGTATAGACTGATTGGTTAAAGACTGCTGTCTGTATACCCTGGAGTCTCACCGTGTGTGAGCAGTCTATTGTTTTGTTCATCCTGGCTTCCTTTAGCAAAGGTTTAGAGTTGTTTTCATAAAGACCTTGAGGTTTCTTCTAGTTTTACACCTACTTAGGGTTTATGCGACTTTGTGTCCTACTGGTTTCTTAAGTTGGCTGTTTGGGCAGTCTGAGGACAGGCATATGGCTTTCTGGGCTGACCTTGTGTGCTGCTTTTGCCAGACATCCCTTGTTGCTTCTCCATTGATTGCCTCTGATTTCCTAGGTGAGGAGCTGTATGGTTTGTAAGTTATTATAATCTTGTCTTTCTTTTCCAATGTTTATAGCTTTAAATTTTGGTAATCGTATCACCATGTATGGGGCGCTATGATTGTGGTTCTCAACCTGTGGGTCGCAATCTCTTTGAGGGTGGCATAGCAGATATTTACATTATGATTCATATGTTAGCAAAATTACAGCTATGAAGTAGCAACAAAATAATGTTATTGGCGAGAGTCACCACATCATAAGGACTTGTATTAAAGGGTCACAGCATTGGGAGGTTGGGTTCCACTGCTCTACAACATGGGTGGGCTAGGCAGCTTTGTTTAATTTTTTTGTCTTAGTGGGTACTTCTAATACATTACCATTAAATGTGTCTTCTTAGAGTTTTTTGATGTGCTCTTCCAGGCTTACTTTGCTAAATATTTTTGACAGAAAGGAAGTTGAATATTAATAAATGATAGTTCAGTTTCTACTTGTTAATTATATTTTTTGCTTGATAAGTGAATACAGTAAATTTATTGAAAATATTTTTCTACTGTTTTCTCCTATTAAATCATTGAAATATTTTATATTTTTTAGATAAGCACTGTATGAGCACTACTTTTGTTTAGCTTTTAGTTTAATATTGTTAAGTTCTTGTCTGTTAGTGTAAATGCCATTTCTGTCTCTGTATTTCTGCTCTCTGCTTCTCTTTCTTATTCTGTATGAATCTACTGCTACTGATCCCTTTAAACGTATTGGAGAATGTTTTGATTGTTTGGTTTAGTTTGGTTTTTTGGCTTTTTATGTTTTTTTTTTAATTTTTATTTATGTTTTTTATTTTTTGAGACAGGGTTTCTCTGTGTAGTGGTTGTCCTGGAACTAACTTTGTAGACCAGGCTGACCTCGAACTCAGAAATCTGCCTGCCTCTGCCTTCCAAGTGCTGGAATTAAAGGCATGAGCTACCACTGCCCGGCTGGGGAATGTTTTTGAAGTATCCTTCTCCCCGCCCCCCCCCCATGGCAGTGTATATAACATGGAAAATATTGCATCAAGGTTTGGAAAATTCTTCCATAAAACCATCTGTACCTTGTGCCTTTTTTTCTATTTTGTTGAAAAGTTATTTCTTGTCTTAATTTCTCTATGGTTCTTTGGTCTGTTTAAGTTTTTAAATTATTTCTTATACAAACTTTAATACAATTTTCTAGTATTTCATTTATTTTGGCCAGTTTTAAGAATTGATATCCTCCCATCCTTGGTTCCTAGAGAGCAGGGACTCACACAAAGTTGCATTTCCTGCACTATCTATAGAGGAAGGAGAAGGGTTTTGTTTCTCATGTGGGTTTGTGGTTTGCCATCTATAAGGGACTCCACAGGACCTTGCTTCTCCTGTCATTCATTTCAGTGAAGCCGCTTTTCAAATGAATGCCCTGATATTTTGATTTGTCTCCTAACTCAGTTTTTCGCTCATCTGTGATAATTCATTCACCTCTTTTCTTTGATTTACCGGTGTGCCCACCCAGACCCTGTTTCCAGGTGTACCCTGCCCATTACACCTGGTTACATAGACTTGAACTATTTTCAGTGGCTTCAACTTTCCCACAGGTGCGTTTTATGTGTGAGCCTTACTTGCTTGCTCTTTGGCTTACCCTGGTGTCTGTTTTGTGAGCTGTAGCTGTGATGTCATCCCAAAATACACCCAGACTAGGCTCTGCAGGTTCTGTGAGAGTCTTTTATAGCCATGTTATAATGTTACCCTGTTATATTCTTTAAAATGTTTTGCTGAATTTGTTTTTAAATTGTAAATATATCCTTTTGTCCTAATGCTAGGTTACTTTTCGTGAACATTGTATGTGTTTGATGAGAAAGTCCATTTTTCTCCACCTGTCCTAACTACTATTCTTTATGGATTTACCCTCATTATGGACTCAGGAATTAGCGATTCTGTTGTTTCTGCTAATGTCATTACCTTTCGTTTTACTCTTGAATAGGCATTGCTTTCTTACAAAGGACACAGTGGTGAATGTCATGAACTTTGAGCCCTTATTGGTCTCTAGGTTTCCATTGTCCTGCCTTAACCTCCCAGATGCTAGCATCACAAGTGTGTACAATGTCTCAGCCCTGCCATAGTGCAGCAAACTGTACTATGTACCTGTGGCCCCTTTCCAATAAAGCTTTATGTGTAAGAACATGTGGTGGGCTGGGCTGCCCACTGGACCTTACTGCCAACCCTTGTCTAGTGTGAAGATTATTACAGGAAAGAAATTCAGGAAGTTCCTCTCCATAGGCTGATCTTTGTTAAACTTTCTGAGAGTAATTTTGTGGAAATTCACACAGCTTTACACAGAGTTTCTAAAATTTCTGAATAACTCTGGAAAGTCTTTACTGCAACACACTTGTTATTAACACATGAATTCTCAGCAGGGATAATACTTACTATAAAATAGGCTTGGATTTGTGGGAGGTTGAAAATGGCTTATAAATGACACTGACTTATGGCTCTTCAAAGTTCCACCATGCCCAACAAAATCTTAGTCCTTGGCATTTTCTGTAGGGGTTGAATATTGCACAGAGCTCTTTACAGGCAGGAGACAGGGAACAAGATGGGCCTTTCGATATGCTAATGTTTCCTGTATGCAGTGATTTGGAACTTTGTGGTATGTGTGTCCCCAGGTCTGTGGCTACACATTCTGCTTACTGCATACTGTCTTTTCTGATTCTTCAACAGAGGTAAACTCATTCTTCCTGCGCCTTTCAGAGGAACTCTCCTGGATTAATTTTCCAGCTCAACAGTTTTTCAGGTCTATCTCTTTAAGTCCTTTCTTCTTTATCTTGCCTGGTTTTGTTTGCTTTCTTGGGTCTTTATCTGAATGGTTGGTATTTCTGGCTACTCCCCAATCCTCCTTTTATCTTCCTCTCTGATTACAAATCCTTCTCTGTGTGTGTGTGTGTGTGTGTGTGTGTGTAAATATATAATTTTTGCTGTTTTCCCTGTTTTCTTTTATTCTTATATGCAATACTCTCACAGTCATTATTTTCTGAAGATAGTGTAATTTCTTCCTTAGCTTATTTGAGAGATGATTCAATATTTATGAAGGATGCAAAAATTCCATACATTTGTTTTTTGTTTCAACATTTTGTCCTTAGGTTCCATTTTTATTGCATTATCTTTAGAAGATGTGATCTCTATAATTTGTGTTCTTTAGAATTGAGGCTTAGTTTATGTATAACATGTAATCAAATTTCTGGGTGTTCTTGGTCACCGAATGATTTTGCATTACAATACGATGCTCAGTCAGGATGCATTCAGCCATAGGTAATAGACACCAACTGGAAATATCTAATGCAGAAAGAAAACACACATACACACACACACACACACACGCACACGCACACGCACACGCACACGCACACGCACACTCACACACCAATCTATCTTCAATAACATCAGGTACATAGTGTTTTCCACTTTCTCCTTCTCAGCCTAGTAGCTTGCTCTGGATTTCTCAGGCTGGCTCTTCCTGAAGGCTCACAATAATGAGTAGAGATTATAGGAGGAGCTTCTCCAGCCCCCCCCCATCTGTCTCTGTCTCTGTTTCTGTCTCTGTCTCTGACTCTGACTCTCTGTCTCTCTCTATCTCTCTCTCTCTCTCTGTGTGTGTGTGTGTGTGTGTGTGTGTGTGTGTGTGTCTGGGAGTGTGTGAGTGACCTTGTGAAGGAGGTCTTGCAGGCCTCTCACAAATCCAGCAACCTTTCAGTGGACAGAATGGTCCTGTGCACCCATTCCAAAGCTAGTCTCAGAAGACCTTAGGAGCAGCATAGTACAGAGGCGAGTCACTGTTTAAGGCCAGATGCAGGGTATGGCTCAGATCCAGGGTCCCTGTACAGCCTTCTCAACAGCAGGTTCCTGCCAGCAGGAAGAGAGGAATGTGCAGTGGGTGGGGTTGGGTGAGGCGGAGTATAGTCTCGCAGAGTAACACAGCAGAGACAACCGCATCTGCATTCTTGGTTTGGAATACCGATTCCTTCACAACCTTTTTAGTTTCAGACAATTGAGGGTGTCATGGGAGACATGGAATCCTTTTGTTTCTAAGAAGTCATTTATAGAACTTTGAGAAATGATTGCTATAAAGTTCTTTTGCTATTACTGTAAGTGTAGCATGTATTTTCGTGTGTTAAAAACTAATTCTGACTCATGAGACTTTTGAGCAGACCGTGCATCTTCCTTATTGCTCATCCAGCTCTGAACACTAGATTCCCAGAAACTAATTATTAGCTGTAATAAAGAGTGCATATCTGAAGATAGGTTGAAGTATATCTCAAGATGTGATTAGCCTACCTGGTTTGTTTTTATTAAAATGTTATTTTCCCTATGTATTTATAATCCAGGGAAAGATTCTAATATGAAGAAGGAAAGCAGATTTATTTTAAGGTGATATATAAGAAATAATTGGTATAGCAATACTGTGTGAATACAGATGAGATGGTCCTATTAAAGCTCGGTCACAGAGTGTATAGGGTGATGCAGCAAGATTCACGCCGACTAATTACTAGTTCAAGTTTGCAGTGAAATGTTGAATTAGTGGGAAGCTATGGTGTCACTAAATGAGCCCTGTCAGGAGGGAATGATATTAACAATTAAACAGGAAGTAATCAAAGGCTGATATGATACATTCGAGAGCTAACTGTCAGGCTCAGTTTTTCTTTCTCTGATGCTTCCTGGTTGTTTGCTTATTTGTATTTTCATTGAGAGGATATGCAGAAATGATATATTGTCACTTGCCTTCAGGTTGGAATTATTTCCTTTGATGTGTAAGCTTAGGTACCAATTAAATGAAAAGAAATCTGTCTTAAGTGAGATTATTACTACTAGAGTCTGTGTATCTCCTAACTGTTTAATCTTGTAACAGCTCGGTTCTTTACTTTGCAACCAGGTGATGTAATGTGAATGATGGGTTATTAAGTTCTTTTCAGAGGAAATAGGCATATTTTAAATTAATAGTCCTTATCAGTGATACCAATTAGCAGAAGAGAAATGAATTCCCTGGATTTACATTTCTTAATAGCTCTTCCAGAATTGTCCTGTTGCTCCTGGGGAAGATATATGAAATGTGGGCTGGGTGTGGCATTGGGCACTGTATAAACATGTCTGTTTACACAGCACACACTGACTATGTGTCTGAGATGCACACATCGTCCTCAGTCAGGTGCGTTGTCTTAAAGTATCTATCCTTTTCTTCTGTAACTTATTTGAAGACCTCTTGCTATGTCAAGGGTTTACCACATAGAATGCTATAGCTTTCTATCACCTTTCTATAACTCTTGGTGAAGAAGACACTGAACATGCAAACTCTGACCTGCTAAGGAAGACCTATGTGAAATCCCACATTTGGTTGGTCTCTAGGTTTTCCCTTTGGGATTTGATGAAGCATACATTCTCCCTTTTCTTGGGGTCTAGGATGGCTAGATTTTTGTCATCTTGACATAGCTAGAGTCATCTGAGAGGAGGAAATCTCAATTGAGAAGATGCCTCCATGAGAACAGCCTGAAGGGCCTTGTCTTAATTAGTGATTTATGGGGAGCCCCAGCCCATTGTGGCTGGTGATCCTGGTGATCCTGGGTTCTCTAAGACAGCAGACTAAGCAAACCTTGAGGAGCAAGCCAGTGAGCAGCTCCCTCCTGTGGCCTCTGCATCAGCTCCTGCTTCCAGGTTCCTGTCCTGTTTGAATTCCTCTCCTGACGTCCTGTGATATGATTGTAAGCCAAATAAACCCTTTCTCCCCAGGTTTTTCATCCCAGCAATATAAACTCTGACTAAGACAGGACCTTCTCGGAGAATGGAAACTTCCTGTCCCCCATTCCCATGGGGGAAACTCTCTTGTTACACATTCACTGCTGTGAGGTCTTTATTCTGGGGTCCCAAACTGCAGCCATGAAAAAGAGCCACCACCTGGTACAGCATTCATCCAGTACCACATGCCCTGGCACATTGCTTTAGCTCTACAGCTGCTTGCCAGATATCTGTTATCTCCCTTTTATAGATTGCAGGAGGAAATGGAATGGGGTCCTGTTTGAATTACCAGGGGAGGGGGTGGGAGGGTTGGTATGGCATATGCGGCAGAACCTCAGTTTACACAAGCAGGGCACAGAGGCCTAGGGAATCTCATTTGGCTTCTAGTCACATTTTCTTTGTTGACAGTGTATGATGATGCTATACTGAGGTCAGTGTTCTGATCCCAGTATCACATCTGAAGAAATGCAAAAGCTAGATTTCTGCATGGTGTCTAGAACTGCCAGTCTTTGACTAAGAGCAGCTGTTCTGTCTCAATGTTAGAATCACCTGGGGAGATTTTAAGACCACTGACATACATACCGCTTCCCTCCTTCCAGCCTCGGGTGGGGCCCAGGCTTTGCTATTTGTAAAGTTCCCAAGTGGCTTTCAGTGCAGCAACTCTGTGTGAGCCCCACTGGGTTAGAGCCTTTAACAATGCAGTTGCCACTGTTTTACTGTAGGCAGTACAGAAATACATTGTTGCCTATAAACTGAATGAAAGATTAAAGCATTTCTTCTCTTTCCATTCATAAACCATTGCGATAGCAGTCTTAACTTCTATAGAATTACCTAGTTTTGCCTGATGAGATGTACTTAGAAAAGGAAATAAGTGTATAGCTGTCTCTCTCTCTCTCTCTCTCTCTCTTCTGAAGTCTTTCTAATTAAGGCAGCACATACATTCTCAGCTGAGGTAAAACTCGAGATATTGTCTCTTTACTGAACGTAATTTCCAGTGCTATGGCATTTTTAAATGCATTGGATGATGTTGACTACAAGCCAATACTTCCTCATATGCTGACAATTATGTAATCAAAGTATAGAGTCACCATTTAAAGATCCCCTAATCTAGAACAGAATTTAAATTAAGAATTTAAAAAGATAGCAATTAGCACTGGCTATGGCATCTTGTGGACCACGTTTTAGTGGCTGCAGTGAGTTCAGCTATGTAAGTGAAACAGGGGCGTTTACCGCCCTCAGCCCCTCCACAGCATGCTCCCTCTTCTTCCAGTGGACAGAGACCCGAGGTCAGTCTCTGGATAATACACTCTAGGTCCTGATCTCACTTTCCAAGTGAGATGTGGCCTGGACTTTTGACAGGCTAGAAATTAAATTTCCTCTCACAGCTATTTTTCTTAGAGATGCAAAACAGTAAGAGACTCTAATAACTGCTTCCTTAAATCCTGAGTGTTTCATTGGAAACACTCTTCTCTGTTCACCTCGACCTCTTCTCTCTGCCAAGATTGTTTTGTACGAAGGCAGGCTTGTGAGTTTGAGAATAATGTCTCTAATTAAGAAGCTGGTGCCTGACAGATGTGTCTGAAATGGGTGACCTTGCGGGAGTAACATGTGAATGGCAAGGAGTTCCTCTTCCTCTTCCTTCTCCTCCTCTTCTTCCTCTTCCTCCTCTCCAAGGCAAACTAGAGCCTGTATGGCCAAGTACACACATAACAAGGGTCTGCGTGCTCGCTGGCTGGGTGTGTTACATAAAATTCTGACATCCTATTAAGACTAATTATAAAACAAAGTCCCAGCTCCTTGACAATGATGGCCAGAGGAAAGATGTGACTGTTTAGCTGGCTCTTCTGGATTAAACATGAGACTTAATTTGGCCTTTCATTGGCTTCACACTAAACTTTCTGTATTTAAAGATGAGCCAAGCAAATGGCACTGAACTACGACTCAGTAATAAATGTCTAACATCTGTACTGAGTTCAGAGATGCCATGGGTTAGTTTATGTATCTACCTACACACCATTTTCCACTCCATCCTGGATGGTGTTGGCTGTTCAAATCTATGTTGGGAACTAGGAAAATGCCCCAGCAGTCTGGTATGCGGTATATGTTTGAGGACGTGAGTTCGATCCCCCGCCTACAGCCTACAGGTCAGTAAGCTGAGCATGGTAGTGCATGCCTGTCATCCAGCACAAGGAGGTCAGAGACCGGAGAGCCCTTCAGTTCACTCAACAGCCAATCTAGCCTAACTGTGAACACCAGGCCAAGAAGGGACTCTTTCTCCAAAACAAGGTGGATAGGAGCTGACGAATGACAGCCATACTCATGTATACACATGTGCATACTCATGCATGTACAATTGCACATGCATACACATGTGTACTCGTACACGTGAAAATACATTTGGAAATATTAAATGCACGTCATTAGCCCACGGAGTTGACATTCATATTTTAAAAGAGTCTTCATGGATTTTTGTTCTTGAAAAAAACCAAGTGACTATGTTACTCTAGGTGATGTGGAGATGGTTCAGTTGGCAAAGAGTAAGCAGAGTAGAAGTATATTTGATCCCCAGAATCTGTGTTAAAACAAACAAACAAACAAAAGACCCAAAGCTGGGCATGGTGATACACAAATGTAATCCCAGCTCCTGAGCGTCAGAAATGGGATCTCTGGATCCCCATTGTCCTGGTTGGTAAATTTCAGGCCAGTAATGGTCATATATATCTGAACTCCCACCTCTACCACTACTATACACCACACACACACATACACCCACACGCACACATACACGCACACACACACCTGTAAACACACACTTCTCGCACTATTAACCACTTCTCTGGAGTAAGGAAAGGAGAACTGTAGTAGAACTGATTTTCTGGGTGTCACCTTAATGGGTCAGGGATTTTGCAATGTTGGGCTTTTTGGTTTAAATTTCTCTCTTGGGAGGATATAGAATCATTCCCACGTCTGCTCACAAATGCCACATTTGACCATTCTTTCTAACTTATGGCCCTGCTGCTTTGCCTCTCGGAGCCTTGTATTTGCTTTAGGTGGTGAGTCTGAGTGTGCCTCTACATGGAATGGCCAGACTGAATTGGCAACAGAGCTTCCTTACACATCCTTTTTCCAGTTTGAACTGGAAATTTCAATTCAAACCACGTACATGCCACTCCATGTTTGATTGGTCCCATAAAGTCAGAGCATGAGAAGGAGTAAGTTCTCCTCTAGGCTGTTCATCCAAGCAACCCGGCCTGTGCCATTCTCCAGGACGTCAGAAGATTTCCTTGAAGTAATATTTAGAGTACTTTTTGTCTTTTTTGTTGATGTTCAATCGGAGTCAGGAATTTAGTCAGGAAATTTTAGGAAAATGTTCTGCCTTCCCACTCCCACCTCCAAATACCTGTCACAAAACTCATGAATATGCCTAACTTTCATAAATAATACTGCCTAACTTTCATAAATAATACTGCCTAACTTTCATAAATAATACTGCCTAACTTTCATAAATAATACTGC
>NC_034612.1:31557927-31581847 GCF_900095145.1 Mus pahari
TACTGCCTAACTTTCATAAATACTGCCTAACTTTCTTCACAGGAACCTTTTAAGCACCTGTACCTTGAACTGGCATTTGCCTTTCTATAAAATTTTGGTCACATTTGTTGTATTTTCTCCCTTTTTAGTCCAGAGCAGAGATAGCAGTTTAGAGATGAATACACTTGGACAGAGACAAATGGCAGGTCATCTTGTTATGCAAATTTAAACTGGTGATAAATAGTTGTAAGAGGAGAAAACTCAAGTTGAAGAGGTTTTTTATCAAAGTCACATAAAAAATAATGATTAATGAAAAGTAATTATGCATTTTCAGCTTCCCACAAATTATAGTCCTGTATACTCACCTGAACCGCGGTGTTACATGCGTACGAATGTACGCATTGAAGGAACAACTGAACCAAGTCACTAGCATCTCCAATCACCTCAGTATCTTTTTACTCTGTTTCATGCATGTATTCTTTGACTGTCATCTTTTTATCCCCAGAGAATTGTATGTATAGCCTGTCTATTAAAGAATATAGAGGATATAGGGGGAAACCTCCAGAACAATTATCATTCTTCCATTGTGTTTAAATTGGGAGTGTCTGCACAATCCAGCTATTAGGATGTCATCCTATGTCATTGATTATGCTGGCATATTTTCAATTTGCTTCATAAAACTTACCTGATTAAACATCATATACAAAAAAGCAACACGGGGTTTTCTCCAACTGTGGCACCTTTCTTGGTTTTCTGGTTTGGTGTTTTTCTATTTGTCTGTACATCCATGCTATACACCCTCTGCATATCCATGCTATTACTTTTGTTGTGGTTATATTTGATGGTTGTAGTAGTAGTGTACATATATAGGTTACTCTCTGTGTGTGTGTGTGTGTGTGTGTGTGCATATTCAGACCAGAAGTCAGCATCAAGTGTTGTCTTCAATCAATCACCTTCCACCTTTAGTTTTTGAGACAGTGTCTTTCAGGGAACCTGAAGCTAACCACTTTTGACAGACTAGGTGGTCAGTCAGCAAGTTTAGCAATCCTCCTGTCTCTGCCTCCTCAGCATTAGAATTACAGGTGTGTGCTGCCGCACCTGACGTTCTATGTGTGTGCTAGAGATCTGAATTCAGAGTCTCATGTCGGCACAGCAAGCACACTGCCGAATAGACTGACCGCCCAATGCCACTCCTTCTTATGAGCTCCAGGCTAGCGTTGCCCATGCCTCCTGTAGGGCATGACCTAGTGTCAGCTCAGTCTTCTGCCTTGTGTCCCCTGTCTCCTGATGCACCACATTTTCATTCATTGCTGCTTCAGGCACCTCCATTGGTTTCTGATTATTGAAACACCCCTATCCCCTCAACTCTGTTCATAATATGCACATCGCCATGGTTCGCTCATGTCACAGACCCTCAGAATTGTCCACTCAATGGAGTCTACTTCTTGTTAATTTCTTTGAGACCCTCAGTGGTTTTCAAACAGAAATAACTTTTATAGGATTGCCCTTTTAGAAAGAAGTGTGTTAACATCATGTGTCCCAATCCTCCATGGCACTCCCATATCTTTTCAGCATCTGCTCCCTATGTGGCATGGATGCCCCACAGAGGAGAGACAGGGGTTTGTCCTTGGCCTTCCTTGCCTGGGTACTCCTGTACAGTGGTTAAGCCAAGAAGATAATGTACCTCTATGTCATGAGTTAGCATCTAATTCTGGCCTAGATCTGCTTATCTACACTTTTCAAAAATGCACTTCACCAATTACAGAATAATTTTATATACAACCGGAACTTATTTGTCATATTCTCTCAGTGCTCTGTCACCGTAAAATCAAATAAGAAGCTGAAAGTAAAATAAAGTGGTATGATAAGCCTTTCTGTGAAGAGAGACGGCATAGCCCAGTGCTTAGGGGCTTTGCAAGTAGATACCTCGCAACTGGCTCAAGCCTCCATGTGCTCACACATGCATGTGAGCATGCGCCTAGACATGCTTGCATGAATAGCCTCATTCATTTATATAAACATGCACACAGACATAGCAAACAACAGCAGTTCTTTGGTATATATGTAATTTCACCACTTCCTAAAGATGAAAGCAAATTTGTATACTAATGAGATAGATATACCTGTTTATTTTTATATAGTGTGTTAAATCTTGGCTGAACTTTTGATACTTAAGGATATGGAGCAACTTTAATTTTTTTTCTGAGTTGGTAGATATTTTGTATTTTATTATAACCAATGCTGAGAGTGGTTCCCTATATAAATACATAACACAAATTAGCAGGATTGTGTTTCCTGCCACTTTAAAGGTTGTTAGAGAGGACTGGGAAGAAAGTGAAGCCTCCTTAGGCACCGGGACCACTGTGCTCCAACAGTGACCTCCTGTAACTCCAGCTCCAAGGAGACTGAGGCCTCCTTAGGTGACTAAATACCCTTGCCAAGTAAAAATGGAAAATAAATCTTTTTTAAAAGCCTTTGCTCTAATCACAAACAAAATCCATTTAAAACTCTTAAAAACAAACCCAAAGTGAGTAGCTCAGTCAAACAGCAGGCTATTTTGTTGTTGTTGTTATTTTAAGTTCAGCATTCTAACACAATCCAATTCAAAGATACTAATGTGCTGAGGGTGATAGGAAGATATAAAAGTCTGTTTCTTGTGGTTATTATTTGCCTGAACAAGCAAACACTTTGGGTGCACAGTACAAATAATGGGACTGATCATACACGGTGGTGCTGACTGAGCCGAGGTATGTCCGGCAGCTTTTGCTGGGTGTATAACATCATGGCATGGCACAAAGTGTGTGTGTGTATGCTTTCAGGATCACAGCTGCAGGGACACTGAATGCTACACCCACCGAGTAGCATTGTCAAATCATCTTTGACTCATTATATGTTTGTTTTCAGCGTGTGTTTGTAAACTTTCACTTTACACAATGTCAGTTATGCAACTTCATGTGAGGTAGGACCACAGCTTAGAAGTAGCTGGTTCTAGGAGACGTAGCCCTCTTCATGGCCTTGGATGTCAAGCTCCATTTTACTTTAGCCTTATGTAGAGAGACTGTCTGTATTCCATCCTGTTCTATGTCCAGGTAGTAAATTAGAAGGTAAATTATGGTGTTTTGCATGAACAAACGAGTTCATTAGAACAGTATACATGCGATAGAGGGTTCTTCTAACAGTCAAGATTCAGGTAAAGTATAATCTGTTGGTTGGTGCCAAAATTTGCAATGAATTTCCATGTCAAATTTCTCTTTTATGCAGAACATCTCTATGTTGCATATTTTACTCCTCAACTGGGTTTCATTTGTTATGCTCTGAAAGCGTAAAGAATGGACCATTGGTTAATCCATTTAGTTTAGTGAAGGTATACAAATTCAAGCTCCATCTGCCTAATTTCTCATCCAGGCTTGAAGCTGAAGCCCACTGCCTCCCACAGCTAGGTTAGTAGTGCATGGCTCCCCTCAGGTCACCTGATTTCATCGCAGTTGTGAAGCAGGCAAACAGTCCGAATCCTCGGTTAGTCCTCTCCGTTCACATCCCCAGCACGGACTAATTAAACCGTTCTTACAGCCGGCCATGTCACTTTTCCAATGAAAACATTGCTCATAGCGAATGTGTGACAGCTATAATGGTTCTAGGCAGGAAGGCTTATCAAAGACAGTGTTTATTTATGAAGGCTTCATTTTCACCTATCACTAACTAAAAACAGACTCAGAAAAACATGCCCGCGAGGGCATGTACCCCTACACCAAAGTAGGGGGCGCATGTTTTAAATTGGTTTGTCCAGAAGGTAGGTGTCCCTGTTGCCAAGAGCAGGAGCTAGAGTGTGCGTGGGGACAGGTACTTGTAGATTTTGTGTGACAAACACAGCACTCACGACAAATGTCAAAGTACCTGCTCTTTTTCACATTTCCTTGTTTCCTGATAGATGATGTTTATCACATTCTGCAGCGCTCTGTGGCTGACATCATTGCATGTTTATTGTGAGGTTTCTGTGGCTTTCCAATCATTGCAATTCTAGAGTGGCTTTCCAAAGCAGCAGGAGCCCAACGCTTTTGCAGATTGCAATGTAATACCATATATGATCTTGTCTCAACCTGTAACACACACCTCCTTGCAGAAATAACATTTAATTATGGTAATATCCTCCCTGATAGCAGACACAGCATGCCGCCTGCTAAGATTATATTGTTTGTAGTAAGATGGAATAAACGTGGTTTAAAGATGAAGGAATAAAATCACATACCCCGGTAAACCCTTTAGTAATGCTTTTGGTAAACACTTCTAAGAATGTGGACAGCTCTGGATTCCATTTCCGTTCTTTTGTCCCAAAATAAAAATGCAAACAGTAATTTGACAGACACACACTGTCACACACTGTAACCCGTCTAATCCCCTAGCTCCATACATCTCAATTCTAAATGAACTTTTCAGATATATGGGTGACTAGGTTACAGAGTTCCTGCATGTGACACTTTTTCCAAAGTCTCCCAATGACAGATGCAGTGACCTTATCATGCAGACAACTCTATCCATGCTGACAGTCCAGCCATCTGGCTAGTATCAATCATAATTGATTTAAAGAAACTAGCCCTCCAAAAGTTGGTAATATAAACCAGTGGGCCGACTTGGCCAACATGCAGTTTGAAGTAAACCTTTATTTTTATAACTAGTTTGGATTTTGTAAGAGTCATTCCAATTTCTTATCTGTGTGTGCTTTGGGGTGAAAAAACTCAGGACCTGTCTTGTAAAATAATTTTTAAATGAGGAATATTCTATATTCTGAAGACACAATCATTCTGAGATGAAGCATTATAATGTACAAATGTGTAGTCATAGATTTATGTCTCTTGGTATTTGAAAACTTGAAATGGAAATGAGGTTGATTTGGGGTCTGTTTTCTTTTTCCTCTAACCTCCTGGTTTTTGTGTGTGTGTGTGTGTGTGTGTGTGTGTGTGTGTGTGTGTGTGTGTGTGGTGTGTCTGTAAGACAAAGGTCAATGTCAGGTGTTGTCCCTCATAATGTCATTCACCTTTTCATTGATTCGGGGTGAGGGGTTGTTTGTGTTTGCGATGGGGCCTTTACCTCTGCCTAGAACTCAGTGATTCAGCTAGGCTAGTTATCCAGCAAGCAACAGGAATCCTCCTGTTTCTGCCTCTCAGTGCTGGGATTACGTGCACACAGCAATGTCCTTGAAGTTTTTACAAATGCTTGAAGCATCAAACTTGAGTCCTCTTGTTTACACAATGAGTGTGTGACTCAAAAGTCTCCTCAGCCTGGCTTTTTGTCCCCCCCCCCCCCAGCTTTCTCGAGATGTGGCCTCCCATCTTAAACTGAGGCAGAGTGGTACCTGTTGCATCACACTATCGGAAGACTGAGTGAGCCAGGGCACATATGTATCTAACACAGCACTTGGTCTGGTGTGTGGTAAGGGAGGTCTCTCCCTCCTGAGTATGATCATACACTAGTAACTGCTGCAGGTAACTGTCCTTCCCTTCTTGAGCTCTTTTCACTGTCTGGCTTCTGAAATCTTCTCTGCCTTTCTCTGTCTCCTGATTACCTCTGAGAAGATGACTTCCGTGTGATTATCTCCTCCCAGCTCTCTCCTGTGGTCATCTCTGAAGGCCCCTCTTTCCTGCAGCATCGTAGGCTAGGAGACCTGGCGGCCATAGGGGCAGCCAAACGTCAAGTGTGGAATTAATACCATTGATCTGGAGCCAACTTTTATCGGTTAATTGATAAGAATTATGTAGAAGTCTAGAGTTTAATTAAAACTTTAATGTTCTGTCCTGTGTTTTTGAATCTGACATTGCACTTTGTGCAAAAATAAAATTTTCAGGGACATATTCCCTTTCTATTCCATTCTGTTGTGAGGTAGCCACTGTTTAACCGATTGCAGCATTAGATAATTTCTTGATGATGGGTGTCTCTGTAGATTGATGTATCGATCTAGTCAATAGTCACAGTCATTTGTGCTACATTAACATGCACAAATTCTTTCTTAGATAGGAACTTATTTACTAAAATGATTCATTACCAGCTGTTCCTTGATAATTTAGTTGTTTTGGCTATTTGTTGTTGCTGCGGTTTCATGTTTTTGAAATTATAGGATAGATTAATGTAGAGAAGAATACATAAAGCATACTATAGTATGACTTCCAGTTGTACAAGGTGCTGCCTCACCCTTTGGGAAAGCTGCCCTGAGCCTCTCTCTCTCCACCCCAGAGTGGAGCACAGGATGTCTCCTTGCTTTCTTGAAGGTTTTACAACATTGTAATCCATATAGAACAATTTACTGTAGGTTCTCATGGAAAGAAAAAATGGACTTGGGTCATGGCTTGGCTCCCTTCTTCCTGGAGTTTACTAAAGACCAGAGTGGGAAGTTGGGCAAAATCCTGAATGAGTTCTGGAAACCACAGGGCAAATGTGAGGAGAACATCTGTCAGGAACACCTTTCAAATGGATGAGCGCATCTCTTTTCCCTGTAAGTTCCCTGAGCCCACCTGCAACAATGTTCATGACAGCAGTGTTTTCAGCTGAGAAGGAGTCACGGTGTAGCTGGAGCTGGCCATTGTGGCACAGAACCAAAATCACAGCGCTTGGAATTCAGAGGTGGAACAGAGGAAAGTTGTAGGAAGACTGACCCATGTAGCAAGTCCTAGGCCATCCAAGGTTGTTATTGAGACACCATCTCTCATGGAACAGAACAGAACAGAATAGAACACAACCAAATTAAGCAAGACAAAACAGGAGTAGGGAGTGGGTTTAGGAATTGATGTTAATAGGAACGGCATGGACTTATGGACTGGCTGGTGGTTGGGACAGCTAAGTACGGTCTGCGCTAGCCTCCCTTTGTGTGTCTTCATGAGAAGAGTGACAGCAGAGAGGAGAGCTCTTTATGTGACAGTTCCCAAAGCATCAGTCCCCAGGATCGCATGTCAGGAACTGAGGGTGTTTTCCCCTGTGTGATACATAACTATGATCCTAGGAGTCCCCTTCTCTCCCTTTATGTTCTATTCCTGATGTATACTGGGCCTCAGTTCCTGGGCCCACTTTCCCTCCTTCTTGGGTTAGTGTGTTGTGTGGTTAATATGTCAGGTAGTATCTTTTTGATAAAACCGTTTGGAAAATTCAATTTTTTGGTAGATGTTATACACAATAGCTAAAACTGTAGGCATTTCTACCCTTATTGACTTGACTTGAGAATTCCTGGGAATTACTGGGTTTGCTAATTTGAAGTGACTGCTCCGTCAGCCTCTCCTCGGCTGCTGTTGAGTAGTTAAAAGTTGATTTCTTAACTATTTTTACAATATTATGGTTTACTCTTTGGCTCATCAGAACTCCTTTTTCCTAAGTGTTTTGAGATGTCTCCATGATAGGTACTCATCTGGTGTGTCATTTGAATCTTCAAAACCATATTCTGTACTATTTGAAAGGGACCTAAAATCATTGTTAGTGATTTTCTCTGTTCATGTTGATTGTTTCCTTCTGGGTGCCCCCCTTTTCTGTTTCTTATTCTGAACGGGCCCCTGATTCTTACCCCCTCTAATTGTTTTTTCAACTGTTGGTTCTTTGACTTTTTGCTTAACTTTTTTGTACAGTTATTTCATTTATCTCTCTTAAAGTTTTGCCCTCCCACATCAGGATAATTTTTTTTTTAAGTTCTTAACTTTGGGGGTAATGTTCTGTTCTTCTATCATGTATGCAGCTTGTGTCTTCAGATCACTTAAAATTTCAGTGATGTATTTAAGATGTTTTTCTTCAATGTATAGTCTTTGTCTTCCCTGTGACTTTTAAGCGATGATATCCATAACAATTCTGTGGAAGACTGCCTGCTAGTGACTGTTGATTGTAGGCATGTGTGTGTAGAGTGCAAAGCTGCTAACTAAAGAGCCGATTTAAAGTCTGATAAGTAGGTTGGGCCTGGTAATTTGACTGCATTGCTGGATCATCTTTAGAGAACCCTGGGAAACAGGGATCCACCCCCCAAGAGTGATAGGTCCCTCTAGAGAAGGTTCCTAGCTCCTTCTTGGATAGCACACCTGGTCACAGCTCACTTGACGTTGCTTTCACCTGCCACAGCCAATTTGCTTTGGATTAGCCAACCAAGAAAAATCCTGATTGAAATGATTTGGAAAGAGAACAATTATGTTCTGAGTGACAGCCTAAGGGACCAGCTTGTGCATGAAATGCTTTAATGCATGGGATTTTGGCAGCAGGTTAGGTGACCCAGAAACATGTTTTTGTTCTGTGTCCCTGGGCCTCATGTGTTACTGAGACAGAATAGTGAGTAGCTGAGGTACCAGGGCAGGCTGTTTGATGGCTTGTGCTTTTCTGAGTCATGCCAGTGAATCCATAGGTATGTTATTAGTTCATGAACCTGTCCTGTGATCCTTCTGGCTACTGAAGTAAAGGGCCTGATCCATCCCCTACCCACCCACCCATCTACCCTCCCTCCCTCCCTCCCTCCCCCATATCTTCTTCTTTGGATATGACACAGTAGCTCAGGGCTGTCTTCAGATTCCTGGTTATCCTCCTGCCTCGGGCTCCTGAGTGCTAGGATTATAAATCTGAGCCACCATCACTTCAAGCCCCTTTCTTCTTGTTGAATGGCAGCAGTCATCTGAGCTTTTTGGTCATGGCGAATGATGCATAGGCTCTCAGGAGGAAAGCAGAGACAAGATAAGTCCTTCCTGCTTTGTACACTCTCCAAGTTTCACACCAGCTACTGTCTGTAATAGACAGTGGGATGTTTACAGTGTTTTGAAACCGTTGAATTATTCCGTTTATTCCCACTTACTGTTTTACAGATCTGAGGGGTTTATTCTGTGTGACTTGTTATGTTTACTGTGAGAGTGATGGGCAACCCTTTCACAGAAATTCCATGCTACACAAACCCATTGCCATTTGGTCTCTATCGCTAATGATGCCCACCTTATAATTGGGGTTTAATTAGTTACTACTATTAAATAACGCTCTGTGGTGACAGTTTCAGTCTGCTAAGAGATCGTTAACTGGGGATTGCTTTAGAGAACTTTGACACTCGTTGTTTTAGTGAAGTCAGTCTTACTTCCACAAAATCTTTCAAAAGATTTAATTTTAATAGTGCGCTGTCTACATATAAAAGTTGGGTTTATGTACATTTTTAACTTTTTTTTGTTAGTATGTACCCGTATTCCAGGAAAATTTAAGAAATTGATATTACAATTAGAAACATAGAAATATAGTATTAGACCCAGCTCCAGCTTTTTACCTTTTGGGTGACCTTGAGGACACCATTCACTTGCTCCTCAGTATCCTTTGTCTGCCTGTGAAACCCACATAAAAATGTTCATCCTGATCCAGTCAAATCATCCTGATGTAGTGAGGCTTAATGAAGTGTCTGCAAAATATCTTGTTCTTTCTCCAGTTGGAATTACCTCTTAGGTGGTGGGATCATTAACTTCACCCCGCTGTTGTCAGCACTGGGGACTCCACAGCGGTGCCATTGTTACGTCTAATGCTTTGGGTTCCTTTTCATTAAAGTCACATGAAATATTGGCATGCTTGCCGTAATCTTGTCCTCCTCTGCAAATGGCAAATGAGTATTAAACAAAATATTTAAATTTCATGTAATTATGGTGTTCTTAAAAAAATTGTCAGCCCCAGGGAAAAAGGGGGTGTAAGAAGATGTTCACTGTGAGTCAGGGTTATGACAGAACTGTTTGGGAGAATGGAATTGTTTGGTTTATAACATTCCTAATATTTCAACATGAGTCTTTTCCAGTCAGCAGTGATGATTGAATCCTGCAGAAGCCAGATTGAATCCTGCAATAGTAACCGTCCATAGATTTAACTAGGAAGCTAAGTGCATTAACACTGTGGATCAGAGTGGACGTCCTTTGTAATAAAAGTTTCAAACAGTACAGGAGTGCTACACTGAAGGTCACAACATACTGTGGGAAGCATGAAGCACATGGAAAGACAAGATGTGGTTGTGTCTTAAAAGACAGTGTCTGCATGTTAAACACAGATCATATCAAAACTTTGACTGGTTCGACTGAAGAACTTGACAAGTTTATTCTGATGCCCATAGAGCAACCCAAGGGACCCTGCCCCTAAAATACATAAGCAATCAAATCAAACCAACCTTGAATGATCTTGGGAAGGATCAAAATTGGACAGTTCACACTCTGGTTTCAAACTCATGTCTGACCTGCAGTTCCAGGGCTGCCCTGCAGATGCTGTAAAGAAAGGCAAGGAACAGGGGAATAGGAAGCAGCCTTAGCATTTGCAGGTAGCCATTCCTCAAAAGCAGTAAGGTGAGGTGGGAAAATAGTGTTCTGTGCATCATGCTGCACAACTGAGCATGCACAGGGCCAGGCAGGTAGGACCCCAGCCCTCAGCCAACACACAAAAATGAACTCTCTTAAAGAAAAACAGTGTCTGCCTTTGGAACTTGGGTCAAGCAAAAGCAATCATGTGCAAGTGTGTGTATCCTCTCATACCTCGCTCATAAACAAGCATTTTATAAAGAATGCCAAAGGTCTTCAAAATAATTGGGATAATGACACCATGTGACCTTGAAGTTCTACTCATAGGTATGCATAAGCCTATCCATGTAGAATCACAAATATTCTAGTAACATTATTCATCAAAATGTAAGATTTTTTTATTGCTAGGGATCTAAGTCAGTGACAGAGCACTAGGCTATCATGCCTGGGGCCCTGAGTTCCACCCTCAGCAGTAGAAAAATGTTTCTGGAAAAAAAAACATTAAACCAGTTGTCTGCTGATGAATGAATAAGCAAAATATGACATAGTCAATATTTGAATATTATTTTTTGTAACAATAATTAACAAAACCCTGCTACATATTTACATATTACATAATACATGTTATATATTTACATATTACATAATACATGTTATATATTTACATATTACGTATTATATGTTATAACTTGAAAGACCCCTGGAAACAAGCTTAGTGGAAGAAGATGGATGAAGGCTCACAGAGTCATGGTTCTATTTTCATGAGAGGTTCAGATCAGACCACTGTGGATAAGGGGAAAGATGAGCAAGCTGTACAAGGAGAAAGCACACTGGTGGCTGCTGAGGGCCACTGGGAGCAGTGGCCAATGCTAGTGGACATGGAATACATTGTGCAGAGATGAAACTTTCCAAAATCAATTGTGACTGTGGCACAGCTCAGGACTGTGCAGTTTAAGTGGATAAATAATGTGGCACAGGATGTATACCAAGCTTTTTTTTTTTTTTAATTCCCAGCTATTTCATAATAGGAAAATATAAACCAGAAGTCCTCTGGTGTGCATCATGATCCTGCACTTTATGGGGGTGTGCTTGGGTCTGCCCTGGGGGTTGAGAAAGCCACACGCTGAGGTTCAGATATTCCAAGTCCTACTTCAATGTCTAATAGCTTGAGGGACTACACAGGATTTCACTTGGGAATGGATAGCACAGCTTGTACAAATAAAATAATGGGGGAAAGTTATGCAAAGCTTGAGCCACTGTGAAGGAAATAGACTTATCATAAAAACATGTTTGGGAAGGGCCAATTTATCCATTCAGCTAATTTATTTAGGAACACTTATTTGCCCTGGAATTTTCTAGGTAGGTGAGCAAGGAAACAACCCATTTTGGAGCCTATGCCAGTGTGCCACAGGAGGATTTCAAAATGAGGATTTCAAATGTTAAAACAGAAAAGTACAGAACATCTTCAAGAAACAGGAAGGCTTTTTCAGAATTGGATACCTAAAGTACACTCTAAAGAATAGTGTCTGAGAAATAACAGCCATGATTAGGTGAACTGGGGACAGAATGAGTGTATATGCCTGATGATAGGGAAGTCAACAGCCAGCCCTCAACCTTAGACTCAGCTTAGGAACAGATCAGGACCACAAAAAGCAGGGGAGGGGAAAGGAGAGGAGGGGAGGGCAGGGGAGGGGAGGACAGGGGAGAGCAGGGGAGGGGAGGGCAGGGGAGGGGAAAGGAGAGGAGGGGAAGGCAGGAGAGGGGAGAGGAGGGGAGAGGAAAGGAGGGGAGGGGGTCAAGGCCAGCTCGAAGATGATGTGGACATATTTGCTATGGCTCAGGTTTAGTGTGTAGAATTAGAAAAGATGAACACCAAGAATCCCCAGTGGCAGATGTCTAGTGAGAGAACAAAAAACCCAGACACAAAGACTCTGGCCAGAAGAGAAACGATAAAGCGAGCGTACAGTGTCAACGGGGAAAAGGGAATTTTCCGAGATTACATTGAAAGCAAGCATTCACAACATGTTTATGTGTGATCAAGGAGTGGATGCAATCTTAAAGAAGTATTTTTTCATTGAATGTGGTCTGGATTTTGTTACGATTTTTTTAAAAAAATGTTATTATATTTTATGTGTATGTACGTTTATGTACCACTTGTGTGCCTGCCTGGTGCCCTCATAAGCCAGAAGATAATGTCAGATCCTCTGGGAGTTCACATTATCTTGGAGTTGCAGTTGGGACTGGTTGTGAGCCTCCATATGGGTACTAGAAATTGAACCTGGGTTCTTTAGAAGACCAGCCAGTGCCCTTAATAGCTGAACCATCTCTCCAGTAGTGCCATACACATGCATATATACATATGGTTTTATGTATCCCAGGTTGGCCTCAAAACTCATTAATTTAGCCAAGAATGACCTTTGAACTTGTAACCCTCCTGCCTTTCCTTTCTAAGTGCAGGGGTTAGAGGTGTGCCCCCATGCCTGGCATGTTCAGTGATGGAGGTCAAGCCCAGGACTTTATGCATGTTAGGCATGTAGTCTACCAGCTGAGCCACATCCTCAGCCCTAGATCTGATGACCGTACACATTTATGATGTTAATCATGGAATAAGTGAGAGTGGTAGTTATGAGATCCTGGCCCGTGAGGGTAGACAGGCATGAGTGAGGACCCAGCGTGGTATCTCACTGCAGGAACAAGGTGAGTGTGTCTCTATGCACCTGCCTGTAAGGGGCCTGACACTCATCTAAGGAAGCCATCAGAACAGCCAGTGAGATGAAGCTGTGTTAGACAGTGTGTTTAGGACAGCCTTGCCTGCTTCCCTCCCTGCCACCATCCCTGTGGCGTTCCCAGTATTCATGCTCAGAGCTACTTGAGTTGAACTCCAGCTTTGTGCAGATGTGATCTGGAGCATGTCCCGTCCTCTCTTTGTATGTTCTGCTTCTCTCGCATGTAAAGTGAGGATGGTGACAATATGTACTTCCCATGAGATGGCATTTATAAAGGGACCTGGTATGTGGGGGAACTACAGTTTAAGAATCTGTTACTTAAGCCATAGTGTCTGTGTCTGTGTGTGTGTGTCTTTGTGTGTGTGTGTGTCTTTGTGTGTGTGTGTGCGCGCGAGCGCGTGCGCGCACGTGCGCGCACACACATGCTTGTGCCTGCCATTTTCTTTATCCATCTATCTGGGCACCTAGGCTGACTTGGTAACTTGGCTACTGTGAATAGTGGTATACTCCACAGTGACGGTTGTGCACTGCTGTGGTATACTACTTTGAACTGCTTTGGCTGTATATCCAGTGTGGGATAGCTGGAGCATGCTGTAGTTCAACTGTTGGTGTTTTGTGGGCTCTGTACTGATTTCTGTATTGGTTATACTAGTTCACACTTCCTACCTGCAGTGTATAAAGATTCCTTTCCCCCATATCCTCCTTGCCTTTGGTTGTCATTTAGCAGGCTTTTAAAAGCCCTGGTCTCACTCCAGACTAATTAAATCAGGATCTCTGGTGAGGAGGGACAAGCATTTTAAAGCTCCCAGGGTGGCTCCTGGGTACAACTATGGTTGACAAGCTCAGCTGCAGAGCCGAGAGGGCCACTCAATTATTATGCTCTCTTCCTCCAAGTTTTCCTCAGAGACACCTCCATCAAAGATAAATGACACACATTTCCAAAGACTTAGACACAGGATGATTTTATCCAGCTTTAATTCCAGGATACAACCTTGTCTGCCACTGGTCACATGAGGTCCATTGTAAATGGCTTGAACAAAGGCTCTGGAACACAGTAGGATTGTTATTACTGAAAGCTGGCTTCTTGAATGTCAGCTCTCACTGTGCTTGCTGGCCCTGGAGTATTTATGTCATGTGTCATTATCTTGATATTATGAATTTTATATTTTCTTTAATAGCTAGCATGGCCAATGCAAGGTAAGACAAGGAGAGACTGGTTTTGGAGAAGGAATTTTTTTTTCCTTAAGGCATTTAATACCACCACTGGTGTTTATAGTGTTCTCTTATGGGTGCCTCTACATGGTAGGCTTTAAGTGTTATTGCTTTTTTTTTTTTTAAATTTATGTATTTATTTTTTACTCTTCAAGACTTACATGCATTAGAAGTCTATTTACATAAATTCTGTCTTTTCTTGTTCCTTCTCCAGCTCCTCCGGTGCCTTCCCCTCTCCTTCTCAAATGGCCTCTTCTTCTGTAACTACTATTGCTGTACTTTGTATTGCTCCTATACATGTGTTTCTGGCTGTCCACTTGACACGGTATTCTCTCTGTCTTGGCAGCCATAGACTGCCTCCAGTTCTTCATGTGTAGTTGGGAGCTTGTGAAGTTTGCCCATCTACACTGGCATATTTGACAAGTATGCTCATTTCATTATGTAGGTCTTGCTTAAGCAATCATACCGTTGATGCTCCCCTGAAGTAGCATCCTTGTCATGTCTAGCATAGACACTATCCGTGAGCTCTGGTTCTACCTCTCCTTCCTCTCCTGTGATGTTTCCTGAGATGGTGAATTCCCTGTAGGATTTGCATTGCATTTACAAGTATTTTATTGAGAATTTTTGCATATGCATTTATCAGGTATTTGTGCTCTCCCCTCCCCCTCCCCCACCTTTCTTTGTTTTTCCCTTTTTCCCTCCCTCCGGGTGGTGTAAGTTTGTTTTTTGTTTTTTGTTTTGTCTTGTTTTTATCTTTGGTATTAAAATACTATTGGCTTTGTAGAAGTTTGAAATTGTTCTGTTTCTATTTTTGGAATAACTTGAGATTGTGTTGGTTGTAGTACTTCTTTGAAAGTCCTTGAGAATCCTTCTGTGAATTCATCTCTAACAAGCTCTCTTCAGACACGGCTTTCTGTCCTCATAGAATGTGTGGTCAGTGGGGGTTCAAGAGTTACAGAGTAGATAATACGCACAGCAAGTGACCTAATGTTATGATGAATGGAGCCCGAGACACAGGGGTGAAAAGACACAGCAGAGGAAGGTGGCTTGCAGCTTAGCAGTCTTCATGGAGATAGGGACCTTTGATTTGAGACTAGTGAGAACAACCCTGCAGTAGTCCAAGAAAAGGCATCTGGGGGACCACACAGACCCAAGGAGAGCATTGAACATGTGCTGTGCAAATCCACTAGTCAGCTTGTCAGGAGCAGAGAGAGAGCCGCATAGACACGGGACCTTTGTCAGGATCTGGGCTTCATGGCAAGATTTAAAAAAAAATTTAAAAAGCCATCGGAATAAGACATGTAAAGGTGACCAGTGTGGCTTTGTTGAAGAATATGGGGAGATGGTGAGAGCAAGGGGTTGGACTGAAAATAGGGAGCAGTCACAGGATGTGGATTCTGCCAGAAAGAAGCAAGAGGTCAGATGGCATGTTTTAGAGATCCAGGCCAGGCGGGGGTGGGGTGATGGAGCAGGCGGGTGTCTCATGTGCAGCCTGAAGGGTTCCACGGTAGGTTTGTGGGATGACAGAGAAGAGTCTAGCTGGCTCCCCCCTTAGGCCTGCTCAGGCCAGCCACTGTGGGCCGCTCTGTTACACGAAGCTGACTGCCAGGAGCTTTCCTTCTCTGTTGAGTGTAAAGTGCATCATTTAGTGTATTTGAAAAGTGTGCCACACGTCAGTGGTTATGCTTCTTTGTCTATGCGGAGCAGTGATCTCTTTATGTATTTTTAGCTCTGAAATTTCACACTTGATTTCAGAGTTAAGCATCTGTTTTGTTTTGTTTTGTTTTGGTGGCGGTGCTAGAGTTGAACCCCCAGGCCTCACGTGCATACAAGTGCTCTACCAGCGAGCCTCTCCCCAGCCCAGCACTAAGAATTTTAAATGAAATGCTAGTTCAGAAATAACATCAATCCTTTCCAGTCTAAATTGTGTAAAGTGCAGCAAGGAGATTATTAGGTCATTTTACTTCCGTCTCTTATATTAAAATATTCCTGTTTAATGAACATTTAACTACTTGGTAAAATTTGCTAATCAAATTGTCAGACTCTGTTAAACGGCTTGTCAAAATGTTTATTTAGCAGTTATTCCTATCTGCTTAACATGGTGGATCCCTTTAACCCTCTAATCCATTTTTATTTTTCCTGATAATTGTGTTAAGTGACAGTTTTTGGCAAGTAATTATTTTTTTTAAAAAAGTATGAAAATAAGCTCATTGTATAAAATAAGTGAAACATAAGAAGCTTACGGAAAAAAAATATCAACCGTGACTTCCCATTTTGAGAAAACCATTTTGTATTAATGGGCTTTATTATTTATTTTTTAGAATTGTTGTAGAGCCTTAGTAAAATTGAGCAGAAAGCTCCAGGGTCTCCTCTCTTCTCTTAGCATTGCACAGACACAGGGGAATATTTAACATGTGTTGTGGCCTCAGGCTGGAGATGCAGTGGTCAGAGTGGGAACGGGTCCACTCAGACATCAGAGCCTTTGTGAGGAGTTCAGTTTCACAGTGAGATTTTATTTTAATTATTAGAATAAGATGTGTAAAGGAAGGTCTTACAGCTTTGTTGAAAAACATGAGTTGATAGCGAGAGCAAGGGGTCTTGGTTGTGAGTAGGCATGTGTGAAAACAGAGACCAGTCACAGGATGGGAATATGGGTGATGATAGCAAGAGGCCAGGCAGGAACCTCCCTCTCTCTTATTGTTATCCCTGCTGCAGTAAGCTTACATCAATACATCGTTATCAGGGAAAGCCCACATTCTGCTAGAATTCACTCTTAACCACTGTGTCTTCTGCAGCTTAGACAAACTTACCAACTTGTCACGCACCATTGTGATATAAAATATGGTTGTTTGCTGCCCTGAACATCCTCTGAGCTCCATTTGGCCTGCCTCCCTCCTCCCCTCTGGTGACTGCTGGTCTTTTCACAGCGTTCATTCCTTCCAATGCCTTAGATCATCCTTATGTCCTTGAATGGTGAGACTTCTTCTGTAGACAGAAACCAAAGCACAGAAAGATGTGGAAATCTGTGTTAAAAGATTCTAAAAATGGGCATTGGGATGACTCAGAAATGGTTTGCTGTGCAAGCTTGAGGACCCAAATTTGTATCCCTGGCACCCACAAAAAAGCTGTGTGTGGTGATGTACATCTGTACATTACCTTGGAGTTTAGTGACCAGCCTAGTCCAATAAGCCCACAAGATTCAGTGAGAGACTCTGTCTAAAATGCAAGATGGAGAGCAAATGAGGATTGCTGATGTCCACCTGTGATCTCTACCACATGAACACACGAATGCACATTCAAGTGAACATGAGCGTGCACATGCACACATACACTCACATACACACATTCACACATACACACACTCACATATACACACACATAGCCTCACATTCACATACTCACATTCACATACACACACATACCTTCACATTCACATACATACATTCACATACACACACATGCACATATACATACACTCACATATACATCCACATACCCTCACACTGACATATACACATTCACACACACACACACATTCATACATACACACACTCACATATACACACACATACCCTCACATTCACATACACACACATACACACATGCACACACACACACATGCACACACATATACAAACACTAAAAAAAAAATCACAAAATTACCCTATACGAATGAAAAGCCTTATGCTTAAAGCTAATGCACACAATGTGTCAACTTTGTTCAGACTTGCTTCTTGTGTGTGATAATGTGTGATGATGTGTGTTCCTATGACTTGATGTTCCCATTCCTTGCTAATATTGAATAGTTGTCCATCATGTGTATGGAGCAAAACTTATTTATTCATCATATAAAGGGCATCTGTTGGACTTCCGAGTCTGGGTCATTGTTAACACAGCTTCTAGAAGCATCTGCAAAGGTTTTTGTGGATATAAATTGTCAACTGTTCTGGATAAGTACCAAAGGCCTCTGTTGCTGGATGCTCTGGTGTAGGTCTGCCTACTGCATAAGGGGCTCCAAACACTGGGTGCTGCCTTCGTTTCTTTTCTGTTGTGGTGATAAAATATCCTGGCAAAAGCAACCCAAGGGCTGATTTGGGCTTGCAGACCCTCAGAGGCAGTACACTCCATCTCATGAGGGAAGGTGTGATGCCAGGAGTCGGAGGCTGCCCCTCACATTGCAGCTGCAGTCCGAGAGCAGGGCGAGGGAAGGAAACAAGATCAGCTAGTGAATGTCAAGGCTGTGGCTGACCTGCTGCCCTTTCCTGCAGAGTGCCCAAGATGCTTCCTCCCAGGCTCTTGATGTTGTCAGTTTGGCCACTGTAATAGGTGTGGTGGTGATGGCATCCGATCTGGACCTCTGCAATGGTGGATAAGGAGCTGAATACACCCTCTCACGTGCTGATTGGACATCCATATTTTCTTTGGTGCAGTATTTCAGTATCTTCAGCTATTTTTTTCTTTACCTTGGCTGTTGGAAGCAAATGGTCTTAATGGTATAATTTACCTCCTATCGTTCCATTTCTTTGCTGTTTTATATCAATAGCTTAGATTTAGGATAACACTAATGTACTGTCTTAGTGTCTTTCTCCTTACCCCTGATGAGCATCATAGTAGAATTTCCCCTTTTAAAAATATATCTTTTTAAGGGCTGTTAATGTAACGACTGAATCATTATCTATTAGAAATTTCTCTTTCCACATTGAAAATTATGAATGTTATTCCCATTAAAATGATTGTACAAGAGAACTGTTCCTGACACCAGAGACCCTATCTCAAAAAGAGAACTTTTTCTGCTGTTATATTATTTTCTTTAATGAAATAAATCTATTTATATATGCCTAATTATATTGAGCAAGATAGATGACAGTGGAATTTAGCTTCTTTCTTCATACATTCATTGTCTTGGTACTGACTTACCTACGGATGTCTTTATGCAAAGGTCTATAATATACTTTGAGCATATTCCTGTCATACTCTAAGTTTGGTTTCTGTTGCTGGGATAAAATACTCTGGCTAAAACCAACCTAGAGAAGGAATGGGTTTCCTTTAACTTACAGGCTACAGCCAGTCATTGAGAAACATCACGGTAGGAATTCAAAGCAGAGGTCATGAATGAACACTTACTCAGGTTCACACTTGGCTACGTACCTTACAAAACCCAGAATTGCACTGCCCTTATTGTAGCCTTGCTGCATCAATCAAGAAAATGCCCCACAGACAGACTCACAGGCCCATCTGATGGAGGCCATTCTTCAGCTGAGCTTGTGTCAAGTTGACAATGAAGATCAGCTCTACTCTCCCATCTCTCATGCCTCCCTGTGGTCTCCTTGTCCTATAATTAGGTCATATATGCACAAATGAACTAATACACACACATCTCAAACGATAGAATCTGTGATATTTGCCACATTTAATGATTTTTAGGTTGGTTCAACATTGTAGATGTTGTGAATAGTACTACAGTATATATTGATGTCTAAGAATCTCCAATTTTTAAAGCTGGAGTCAGTCAAGTAGCTACCCAGCAATAATTCAGGTGAGTAATATACTAGACCGGAGTAACCTTTTCATTTTGACTGAAGTAACAGGAAATTTCCATGTGGTTGTAATTTGCATTTCTCTGATTGATGTTAAACATTTTTCAGGGGTTTATTGGTCATTTGTACTAGATGGGTTAAGAACTTTCTGTTCATTTCTTTAGCCTGTTTATTGATTGAGTTGTTTGATTTCTTATTAGTTTTTTCAGTTCTTTGCATTGACTAGACATTACTCTCCTGTCAGATGTCCAGCCAACAAGGACTTCCCCTTCTCCAAGCTACCTCTTCACTCAGCTGCTCCCTATGATGCACCTTTCAATTTCAGGGCATTCTAGTTGTTAATTGGTGGCATCATTTCTTAGAGACGGGAGTCTTGTTCAGGAAGTCCTTGCCTATGCCTTTATCTTGAAGACATTTCCCTAGTTTTTCCTTTTTCAGTTTGAGTTTGAGGACTTACATGAAGGACTCTAGTCCATTTTGATTGGATTTTTGGACTGGGTCAGAGAGGAAGGATCTTGTTTCATTCTGCTGTGTAAGGATGTTGAGCTTTTCTAGTTCTGTTTGGTCACTAGGCTATCTTTTCCAACATGCATTCTTTACATCTGTCAAAAATCAAGGGGCTAGTGTTGGGTAGGTTGATATCTGGACACTCTATTCTTTTATATTGCTCTGTGTTGTCCTTAGTGGCAATAACATGCCATCTTTATTACTATAGTTTCACCTAGTTTGAAGTCAAGTATGCTTATGGTTTTTGTAAGGAATGTTTTTGCTATCCAAGGCCTTTTGTGCTTCCATGTTAATGCCAAGATTATTTTCTCTGTTTTTTTTTTTTTTTTTTTTTTTGTTTTGTTTTGTGTGAAGAATGACATTTGAATTTTTGGGGGGATTGCATTAAATATGTAGATTGATTTTGCTAGTTTATTTTCAAAATATTAATTCTTTTTTTAAAAAAATGGTTTATTTATTTATGTTATGTATATGAGTAGACTATTGCTCTCATCAGACATACATGGGCATCAGATCCCATTACAGATGGTTGTGAGCCACCATGTGGTTGCTGGGAATTGACCTCAGGACCTCTGGAAGAGCAGTTGGTACTCTTAACAGCTGAACCATCTCTCTAGCCCCAAAATATTAATTCTTGTAATTCATGAACATGAAGAGATGTTGTGTTTTCCAAATGTCTTCTTCAGCTTTTCTTTGGTTATTTAATTTTTTTCATTGTAGAAGTCTTCTGCTTCCTTGGTTTGTTTTGTTTCAAGGTAGTTTATCATTATTATTATTATATTGCAATTCAAACGGGATAGTTTCTCTAATTTCTTTTTCCTTTAAACAAGAGCAACAAAAGGAGTATGGGTGTTTTGCATGTATATGACTAGTTCCTACAGAGGCAAGAGGAAGGTGTCAGAACATCTGGAACTAAGGTTACAGATGCTTATGTACTGCTATGTGGGTGCTAGGAATCAAACCCAGGTCCTCTAGAAGAGCAGCCAGTGCTTTTAACCACTGACCCATCTCTCCGGCTCTTTGACTTCTTTCTCAACCTCAGTATTACTAGTATGTATGAAGGATACTGATTTTTTTTTTAAATTTAACTGTATAATCCTGCCACTTGGCTGAAAGTATTTATTAGATCTAAGAATTTCTCCATGAAGTCTTTAGAGGCTCTTATGTCTAGGATTATACCATCTGCCAATAAGGACACTTTGACTTGCTGTGACAAAACATGAGAGAGTTATTTGGGCTTACGTTCCAGAGAGATAAGTGTCCATAATGTGTAGGAAAAGAGGCAGCAAGATCCAGGCATGGCAGCAGGAACAAGCAGAAAACAGAGAGCAAAGGAGAGCAAGCTTTGAGCTCTCCAGGCTCAGCACCCCCCCCAAACCAGTGACATACATCCTCAGCAAGGCCACATCTCTTAAGTGTCCCCAAACAGTACCACTAACTGGTGACCAAGAATTCAAATGCCCAAGACAATGAGGGACATCTCACTCAAACTACCACACTTTTCTGTCCCTGTCCCTTTTATTTCTGTCACTTGCCTTACTGCTGTAGGACCTCAGATACTGTGTTGAGCAAGAGTGGAGAAAGCAGACAGTCTTGTCTTGTCCATGATGTGACTGGAAATGCTTTGTGATTTTAATTTAATTTAATGCAGACTTCAGGTTTGTCCTACACAGGATGTTGAGCTATGTTCCTTCCCTTTCTACTTTCCTCGGGGCTTTGATCATCAAGAATCCTTGGGTTTTGGCAAGTGCTTTTCCGCATCCATTGAGATGATGTGACTTCTGTTCTCTAGTGCATTAGGGGGTGTATTACACTTACTGGTTTGCATATCTTGAACCGCCCACTCCTCTGTGCCAGAGCCAACTTGATGGTAGTGAGTGGTCTTTGTTAATGTGCTCTTGAGTTCAACTTGAAAATACGTCATTGTGAATTGTTGCATGCTAATCAGAGGTTGGCTTATAATTTCTGTTTTGTAGTTTCATCTTTTCCCAGTTTGGGCATCAAAATATTACTGGTTTTGTAGAATAAATCTGATAGCATTCCCTCCCTTTCTGTTCTATGGAATAGCTTTGTGTACACTTTCCTTAAAGGCCTGGTAGAACTCAGTGATGAGTTCATCTGGGCTCCTCTTGCAGCTGAGGTTTTTTTGAAGGTCTGCTTCACTCCCAGTACTTGCTGAAGTTCTGTTTAAGGTGTCTTGGTTTGATTTTGGTTTAATTATTCATCTATAAATGTATCCATTTCTTTTAGGTTTTTCTAATATTCTGGGAGAGAAGTTTTTAAGGTTTGCTTTCATAATTTTATGGAATTCATTTATATTTGTTGTTGTGATCTCTGTCTTCTCATCTCTCATTTGATTAATTTGTGTCTTCTCTCTTACTCTTGGTTAGTTTAGCCAAGAGTTTGTCAGTTCTGTTTTTCTTTTTTCTTTCAAAGAACCAATTTTTGTGTCATTGATCTTTGTCTTTCTTGTCATTTCACGTTTAGTAATTACTACCTCTCTTTTAATTCTGTCATCTACTGACTTGGGGTTACTGTGTTTTTCCAAGTGCCTAAGGTGCATAATTACTTAGTATGACCTGAGTTCTTAATATACTTGTAGCTGTAAATACCCTCATGTAGTGTGTATACCATAGATTTGATGTATGGTTTTTGCTTTCACTAGAGCCTAAAAATTTTAAATATTCTTGATTTCTATCATGACCTATTCAGTAGTGTGTTGTTCCATCTCCCCAAGTTTGTGTAGTTTGTCTTACTGGAGTCTAGTTTTATTTCACTGTGGAAGATAGAATGCAAGTACTTTTTTTAGTTTCTCTGGATGTTTTACAAGTGGCTTCATATGCTATTGTATGATCTATTTTAGAAAAGGCTGATTTGACTAATGTGCATTCTGTATTATTTGGATTGGACATTCTATAGATGCTATGAGGTCCATTTTCTTTATGATGGCTTTTAACTCTAATACTTTTCTGTTTACATTTTGTTGGAATGACCCATCTGTTGATGAAAGTCAGATATTGAAGTTACCAACTATTGGGTTGAGGTTCAGTAGTACTTGCTCGAACATGCACTTGTCTTTGATGCTGAGGAGAGTTCCTAGGTAGCAACAAATCCTGGTTTTTATTTGTATTTTTTATCGTTAATCTGTGACTTTCAACTATGGAAACTAGAGATTTAAGCCACAATTTACTTATTTTTTTATTGGATATTTTATTTATTTACATTTCAAATGTTATCCCCTCCAGAAACCCCCATCCCATGCCCCTCCCCCTGCTTCCATGAGAGTGCTTCCACCCACACACCCACCCACCCACTCCCGCCTCCCATTTACTTATTTTGATAGCTGTAATTTTTATTTTATGTGGTAGCTATTTATTTTCCCCAAGACTAGCCAACCATGCCTGTGTGTCACCCGTCATCTTGGAAGTCCTATTTTCTGTTGTTTCGTAATAATAGATCTGCCTCAGTTATTGTTCTTTTGCTGTGAAGAGGCACCATGACCAAGACAACTCTTATAAAAGAAAGCATTTAACAGGGGACTTGCCTTACAGTTTTGAGCATTAGTCCATAATCATCATCAGAGGAAGGATAGTGCTAGAAGCGGGAGCTGGGAGCTTTACTTTATGATCCACAGGCAACTGGCAGAGAGGGAGAGAGAGAGAGAGAGAGAGAGAGAGAGAGAGAGAGAGAGAGACAGAGACAGAGA
>NC_034612.1:31581952-31588504 GCF_900095145.1 Mus pahari
AGAGAGAGACAGAGACAGAGACAGAGACAGAGACAGACAGACAGAGACAGACAGAGACAGACAGAGAGAGACAGAGACAGAGACAGACAGAGACAGACAGAGACAGACAGAGACAGACAGAGACAGACAGAGAGAGACAGAGAGAGACAGAGGGACAGACAGACAGAGAGAGACAGACAGAGAGAGAGGGAGACAGACAGACAGAGACAGAGAGAGACAGACAGACAGAGAGAGAGACAGACAGAGAGACAGAGAGAGACACAGACAGGGAAACAGAGACAGTCAGACAGACTGATTGACTGGGTCTGTCATGGGCTTTTGAAACCTTAAAGCCCACACCCAGTGACAAGTTCCCTCCAACAAGATCACACATTCTAATACTCAAAACAGTCCCATTCCCAGGTGACTAACATTCAAATATATGAGCCTGTGGGGGCCAGTCTCATTCAAACTACCACAATATACAAGAAATGGCATGCCCGGCTGGAAAATAGAAATATTTTGAGAATCTATACATATTATGAGTATGCTTTCCAATAATTAATAAAAATTTGAGCAGTTGACAGAGATGAGCTCATCCTCTGAGGTAGTTGTTACTTATTAAAAGATCTTGACTCATTTTCCCCAAACCCTGTGTGTTGGGACTTGTGGCCATCTGTTCGATGCAGAGAAACTAAAGCCTAGACACATGGCAACCCTTTTCATTAAAGCCCAGAGGTCTGAGTAAGGAGCTCCGCTGTGTGGGAGGATGACCTTTTTAGATGCCAGTCATCCCCAAATCCATTTGTAAGCTTGACACAGTTGTCAAAATCCCATAAGGGGAAACATAAATGTAAATAAAACATTTATCACATTCTGGGTGATGTTTCCAGGTTTGAAAGCAATAGATTACATCATAGTAGAGATGAAATCATGAAGGCTGGGAGCTCCATGGCCAATGGAGGAAGCTCTTGCAGGCAGCCCAGGAGCGGTGCTCATTAGTGTTTTAGAAATAAGGAGCGGATAGGCACGTCCGGTTATCATGTTTCAAAACAAACACCTTCAACTCACTGACTTACTGTGAATATTTTTAGTCCAAATCTCAAATAAGATTTTTTTTTTTCTTTTTCTGTGCTGGTGTAGGAGGTTGACAGGGGACATTTCAGCATCTTGTGTCTTCTGATCTTATGCCTCAGGTATGGTTTTGTGTGGTACTTTATTTTGTTAATGAAACAGGGAATATATATGGTCCAAACACTTATAGCTAATTTTAAATATCTGTTGATTTAACTGGGTAAAAATGTGGCTTAAACAGGGAGAGGTTTACATCTCTCTGTATTAGGGGCAGGAGATTGGGATGCTATGATTGAGGGTTGATACAATGGTCTGCTGTTTCTAGACATCGCCCCGTCCCACGGATGGTTCTCCCACTGCTATGCATTTCATCATGCAAGAGGGAGGAGGGCATCTGAAAACGGGCAGAAGTGACATATGCTTGCTCTCTTCTTAGCAGGTTCTGTAAGATGCCACATGGTACTTACACTCCATTTTAATAGCTAGAGCTCTGAGCCCATGGATTAAATGCACAGTGTTTTGTGCCCAGTGAAAAGTCAAGGCTTGCATTATTATTGAAGAGAAAAGAGAGGCTACTGGGCTGTGGACATTTTCTGCTTCATCTTTTGTATTTGTATGAGTATACACATAAAAATTTATATGTAGTAAGAGCAAATAACATATTTCCAATAATAGTCTGAAAAAACAATTCCTTTAGGCTCTTTTAGTTCTGAATGTCAAACTGTTGTAATGAAGCATTATCAGGCTCCTAGGTGCCTTTGCCTCTACTGTTCCCTTGACATCACTGCACATTCTGGAGGGCGGAGTGAGCAGGGGAGAGGAGACGGTGGGCTGGACTTGGTGGGAAGGAGATGGATACAAAGGGGTAGTCACCCCTCTCTCTGCCATTCTGGAACAACCTTGAGAGCGTGAGCAGGGCAGTGGCTGGGCACTGTCTCTAACCTTGTGTGCCCATCCTGAATAAAGGTTTCCTGAGAGGAAACCGTGTGTTGGGAATGGAAGAAAACTCGTTCTTTCCGGTTGCCTAAGCTGAACTCCGGAAGTGAGACACTTGTGATCAGCAGGACTCTGGAGGCGCAGATTGCTTCCTTAGGCACTGCTTAGCTGAGGAGCAGGTGCATGAGACCCCGGTAAATGTGCAGGGCCTGGGATGTGATAATGTTAGGGCTAACACTGCGTGGAACTCATGATTTCAAATTCTACTTATAACTTCATGAACGATTTCTCTTAAGAAGAGCCACTACAGATGCATACTCTATAATTTATGCTGAGAGCTATGTTCTTGATAAAATCGCTTGTCCTCTGTAATCTAGAGTGTCCTTTAAAATGTACAGAGGCTTCTTCAAAACTTAGGACTGAAAAAAATAAAAATAAAAATAACCGAAGGTAAGTTCTGAAGGTAAGTTTTTCTTAGTACACTTTCTTGTAAATGGGAGAATCTAGCCTTAAATATGTAATAGCTTTTAAAATGTAAAGCAATTGATTTTAATCAGTTTTTGAAGATGGGAACTGATGAGAAACATTAGAGAAGAAACATCACTAAAACTTTACATGCACACTCAAACACGGGTGTGAATAAACATATACACACACATGCACACACACAAACACACTTATGTGTGCATGCATGCACACTTCCATGAATAGAAGCTACCCGTGTTCCACCATCCTGATTGTAGTTACTTATTTTAGAATTCTAATTTATTTGCCATAGGCTAATAAATGGCAGTCCAATAAGTGATTTTTAAGTATTTCACTTTAAAAGGCTGCTTTATGTTTCAAGGCATAATTGTGAAATCTATTATGAAAACATTGTCTTGATATCCGAGTGAAGTATTTTTAGAGCCTCCGTGACCTCTTGAGGATCTGATTTTCTAATCTACTAACAGTGCCTTTACCAAGTGTCCTGAACTATATTAGCTAGGGTATAATAGCCATTTGGATGAATTATTATGGGTCTGTTTAAATGATAATTTGGAAAAGTTCATGAAAACCTTGCACAAAGAACTCTGGTTATTAGCTGAAAGTTAACCATTTGAAAGCTATCCCAGTATTAGACATTTAAAAGAAGTAGATATGAAATCATTCACAGGAAAGCACTGGCTTCCATAAGAATCCATTCACTGCAATCGGCTGGGTTACCCACAGTTTGGTGACATGAGACAGCACTTACCTCGGGAGCTGTGGAGGCCCTGTTGCGTTACAGGATCCATTGAGTCCTCTGATGTTGGGGACTGGAGGGCTGTTCTTCTCAGAGAGTATAGGGTGCAGAGAGTGTCCTTGATCATGTCTCCTCAGAGGTTAGAGTTAGAAGTCACAGACCCGGTCTTTCTCTGTGACTAATGGGGTAATCGTAAATGATCACTATCCCATTCATAAATGTGTAACAGTCCTTCTTCATTCACAGTCATCTCTGGAAGATATTCCTAAGCTTCCTGGACAAAAGGCAGCACTTGCTTGGGAAGGCAGAGAGTACATGTTTGTTATACTCTCAACTCTAAGGCATACCCAGATGCCAGCTAGATGCAGGGTAGTACCTGCACCATGTGGAACTCTAATGCCTTTTCTCCATCCTATGGAGAGCTTGTGCCCTGTTGTTTGCCGTGTCCTCCGTGTACTTCTGCATGCCAGCTCCCCCTGCACTGCTTTTGTGTGAAATCTTGTTTGCAACAGATAGACTCACATCATAGTCCCATGGGAGAGAGGCACCTAGTTGCAGATGTTTCTCTTGGGACTGCTGATCCTGTATGCCTGCTTCCTGCAGGAACTTAACTGCATCTGTTTCATTGAGAGATTATCCATGATAGTTTAGTCACCAAGGCATGTGTTGCCCGTGTTGACTTGTGAGTTCAAAGTCTGTCCTGTTAGAGTTAGGGCTAGTTCCATCCGGAATGTGTGTCCTGCAAGCTGTCCTTGCTGAGAACACTACTCTGAGGAGAGAGCTCCTGGGTTATCTGTACCCTGTCGTCCCTCAGCCTTGGATTTTCTGGCCACCAAACAGTCCTTTCTCCAGCACATCTACACTGTCCCCTTTGATCTTTTCTTCTGGGTCATTCTCTAGCAGCTGACACTCCGGTTGACATTGTTCTTTCCAGAAACAAATGACTTGTTACTATGCAATCTTTAACCAATAAACTAAATATTTTCCTCAACCCAGTAGCAATTTGTTTGCTTGTTTTTATGCCTTTTGTTTTTTTGAGGTGAAGCCTACCAGCGTACAGAAAGTCCCACATTAATTTAATTTCAGGCCCTATCACAACATAATTTATCTTTCAAAGTGCCTCAGTAAGAGATTTGTGTTACACACACACACACACACACACACACACATATTATATTATATTATATTATATTATATTATATTATATTATATTTCTGCTTTTCCTGCTAGGTGTATGAATTGAAAATAATTTATAATGTTGGACCAAGGCAATTCCAATTCCACAAGGGTATCTAGCTTATTTTTCCAATTAAAAAAATTTCACAGCTTGGACTCCTTTACTCAATAATTATACTTCAATTTTCGTTCCTTTGTTTTTCTGAAGGAAATAACAGTAACTATGCTATCTGGGATCCTGCACTACCTATTGTTGGGCAGGCACTATTGTAACTGACTAGCATTTATCACCTAAGCTGACTGACAGGTGCCCGCCCACTGTGTACCACTGTTATGGCTTTCCCATTGAAGAACCCCTGCGATATAAAGGATATACTAGCTAAGTATCACAGGGCCAGTGATGGTAGAGTCAGGATTTTATTTTGCTATAGTTAGCTCTATGAGTGTGCATTAAAATACATGTGAAAGACAAGAAAATTTGACTGCATTTTAAATTCTACAAATAGAGGTTAGTGTTAATTATTAACAGGAAAACCATACATGTAGTAGAATTCTACATTATTAAAAATTCATGCAGAGCCTTCCAAATGCTGATTTATAGGCATACACTAATTTTACAAAAAGGATATTCATACATATATAAGCATACAACTGTTATACATAAAACAAAAAAGCATCAAACAGAATAGTAATGCCAGTGGTTGCCGCCAAATTTGGCTTTGTGGTTGATTTGATTTGTGTAAATGTACATCTATTTGACAAGCCTTTCTCACTTAGCATGTTATTTGCTATTTGGGGAGAAGGTTGTTTACAGTTGCATCAATTAGATGAAAAGTGCTGTCTTTAATGATAACTTGTTTTACTAAATGGCATAGACAAGTAATTCTAGACAGTAAGGCTCAAGACTCTCCTCTGTAGCTAGCACGATGGTTGAGCAGGTGAAGGTGCTTGCCTCCAGACCTGATGAGCTGAGTTTGGTCTCGAGAATCTGCATGGTGGAGAAGAGAACCGACCCACATGTGTGTGGACTGTAGCACGTGCATGTCCATATGCATGCACAAACAGACATACAGTCAGTAAGGGGATGTGAGCGAAAGGGCTGTCTCTGCAGTCACTCTTGTGGGAGCACATCTACATCATGGCTGTCTTTTGGCACAATGAATTTACAAATGACACAGTTTAAGGACCTGAACCAATGTTCCAGGTTTCACCCAGTGTGATCTTCCTGAGCCTCAGGGGAAAATCCCATCTCATTTTACTGATTTATTTCAAGCAATCCGCCTTCATAGGGAAGACTATCCCATGTGGTTCTCTTGTTTTGCCCCTTCAGTGGCTGCCTTGTTAGCACAAGGTTAAAAACACATTGTAAGTAGCTTTTTCCATGTACAGCTGTTTAATTCTGTTGTGTTCTGTGGTATGAATAGTGCTCTGAATCCTGTTAGTACAAAAGGAATTGTTTTTATTTGAAAATGGGAAAGTTAAGCCAGGAGGTCTGTATGTATCCCATTTTGGCTCTTTTGAGTGTAGAGTTGCTGCCCTGTGGATTACTGCTGACACAAAGGCAGTTCCTGCTGCCTGCACTGATGGTGTAGGTGACACCTGTGAAGCAGATGACACTGGTGACAGGGATGTGGCTTGTGACACTGAACTGGCTCTCACACTTGCTGTAGCCCTTTCCTGAGCACCCAAGGGGCCAACAACATGCTGACCCTGAGCCTGATCACACTGGTCTCCACACTGGTGATGCTGGTCTCCACACTGGTGATACTGGTCTCCACACTGGTGATGCTGGTCTCCACACTGGTGATGCTGATCTCCACACTGATCATGCTGGTCTCCACACTGGTGATGCTAGTCTCCACACTGGTGATGCTGGTCTCCACACTGGTGATGCTGGTCTCCACACTGGTGATGCTGGTGTCCACACTGATCATGCTGCTCTCCACACTGGTGATGCTGGTCTCCACACTGATCATGCTGGTCTCCACACTGGTGATGCTGGTCTCCACACTGGTGATGCTGGTCTCCACACTGTTCATGCTGGTCTCCACACTGGTGATGCTGTTGTCCACACTGATCATGCTGTTCTCCACACTGGTGATGCTGGTCTCCACACTGGTGATGCTGGTTTCCACACTGATCATGCTGTTCTCCACACTGGT
>NC_034612.1:31588604-31601036 GCF_900095145.1 Mus pahari
TCTCCACACTGGTGATGCTGGTCTCTACACTGTTTATGCTGGTCTCCACACTGGTGATGCTGGTCTCCACACTGGAGACACTGTTCACTTTGCTCATGATGCTGACCTGGCTCTTACCTCCTACCTTCTTGCTCAGACAAGAGTGACAGCCTCAGTACTGATCTTGAATCTGCTCTGGGATGTTGTACAAGGTTGGAAGATCCATCGTGGATCTCTTGCTTTCTATCAGTTGTAACCAAAGCACACAGCTTGGCTCCTTTGTTTTCTTTGTGAAGCAGAGTCTCACTGTGTACCTCAGGTTCCCATCAGGTCTTTGATTCTCCTGCCTCTACCTGTTTGGATTCAATTACTCCAATGGTAGTTTGGCTCTGGAGATATCAGTTGCTTCCTTTGTTTTCCTGGTCAGAGCAGAAAACTTGAAGCATGATCCTATTACCTCAGTTGTCATTGGCGCTTTGATCCCTGATCTGCTTTGAGCCGGCATTTTTTTAAGAATTATAATGTTTGGGTAGCATCTTTTATATTTGCCCAGTGGCTTTCTTTTTTGATCTAGCAGAGCTCTATCTGTGAATGGGTAAATTTCTTGTAACGGGTGTAATACATTGCCACAGATGCAGTGGCTCAAGACAATGCTTGGTTACTGTTTTACAGCCCTGTAGCCACAGGTTGAGATGTAACAAGCTTGATCAGCTGTCTACTTACAGTCACACAAGGTCCAATTCAAGGTGCTGAATGTGGTATATCCTTACTGAGGTGAACCATTCAAACTGGCTAAATTCTGTTCCCTCAGTGGTAGGATACAGCCTCATCCTGCTGACTCCTGTCTGGGACTGGTCCTTGCTTCTCTATGCCATTTGTGTTCTGACATCCATATGGCCCTCTCCTGCAACAGCAGCTTGAGTCCCCTCGAGGGAACCTTTGTCTTCCACTCTATCATATTTCCATGCTTTTAGAGCTCATGTGATTAGATCAGACTTGTCCAGACAATCCAGAATAATCTCCCAGCTTCGCTAGCAAAGTCCCCATTGCATTGTAAAGTAACAGATCCATAAGTTTCAAGGATTAAGGGCATCTTCTGAGGGTTGCTCTACCTACCACCATAAGCTAGTGTTCCCACACACACCAGTCTGTATGTGGAGCCCACACCCACACCCACACAGTACCACCCAGAAGAGATAGAGTCCTGACATAGACTCTGTAGAATCTACTTGGGAATGTACAGTACACAATGACTGTTGGTATTTGTGGATTTAAAAGACAGTACAATTAATGAAAGTGGGAAATGGAGAAGGCCTTACCGAGGAGGGTGTACCCATGTGGGTCCTTGAAACTACTTTGGATCGGAGAAGAGGTAGAGAAGGCAAGACAAGCTTGATGAACTTGAACAAATGTGGAGTCGAATCAGGCCTGATGCTTTTCTGTGTGGCAGAGAGGCTCTGTGGAACGGAAAGAAGTAGGGCACACACATCACAGTTTTGCCAGCTTCATGGAATTGAGGTAAGATTTTCTAAAACAAGAAGCTCACGCTCAGTGAGAGCCCAGCATGAGCAAATGTATGTTTCAGGAAGGTTAGCTTAGTAGTGACATTTGAGAGGGGCTCAAGACAGAGAAGGTAATGATGCAGTGGTATGAGACAGGGTCTGGACCACCCTCATCAGCACAATACCTTCTTCCTTAGGACATCTTAAATGTAGATTGAGATGTCTGTCATTTCCATCCTGAAGCATCCAGTACCTGCTTCATTGGGTCTTTCATAAGTAGCCCTACATTTTGGTCTTGCTCTATGTAGTAACTCTCAGGCTTATGTTGTCAATAAGAATGGAATACTCACTGGCTGTGTCAAGCAGGCTGTCAGTGCTTTTAGAGTATTTTTCAGGACTTGTTGAGTATGGGAACAGATCACCTTGTCTATTTGAGTACAGAGAGCTGAAAGTTAATGACATGAATAGAAGCAAATTCTGGTCTTTCATCCTGATCCTCTATCCCTGAGGTTGCTCTGTTGTTGACAGGAGACAAGGAGTCAGGGCTGTGGGGTGTGAGGTGTACGTGTATGAGTTCATGGGGAGGCCATTGGGCAGCACCAGGTATTGCTTAAGTTGTTCTTCAGCTTAATCTCTGACACAGAGTCTCTTTCTGGACCTGCCGCTCACCAGCTCTGCTAAGCTGCCTATACAGTAAACCCCATGGATATTGGCCTTGTTTCATTAGCATTGGGATTATAGGCATAACACCTTCATGTTGACGTTTCAGTGTGGATACTAGATATCAGAAGGCCTTTATGCTTGCGGAGTATGCCCTTTACCAACTGAGCCACCCCCGACTCCTTTAGGCTACCCTTAAAGATTCATTGATAGAATCTTACATGTACAGCCTACAAAAGATAAGTATTATCTTTGCTAAATATAAATTACATACACACACACCACACACACACACACACACACACACACACACACACACACACACACACATACACGGCTTATTCAGGGAGCCCTGAGATGTCCCATAAGTCAGTGGACGATGGTTAGGGACACTTAGGCTAACCTTTCCGAGACTTCTTATTTTCCCTCTTCTTCAACCCTGCCAGAAGCCAGAGATGGGGGATACAGCAACGGAGCTGCAATCTCAGCCTTTAATCACTAGTAAAGTTTGGGCTTCGGGGTTCACAGTGCCCTTTCCAAAGCTTGGCCTTGCTCTGTGATGATTTCCATATCGATTCTCTGCAGTGGGGTGAGACTCACGTGTGCTCACATCGATGAGGGCGACCAGCCTTTTCTATGGAGATCTGATTAGTTTAAGTTCAGAGCGGCATTGTGGACATGGCTTTGGTAAAGGTTACGAGCACTCTTTGGCTCTGAAATTGCATTTCAAAGTAAGAGGTCCCTGAGGGCTAGTTTGACTTATTTAATTACACTGAACAGGACTTGGTAATAGTTTTATAAAATCCCTCTTCAAGCCACATTTGTAATTTAATACAAAGTGGTAAATTGGTAAACCTTTAACATTTGTGTCAGGAGACAAGTGATGGAGATCAGGATTAAATAAAGGGAAAACTTTGGGTGTCATGTTTGAATTAGAAACGATGAAGTAGTCATGTATTTTTTTGATCAAAATTTAAAGTGAAATCTGGCAAACATACACAATTGAGCAGAATGATCTAATTGTTAAAGGGACAGCAAATGAAGCTTATTTCTCTCCACTTAACAGTTTCAGCTGTCTTATGGATGCAAGGATGCATGCTAAGAACCAAATGCTAGAGATGTAGTCAGCACTGGAAAGCCTCCCATTGGGGTGAGACACACAGACGTGGCCCCAGCAAGGGCACCAAGATGTGCTAACACATTGCAGGCCATTGCTAATTGTTAGCTAGTGACAGGAAGTGACCCTTCTGCTAAGCCTCCTACCTGGTGGCGACCACCAGTCTTTCTAGGCTCAGCCTGGGGCCACAAGACTCCTGAGAATCTTTTAGCTGCTCTCTCTTTATCTACATTATGCAACCCATGCTTCTGTCCCAGGGTTTTCAGGGCCGCTGAGAGCACAGGGTAATAGCATGAGTGCAGAAGGGGATAGACTGGGACTCCCAGCCGCCTAATGAGAGAGGCAGATGGCTATCACTGAGAAATCACAATAATTCAATATAAAGTAAGTATAGCACTTGGAAGCAATCTGTTGAACTTATATTTGAGAAGTGTATCATGTTTTAAATTTTCTTATCAAGTCAGAAATTAAAACCGGGACCAGCAGTAGCTTTCTCTTGGACAGGCATCAGTTGCGCACCTGGGCTGGTGATGTCTCTGCCTCCGGATCCTTCTCCTTCCCTCCCTGCCATGTCTGTGTAGGAAGCCAGTGAATGCAGATGTGTGCCACTTCACGCACGGTGCAAGGGAAACTTCCTGTTATGGTTGGCATTGTTATGAATGATCGGATGTAATATTTTCATCTATTGGAGTGGGTTCCTTTCTACAAACCCACTTCTACTTCCCCAGCCTCATCTAATGGTAGGCATACATGTTTCAGCAACAAAAGTCATTTGCCTACATCACATGGAGGGTTCTAACATGGCGTTTGGGAATTGGTATCTTTTCTGCCAGCTGAAGACCTATACATTTTCTTTTACTTGTACTTGACCTACAGTTAAGATAAACTCATTTACTCTTTGCGCCGTGAATGTTTATTGAGCAAGTATCATGAACCAGGAAGTATATCAGATGTTGGCACTAACTGCTTCAGACATGGTACCTGCTGTGTAGATATGGGGGAGACTGAGAGGAATGATGAGAGGATGGGATTAGGTCCCATATGGGTTTCAGAGGACAGCAGGACACAGGAAAGGAGAATGTGCTGTTACAGGCAAGGCAGCCAGCCAGGAAGCTCTGTGGGTGGAGTCTGCACCAGACACTGGAATGCTGGCCTGGAGGAAAATGGTAGACACAGTCACCAGGAGGAACTGTGCCTCTCATTGGTACCAGTAGAAAAAGGAAAGCCTGAAAAAAAAAATCAGGTTGTGACTGGTTGTAGCTGTAGGCTCTGAAGAGAAAGCCCGATAGACATTTGGTTTGAGGAAGGAGGGTGAACTCTATCATTGTCGGAACAGGAGAAAGTGTGAGTTTTCTTTCATTAAGTGAGCCCCACACCAGGTAACTATGATCCTGATCTGAACTAGGTAGAGCTCCTCCCATATGGGATTCAAACTGTCATGGCCCCTGACCATTATAACAGTCAGTGCAATGTGGACCCTGACCAGAGTTTTACTGAGTTTACTCAGACAAATAAGTACATCAGAATCAATTACTTGTCTCAGTAAACTCAGAATTCATTGAGATTTCTTTTTCTTTTTTACAAAATTTATTTTTTATTGTGTTATGAATGTACATGCATATGTATGTATGTATATATGCAGGTAGGTATGGGTATGTGTGGTGGTTAAAGGACAACTTATGGGAGTCACTTTTTTCTTTCTACTGCATAGTTCCCTGGATAGAACTCAGGTTGTTGGGTGTGGTGGCAAGCTCCTGTATCCACTGATCCATTTCACCAACCCCTGATGTAATATTTGTAAGAATTTACTCTTTATTTCTTTTCTTTCTTCCTTTGGGATCAGTACAGACAGTGTCTGCCTGGCACCAGCTGGGAGTGTCATTCTGAACACTAACACAGTCTTATGTAATCAGGGTAAGGGATTTTAATGTAGGCATATTCTAATTCCCTCACTGCAAGCAGACTCTGGCTGTATGTACCCTTGGTCCCCTACCTACCCCTGTGCCATGACTGTAAGGCTGTGGTCCTCGCTCTCTGAAGATGATGTTGAGTATGGATTCTGGTTCCTAGCCCATGCTTGCATCCCAGAGATTAGAGGTCTGCAGCACCCATCCTGTGCCACGTCACACATCAGCCGCACCGACAATGTTGATTGACTCATTCATTGAAAAAGCAGCTCCTGAGAAGATGGCAATTACAGGAAGAGCTGCCCGAAGGCAGCGGGCTAAGTGGATATATGGGAGGAGACCTTTCCAGAAAGCAGCAGCAGCAACATTAATTGCTTGAGACATGAGAGGTGAGGTCAGGGACACCAGATTGTGTAGGGCCCTTCCAGAGCATTAGCTGATGTGATGGCAAACCACGAGAGGATTCTGAGTCACCACAGAAATGACAAGATCCTACTTATATCTTAACAAAGTGACTCTGGTCACTGTGTTGAGAACATTGTGATGGGATGAAGAATGGGAACGGGAGATCAATTAGGAGGCAGTTTAAATGATGAATTTATGTACAAAAGACAAAGAGGTAATTGGATCAGGCCTTCACAAGGGAGAGAACTGAACTATAGGATTTGGGGATGCATTTTTAAGGATTGTGTTGGTGGGATTTATGGACAGATGGAGGCAAGGGAGACAGGAAGAGCATTCATACATGTGTACACACACTGCCTGTAAATGATTGGGAGTCTGGAGAGATGACTTAGCAGTTTGGAGCAAATACTGCTCTTCCAAAGGGCCTGTGTTCAGAAGTTGCTGGAACTCAGGCATGTAAAATGAGAGAGAGAGAGAGAGAGAGAGAGAGAGAGAGAGAGAGAGAGAGAGAATATGAGAATGAATGAGAATAAAGTCAAAGACAATGCTGCAGCTTTGACCAGGGAACTTTATTTCCATACACTGAGAGGAGGATACTGAGAGTAGCAGATATGAGGGTGCTTACTGGAAATGTAGCTTTCAGCTTGTCTCTTTGAGACATCTCTAAGAGATAGGAGAGGCCTTTGTGTGTATGCAAGATAGGGGTTGCCTTGTAGAAAATGAAGGATGGATCCTGCAGTCTCATGGAGGCTTAAGCCCATACCCAGGGATGAAATCACTTGAGTTAACAAAGAAAAGGAACCCTGGGTGATGAACAGGATAAGTAGAGTTTCAGAGCTGCACATAGGAGGGAGGGGTCGGTGTCCTGAAACAAGGGGGATATGGAAGGCAGTTGTGTGGCGCTCTGGTGACAAGCACATGATGGGCCTGTGTCAGAGCCCCTGGTGCCCTGTAATGCTGCCCTCAGAAGTGCAACTGCTAAAAACTAACTGGAGTGGATCCAAGGGTGAGCGAAAAGGATGATTGAAGTTGGAAGAGTGGCTTTTGAGAGCAATCCTCAGAGTCCAACAGGGGAGTGTTCGTAGGCCAGTGGGGAGAATGAAGGGCAATGACAGACCTAGGTTCCTCACGGAGGCTTTGAACTTTGAGGAATGCATTAGGCTTTCCTGCAGTTGGAGGAGGGAGGACAGCATGGGAGGTCCTAAGGACACACTGGGCGAGTGAGGGAGGAGACAGATGTCCAGGGAAGGCACATGTCTTCAGGACAGCAGAGGGACCAGCATGTGACTGCCAAGCAGCAAGAAGGACAAGTTTGGGGTGTGGGAGCATGAATATGGAGTGCAGTCCAGTCAGTGGGCTGTTTTCCTCCAGACAGCAACTTCCTGGGAGCAGAAAGAGTGCTTCCCCCACCCCACACAAACATACAATAAGAGAGGAATTACCAGAATTGTGCTTGCAAGCCCTAATGGGCAGCTCTCACCTCTAAGTGGGCCCAGGGCACCAGGTGGGAATTCCTGGAGCAGCAGGTCATAGGCCTTCTCTCTGGGTAGCAGGCAGGCATCAACTGGTTCATCCCCTTGACGCTAGGGTGGGACCTTGGGTAGGGGCTTGCTCCACTTCTCCCTGTGTAGTCTTCTGGGGGGGCTGGGAAAGTGATGGCCATTGGACTTACTCTCTAGGAGTCAGAAAGAGTGTCTGGCTTCTAAAAGAGCAGACCTGAGCTCAGTAATGCCCATTCTTGCCAAACCCTGGCAAACAGGCTGTGTCTGCCACAGTTAACACTTCCTGACCACAGGCTTCTGCCAGGTCAGGATAATTCCTGCACACCCTTGTTCTCTTAGGTGGAACTTTGATTATAGTACAGGGATGATTTGAGACAGGTGACTTCTATTGGAAGCCATATTTAGAGTTGCTCTTTAGTGACTTCTCCCAAAGGGCCTGTTATATCCTGTCTCAGTTGCTCTCTGCAGCGGTTCTTCTGCTGGTGCTCCCTAACTCCCTACTCACTTACCAGGGATTTTTATTTTAAAAATCCCTCTTTTAAAATAATTTGTATCACATAATTCTGCCACCTAAGTACAACATTTAACTAAAGACTAATTGGGTGACCATTGAAATCATAATCACCCTGAACTCAAATCATTCACATTTTAGCCTTTGTAGGATTTGTTTCATGTTTTGGGATTTAACATAGATTTTTATCATGGAGCCTATTTTACTGCAAACTAAAAGTCCTGCACATCCCAGGGTTTTCCATATTTACTGTTTCAGCAGTGCTGAGAATGGAACCCGGGGCTTTGCTCATACTAGGTCATATACTACCACTCATACACTACCTCTGAGCTATAAAGATCTGTTTTAATCCCTGTGGTTTCATAGAGACTCCATGTAAACCCAATATTTAGATGGAAGTTTAATTGACTCCACCCTTTCTTTGTAAGTCATTTTCACATATAGTGGTGTGTATATTCATGTGTGTGTGTATGTGTGCATATGCCAATGCATATGTATGCATATGTTTGCATGTGTGTTTACATTTGTGTGTGCATGTGTGTGCATGTACGTGTGTATGTGTGCATATGCCAATGCATGTGTACGCATATGTGTTTGTGTGTGGGTTTACATTTGTGTGTGCATGTGTACGCATTTGTGTGCTCATATGTGCATGTGTGTGTACATGTGTGTATGCTTATGTGTGTACTTGTGCATGTATGTGTACGTGCATATGTATGCATGTGTGTGTATGCGTATGTGTGGTTGTGCATGTGTGTGTGTGTGTGTGTGTGCTGTACTCATCTTCATATTTCCATGGGTGGAATTTCATTTCTAACAGTTATGCCTTTGCTCCATCGCTCCGCTCGGCAATGCTGGGTGAAGCGGTTGCTTTCATTTCTCTTTTTCGCCATCATGATTGTTTCCTGCAGTCCCATTTATTTCTGTCAAGTTTTCCTTCATGCCATCAATCTGTCTCATTTGTGTACCCGTTCTGTTTCTTATTCTTTTTTTTTTTTTCATTCTGCATGGAGCTGTGTATGGACTTTTATTCGTTTGGTTCTCATTCCTGATGCATATGCAAACCGCTCGAGTATGCATTTTTTGAACCTGCTATATGTCTTCCAGATACAGATTCCTGTTGTTCTGAAGATATTTGTCATTTGGGCAGCCAGAAAATCTTTTTCCTGGGACTTTCGCTGTTTACCTTTTGTAATGTTCAGACAATAAGTTGTCATGGAACTTGCAGTAAATCCATGTTTAGTCTCAGAGTTCTGCAATGGTATCCATTCATATACAGGTGTGCTTCTCCAGTGGATGGTCTGCCCTCAGCATAGCCTGGCAGTTACACATCCTGTTAGTGTGTCAACATAGTCAGTATGTACTAAATGCTCACACTGTTGTGAATAACAGGAATGCGTACGCAGCCCCTGCAGCAATAGCAATCTAGTGTGGGAGGCAGCACGTGAGCCAGTTAAGAGAAGCACACGGAAGAGCTAGCTATTGCGGACAAATAAGGCCCAAGTGAAGGTGGCTTCGAAGGCATGGGCAGAGTCAAGCAAGGTCTCTGTGCAGAGGTGATGTCCCAGAAGACCTGGTGGACACAGTGGAAGGAGGGCCAGTTTAGGAAGGGAAGCTGCAGTCTAGAGACTCTGAGCATGCAGTGGCTTGGAGAGCTTGGGGACAGTAGCAATGTCAGGACTGCTGTGCGACTCCCCTGGGGATGAATGAGAGGAGCTGGGGTTATGAAGATGGGATGAGGGTTTCTCTAGAGCCTTATAGATCATGGAAGGGTGGGTTTTGTGTTAGATACCAGAGTCCACAGAGGATCTGGGGGAGAATAGCACCGTGAACTTGTTGACATTTAGGTTTAAAAAAAAAATCATTTTGGACACTGTCTGAGCATAGGTTGTGTGATAAAATTCAGCAGATTCATTTAATGGCCTGAGCTGCAGCAACCACTCTGGACTGGTGAGAAGTGGTGGGGCTTGGGTTAGAACAGGCTTAGGATAGATTTGTTCTGAAATTAGAGTAAGCAGAACAAACCAAAGGCTTGTGATCTGAACAGTGGCTTGAATGTACTGTGACTTACCAAGGAGTGGATGTCTTTCTTGGGCATAGAATTAGAGCTGCTTCTTAATGGGCTCATCCTCATCTTCCTCCCTTCCCTCCCTTTGGGAGCCATGGCAGGTGCAGGGCTGAAGAGGGGCCAACAAGTTGGAAAGGACAGCTAGGGAGGCAGCCAAGATAATTAGAAACTTGTTACGTACGGGGATTGAGCCAGGGTGTCAGTATACTGAGAATAAAAGGAACTAGGTCTATCAGTGATGGATAAGGGAAGGCTAGATCTAAAAGGAGAAGATGAAGAAGAAATGTGAGGTATTCAACTGGAAGTTTCATGATTTTGAAGCACACATGTGTAATGATATAAAACACATATCCAAAAAAAAAAAAAATAGAAGAAAAAAAAATAAAAGCCTGTGATCAGATGATCACTTATCAGCGGGAGCACACCAGGTGCCCAGATCATGGCTGACAAATTCCATCTGCCACAAGAAGAGAAAACAGTCTCCTTGAAGGAGCTGCTAGTGGGTGGTGCAGGAGCACAGTGGCCCTGCTGCTGAGAATGAGGAAGCTGGGCAGAGTTCAGTGACAGTCTCTCTGATCAGGGAGGGAGGTGACTACGTTGAGGTGGAAGAAAAGCTCATCAGAAATGATGACAGCACAGAGGTGAGGTCACCATGATGGATGGGCCATCTGTGCACTCAGAGCGGTGACTGAAGTTGGGGTGGTGTCTAGTAGAAGTAGTGCTGATCAATGCGGAATCTTCATCAGCCTGAGAAATGGGTGCCCGAAAAGCTTCAGCAAGAATCTTCAGACTAGAAGGTCTGATGAGCAGTATAATGATCATGCCCCCTCCATCCCCAGCTGCCAAATCAGGGGCTCGCTCCCTGGCAGCTGTGAATATGTTAACTTACACCAAGAGACTTTGTATATTTAATTAAGCTCTGGATAGGGAGGTTGTTCTGGATTATTTGGGGGGGGCAGCTAAATGTCAAAAATATACTTATAAAAAGGACATTTAAAGTGTATTACACTTCATTTACTTATTGTGTGAACACATCATGGTACTTGTGTGGGGTCAGAGAGCAACTTGCAGGTACAGGAATTGATTCTCTTCTATCAATATCTGGGTCCCCGTCACCAAAGTCAGGATGCCAGTTTTAGATGCCATTACCCATCTTGCTGGCCAGGAGGCTGGCTTGGAGGATGCATGTATCAGCTAGTTTCTGTTGCTGCTGCTAAATGCTGAAGATATGTAACTTGATAAGAGGCTTTATTTAGGTCCCATTTTGGGGGCATGACAGTCTAAGCAGTATGATGTGGGCTTTGATGAATGCTTCTAGCTGTGTTATGTCATGATGATCTGATAGTGTGTGTGTGTGGGGGGGGGGGGTACCTTGAGAGGTCACGTGATAGAACAGGAAGCTAGAGTGTTCCAGGGACCAGCTTTTCTCAGGCGCTAATAAAGTCTTACATCTGCATGTAAATCCTTCGAAGGCAGCTCCTCCAATGACCTAATGACTTTCCACTAAGGCCTACCTCTTCTATCACTGTGCTGGGGATCAAACTTCCAACACATGGACCAATATGGGATGGACTCAAACCCTATCAAAACCAAGCAAGGGAGGGAAGGGGCATCTGTGAGTAAGAAAGACCAGGTGCCTTCCCTGGGGCCTCCCAAAGAGATAGAGCTGTACTGCGACCTCTATTTTTATCCCAGATAACACCACCTCCATAATGGTGAGATAATAAATTTGTGGTGTTTTGAATTACTGGATTTACAGCAGTTTGTTATAGCTACAAATCGGAAAACTAATAAAGATTATTTTAGGCCATTTCTTCAAGTTTTCTTAGTTTTGAGTGGGGAGAGGGGTCTTTAACTAAGCTATAAGCAGTGATTTTCATATCAGTGATATACAAGGTCTGAGAAAAAAATCAGTTGTCATTATAATATCCAGGATGGCCTGATTTCACTAAAATAAAGGCTGTATAGGTGTCTATTATATCACTCAAAGATAGCAAGAGTTTATATGTGTACATTTAAAAACAGACCATATAGTTTTAGAAATCGCTTCTTTGAATCTGTCGTGGAGCAAAAATTAGGTATTTCTTATGCACGAATATTTTCTATGGATCCTTCACATATGTCTACCCCCTGAGTTGGTGAGTTTTTATCGTCTGTTTGACACAGCCTAGAGTGAGGCAGGAAGAAGGAACTCTAATTAAGGAATTGCTTAGGTAAGATTGGCCTGGGGCCGTGTCTGTGAGAGACTTGCCTTGGTTGATTGATACAGAAGAACCCAGTACCACCCCAGGCCTGTGATCTGGGTTGTACGAGAAAGAGCTGAACGTGAGCCACTGAGGGAGTAGCAGGCGACGTTCCTCCAGGGGTTCTGTTCTGAGCGTTTGCCTAAGTTCCTGCCTGACTCGGTGATGGATTGTGACCTGGAAGTGTATGCTGAATAAATCCTGTCCTCTCCTCCCCATGTTGCTTTAACTCAGAATGTTTTCTCACAGCCATGGAAGGAAACTGAACACCACCCTCTGCTTAAACATTTGTCACTGTCTCATTGACTACATGAGTGCAAACCTTTAGGCTTTTGATATTACTAAAAGAAAATTTACATCATTAGTTTATACGAGATATTTACTGTTGACTGGTGGGAAGGGTTTAACACAAAAGTTACAAAGGATAAAGAGAATCATGTTTTATAAAAAAAATGGCCGATCGTCCTGCGCCTCTCCTGCCCAGGAGGGGTGTTCGCCTGGCGGCTGTCCGCAGGCTGACCCAGCACCCAACACCTTG
>NC_034612.1:31601047-31646943 GCF_900095145.1 Mus pahari
GTGGGTAGGGGAACAGAGGTGGGGGGAGGGGTATGGGAATCTTTCGGGATAGCATTTGAAATGTAAATAAAGAAAATAATAAAAAAAAAAAAAAAAAAAAACATCGAGGGACTTATAAATAAATGATGAATATTTCTACATCAAAAAAAAAATAAAAAAAAAATAAAAAAAATGGTGTGAATAGAATCAACAAAAGGAAGAAAACTATTTGTTATTTGTGATATTATTTGTGATATTAGCAGTGCAGTGCTTTCAAAAGCTGCACATAACAGTAAACCATGCATTTTAAAATTATTTTCAATATCATAATATGTGAATGAATAAGAAGAAATGATGTCACCAAGGTGACTAAATTCACACATGGGACTTCAGCACTCATTCCCCTCTTGGAGAGCTCTGAGGGAGTCTGAAATTATGTCTGTGGACCAATTTGTATGATGGCATGGTTTGTGAGAACTGATCATTCACCTTATTATATCTCCGTATAAAAACAAAGTAGAGTGCCCTCCGGAAGACCAACCAGTATCCTTAGACTGTGTTGTGTAATGAAAAGTCCTTATTGTATAGTTGATCATCTCTGATGAATTTTCATTGCTTTGAAATAATCTGAGTGATGTTTATAATTGTGTTTTCAAGCATTTTACGAAAATAACTGCTTCATGTTCCAGCAAATGATTCATTCATTTGCTCTGAGCTTTGATTGACGTGGCCTATACTCTGAGTATCATATCTATTCCCCATTGCCAGGATGATGCAGTGACTTCCTGTGAGGAGTTTTCAATTGAGGCTAAAGGTCAACCATTGCATCAGTCTCCATTTGGAGCTGGATCATTCCAAGCCTCTCTGGGCCTGATCTTAACCAGTGCTGATGTTCGTGCTTTCCTAGGAAAGCTCTGTTTGCTCTCAGCTTTAAGTTGAAATGCTCATGGATATTTTGACTTTTTAAGGATATTGAGAAATGTGATGGAAGTCTAGGCATGTATATATTTGTGTGGGTGCACATGTGTGTACCATGTGGAGGCCAGAGGTCAACCATGGGTATCAGTCCTCAGTAAGAGCTGTCCATCTTGATTGTTTGAGAAAGAATCCTTCATGAATGGACTAGTCTAGACTGGGTGGCCAACAAGCCCAGGGATTCACAGTCCAGGGCTTATAAACACAGGCCAACACACCCAAGGCTTTGTATGAAGTCTGGCCATTGAACTCAGGACCTCTTTCTTCTGTGGCAAACACTTCACTGACTGGGTTGGAGCAGCCCCAGGAATTTAGGTTTGTTGTTGTTGTTTTAGTTTTTAAAGTAGACATTTAGAATATTTAATTGAGGATGAATTCACTGTTTTTTTTTCTTTAAACTTTAAAAAAGAAAGGAAGGAAGGGAGGGAAGGAGGGAAGGAGGGAAGGAGGGAGGGAGGGAGGACGGAAGGAAGGAAGGAAGGAAGGAAGGAAGGAAGGAAGGAAGGAAGGAAGGAAGGAAGGAAGGACAATGGAACTTCAGACATCTTACCAGTTAGTTCCTTCTTTGACTTGCTCGCTGGCTCTTACAACGTCACAGCCACATTCCTATTCTAGCTAGGAAGTAATTTCAGGTGGTTAGAATATATTGCCTATAAAGCCGTTGTATCTGTACCTTGCAGTGTGTTTTGGGTAGTGATTTTAGTGGTTCACCATTTGCTATCACCCATGCTATTTCCTCTCTCACTGCTATAGAGATGCAATTGTTTCTGTTGCTTATTTTGTGTTCCTCCCACTGACACAGTGGCAATTCATAAAAGTCACGTGGACAAAATTATTCTTGCCTAAGGACATTTTTGGATGTTCTTGTTGTATATAACCAAACTTTGTAAAGCACTGGGATTAATATTTGAAATATACAAGCTAGGCATTCCTGTTGAAGATTTGTTTACTTTTGTTTGGTGTGTATGTGTGTGTGTGAATGCCTTTGTGTAGTCCCATGCATCATTTGCATACCTGGTGTCCATGGAGGTCAGAAGGCACTGGAGCCTCTGGAACTCTGGGTTTAGGCAGTTGTGGGCTGCCTCCTAGGTGCTAGGAATTGAACCTCTGCAAGAGCCTTCTGTCCTGAGGTCGGACAGTCTTGATCTGGAGATATTTGGAATAGAGATCCTCTGCCAGGACTGTCCATGCAAATGGTACCAAAACGCAAATTCAAAACAGAAAGAAAAGAGCCTCTGGCCCCGGATGCTCTGCACGGGAACACTGGCCCGTGTGTGCAGCTCACAGCTGAAAGTTTGCGGCTCCCCTGACTGAGACCCCTAGAAGTTAAGTGTGTCTTTGTCTTACACCTGATTCATTTATTTGTGCTAACACAGCACATCCAGTAACACCCCATTTATCTGGTCATTTTCCAGAATCCAATGGAATTTTCCAGGTAACTGATCATAAATTAGTTTTCCAAGTAACTGAATCTCACAGCTTCAAGGACTGAACTCTTTCTAGTGTTGCCATAGTGGCAGAAACTTTCAGTGAATATGCATGTACTTTCTTCCCCTTTACTTTCTTGTGGTTTGTAATCAGGGACTTCCTTATGTAGTTTGGCTTTTTTTCTGATGTGTTGGGGTGACTGTTTTTAACCTGGCACCCTGGTTCACTTCCTTATCTTTAAGTTCCCTGGTAGACTGGCAGTTGTCTCAAAATCCAGAAGCATTTCTTTCTCTAGAAGTTTCTGGATCTTACTCTCCATCGCTCCTTGGGAATTGTGGGTGATGCAAAACAGAGCCTAGGAAGGCAGGAAGCGTGCTCATGTGCCTTTAGCAGTACTTGTGTTGGACCTTCACGTGGCCACAGATTGTTTCTGACTTGGAACTGTATGCCACTGACTCCTGGGATGTCCCAGTCCCTTCACCGCTCACCACAGGTTAACAGCCTGCACCCTAGGAATTCTGGGAACAAGCCAAGCTTACATACACCCACAGTGAGACTCTTGGCTCCAAGCCTATGTATGGATTTTTTTTTTTAATTGTCTTACTAGTTTTTTCTTCCCATGGCTGTGTGTTAGCGTTGCTAGCAGACCACTGTTGGTTGGTTTGCAGTGCAGGGGTTGCGCCTAGGCTCACACATGTGCTAGGCGAGGCCTGTGCTGCTGAGCCACACCCTGGCTGCTCTGCAGGTTTGTGTCCTGGGGTTGGTTTTCCCTTGGTGCTGCTGCCTTGGTACTGTGTCTGCCTTTGTCCTTTGCCTTCTTTCCAGCCCTGGCCAGTTTCTTCCTGGATCCATTGCATTGACTCTCCTGACTTCACTTGTCTTCTTTTCTATCACCTATGTCTTGGATGCCCATTCCTCTGTCGCCCCACAGTACTTCCTTGTCTGAGATTGTTTAGGACTTTTTCTGTTTCTGTTTTGTTTTGTTTTTTGCTTTTCGTTTTTTGTTTTTCAATGCAGGTTTCTACTTTCTGGAATAATTTTTCTTATATTGTGGTAAGGAAATACCACAGAGCCCTCCCTCTGTTGCACATTTTTAAGTACACAGGACTGGTGAGTGCCACTGTAGCCAATGCAGCAGGTATCTGGGACACACTCACCGTGTGTGTGTGTGTGTGTGTGTGTGTGTGTGTGTGTGTGTAATTTTTTCTCTATATGTCTCCTGCTTACCCTATCCCTGCCCCTGTCTGTATGTGTTGTTCCTGTTCTGTGAGCTTGACCATGGTCGAATCTCCTCTTAGAGGAATTCTGCAGTACCTGTCACTGTGGCTGGGTTATTTCAGATCGTGCACTTTCTCTGGACATTGGTGTCTCCTATCTTTGCACATTCTGCTAAATTTCCTCCCGATTAAGAGCCCGGCTTACATCCCATCATGCCCACACCGTATTCTTTTTGCCATCTCTGACACCTCTTTCATGCTCTGAGTCAGTTCCTTCAGGTCATAGCCAAGAATGGGATGGGTGTGCCACATAGTCACCTCACTGTTGTTTTTGAAGGACTACTCTCCTGCTTTCCATGATGGCTGCACATTTTACATTTCCACCAAGGCGTGCAGAGGGACTTTATTCCACATGAGCCAGCCCTTAGCGTCTCTAGCTTTATTGATGCTTGTAGTCTTGGCAAACATATGGTGGCATCTTATCTCTACTTCAATCTATGTCTCGCTTGCTATATTCGTTTTGGCCTCAACCTTTCATGTTGCATACCTTTGAACATCTGAAGGTCAGCAATTCCCCCTTTATGAACTCATTGTAGATGTCAACAATGAGAGAGAGAGAGAGAGAGAGAGAGAGAGAGAGAGAGAGAGAGAGAGAGAGAGAGAGAGAGAGAGAGAGAGAGAGAGAGGAGAGAGGAGAGAGGAGAAAGAAAGAAAGAAAGAAAGAAAGAAAGAAAGAAAGAAGAAAGAAAGAAAGAAAGAAAGAAAGAAAGAAAGAAAGAAAGAAAGAAAGAAAGAAAGAAAGATGAAGAAAGAGAAAGAAAGAGAAGAGAGATTGCTTAGTGGGTACAGGCACTTTCTGCCAAGTCTGATTATTGAGTTTGATCCTAGATACCCAATTGCAAAGGAGAGCACTGACTCCCGTAAGGGTAAGTTGTCCAAGTTGTCCTCTAACTTGGCCGTTGCTGTGTACCTGTGTGTGCTTTCCCCTCTACACATCAGCAAATGCATGCACATACATGTGTATAAACATAAGTACATGGAACATTTTCTTTTTTAAAAAGTTTTAGAGAAAGATGATCTTGCTTTAGTGGCTCCTCCCACTGACTGTACTCAGGATAAATCTCTCCTCCCATGTCACCTAGCAAAACTAAAAAGCTGTTTGTATGAAGCAAGACCTGTCTGCTAAGAATATGTGAGTCCTTGTCTGGAACTGTCACAGAGACTTTGCCATGTCTGAGAGCTCATTGATTGCTTCAGTGTTAAACGTGGGCAATATCTCTTTATACCATTTGGTTGTGGAGGATTTGAGGAAGAACTGGGCAGAGCCCTTGCTCTTTTTGAATAGCAAGGATTCTGTTTTTGGAAGCATAGCCATTTCTTCTCCAGAATTCACCATGATTTAGGGGATAAATTAGGCTTATAGATTTTTTTTAAAGGTAGCACACTTTCCTTCGGTAGAACTGTGAGCTACAATCTGGTGGAGGACTCCTAAGAGATTCTTCATTACTGGACCTTAATTAGGTTGGATAATGGGTCATGCTTCTCATTCCTATAAACTTACTTGTAGAAAAACCACTTCATAGAAAAATAATTGAAATGCTTTAAGCCAGTATAACAGTGTCAACAGGCGGCACACAGAGCGATCTGCTTACTTAGAGCAAGCAGTGCAGAGTGCTCTAATGACCATGGTCCTGCTGGGCTGAGGGGGCTGGGGTGGTAAGAAGAAATGCAGCTCAGACGAGTAAAGCACACCACTTTATCCCAGAACTATCACAACTACAAAAGGTCTGGACATTAATTTCCATTAGAGTGTTTGTGTTAAGTGTGGATAGCCCTTTATTACATCAAGCCAATGGAAACCTGTGGTTGGTATAAATAGTCCCTTTGATTTGTTGGCTTAATTTTAAAATAACTTGTATGTTATTCAAATAAGCTCTTTAGTGTCGAATGTTACATTCATAAATTTATGGCTTGCACACTTACTTGTAGCATTTACTTACCTTGTACCTTATGGTAGGTGTGTGTGTTTGGAGCACATTTAGATCATCCTATAGACTCAGTCACCCTATTGGCTAGCCATGTGACCTCATGAAGATGTCTTAACATCTCTAGTGGAAAGTTTTCTCAGTTCTAAGAGCCAAAATAACCCCTTAGATTTTCTTCATTTACTGTAGTCCCTTATTATAGGACAAAATATGTCAATTTAGCTCTTTATTTCAAATTAATGACTAATCTATACACCTTACATATGTATATATTCATGTACTTATATAACTACAATACACATAGACCAGTAGTTAGAAATTTGGACATTGTCATGAAAATAAAAGTTCCTTTCACTGTCACTCAGGCAGACTGAGGGAAAGCATGGTCTCCACGTCAGAGCTGGCAGTTAATTGCCCCACATGTGCATGTGCACACGTGCCGTCCTGTCAATCATCAGCCCAGGAGAGTTCTGCCGTGCATGCTTTTCCTTGCAACTTAGACTCAAAGTCGTGTGACATGCCCTGAGAATACTTATTTTAATCAATCTCTAGTAGTTGTAACTTATAAATTAGGAATTTAAGTTTTAATTCTTTATCTTTTAAATTAATTCTTAATGCTTCCCTCTGCATGTTTGAGTTAGCAGAGTAATTTAAGACAAAAACCTATGTGTGGAAAAAGTACCAGAAGTCAATAAGGCAAAGCACTAGCAGTGTTCTATCAGATGGCGAAGTTGAGCTGGTTTTGTGGGGTTTTTTGATTGTTTGTTGTTTTTGCTTTTTCACTTACTTTTTATTTTTAACAATTGACATTTCATGGGGAAGAATCCACTTTAATAGCAAGTACTGTGCTGCTATGAAGGAACTATCAATCAATACTTACTTAATTGAATTATAAAATCATATTCTTTATTGACTATTAAATTACACCTCATTAAAATATTATATTGTTATTTTTCTCAGTCTCTTTATTTTTTTAATTGAAGTGTAATTTACATATAATAAAACACAGATTTTAACTATATCCCTTAATGAGTTTTTTTTTTTAACCCACTGCCTTCAAAACAGAGCAGTCTAATCATCTTACCGTAAAACATAGAGTCCCTCTGGAATCAGTCCCTCTGCTGCACCCCAGAAATCGCTGATCTGCTGTCACCCTGGACTCTTTTCTTCTGTTTGCAGTGTCCTGTAAATGAAGCCACAGCGTGTGTAAACTTGTAAACCCTTGTTGCTGCCTCTGTGTCTTCACTGTTGATTTCAGCACACCCACCCCACGTCTCTGTCTTAATGCTTAAGCAGCTGGTTCAGCATCACAGAGTAGGGAGAGAACAGAGCCTGAGCCTTGGGTCTGTGTTGCTCCCAGCTCTGGTTCTGAGTTGCATTCAGGGGTTCCTGATTTATAGAAACAGAAAGAGGTGGACATGCGGGTGAAGCTCAGGAGGGTGAAGCTCAGGAGATGTCTTGCTGAGGGACTTGCATCTCGTTCTTTCTGTGTTTCTCACCTCAGCCTCATGTGAGGTGGGGCAAATTTGTTGCCTCCTCCCTAAAGAAAATTGCAAGTTTTTCTTGCTCTGCTGCTGACGAAGCCACCACAGTGTCGCATCTCCCCAGCTGACGACTCTGAGCCCTAGAGGCATGAGGACCTTGGCAATGCTTGATTTGCCTGATGTTCTGCTTCAAGGGTGACGGTGTTGTTGCCAACAGCCATGTGTCTGGTTGGGGTGAACATCCTAGGGATGACTGATCTGGAGCCTCCCTCTGTGGAGTTGGTCTGTGCAGCTTGTGGAGAGGGGGTAGGGCAGCCTCGGGCTGGTCTGGGGGGCCATCTTCATCACAGCTGTGACTGAACCTCCTTTCTAGTCCTACCCTTTGATTTGGACATATGGCATGAACATCGCAAGTCAACTTGGCTGTTTGTCTTCCTCCTTGCCAGCTCTGGAGCTTCTTGGGGTCAGCATGTTGTGGGTTCCTGTGCAGCCTTTACTCTGAGAAAGAGATTCCAGGACAGAGGCTAAGGTTCAGTTGGTAGAGTTCTTCTTAGCATTCATGCCCAGCCACATGAACCTGATGACATGGTGGTGCATCCCTGTAATCCTTGTGTGTGAGTGTGGAGTGTGCAGACAGGAGAATCAAGAGATTAGGGTGTAATCCCCACTTACGTGATAAGTTTGCGACTGTCCTGGTTAATTAAGAAGTTTTAAAATGAAATTAAACATACTACATTAGTAAGTTCCCTTATTTTAATTATGAGGGAGGTTTAGAAATACTTTTGAATATTCTATGATATGATGATGTAAATAAATGTTATCTTGACCCCACGCCTACTCCTATTGCCCTGACAACTGGCACATTACCTTTCTCGGTAAAGCAGATCTGCTATTACGTGGTTGATCTGAGCTGTGAAGAACCTTGGGTGTCCTGCTAAGGAATTCACATTTTATTCCTCTACATCTGGGATCTGGAGAAGTTGCATGGTCTCCTTGGAGGCACTTGTGTTAGCCTTTGGGGGTCTTCAGTTATCATTTCCTATCAGACTCAGAAGGCCACAGAAGTGGAGGGAAGAGAGAGGGCTCCATTCAGGTTGGAGCAAGAAGTCTGCACCTCAGAACCTGAATAGCATTTTGTGGCCACTAAGGTTGTGTTGACTCCTTTATGTCAACTCCATAGAAGCTAGAGTCACTTGGGGAGGGGGATATCAGTTAAGAAAAAGCATCACCCTAAGATTTGCCTGTGGGCAAGTCTGTAGGCCATTTTCCTAATTAATGATCGAAGTGGGAATCACCCTGCCCACTGTGGGTGGTGCCACTCCTTACCAGGAATTCCTGCAAGTGATGAGGAGCTAGCTAGTAACCGTCACTCCCCTATGGCCTTTGCATTAGCTCCTGCCTCCAGGTCTCTATCCTGACTTACTTTGATAATAGACTGATATGTAAAAGTGTAAGCAAAATAAACCCTTTCTCCCTTTCTCCTTTCTTTTGGTTGTGGTATTTCATTGTGGTAATAGAAACCATAATTAAGACAGAGCTCACAAGAAAGGCATATATAAAAAAGCACACTAGACTACAGCTTGAATTGATAACTTAGGCACAGGAGGTATGAGAGGTTTTCTTGGATAGTGTTTGTTGGATTCTCTTTCCTGTTCTTGTTCTTTTCTTTGACAGTATGACCTGCCCTCAGCGTCCTCAACCCCACCTGCCACTGACTAGTTCAGCTTTACTCAGTACTTCCTCCACCACTGTGAAGACGAGAAAAAAAACCTGATGGGAATTTACTAGCAGCATCTCAGGGTAGCCTGAAGTGCCCTCTTACTATTATTTATTAAAGATAAAGATCACTGTTTATATTTTAACATTTTTCAAAGATAGGATATATATGTATACACACATATGGTTTGAATAACTATCCGAGTGATGGAAATATAGTTTGGTTGGTAGAGTGCTTAGCTAGCATTCACAAAGTCTTGGGTTTCATCCCTAGTATCCCATAAACCAGACTTGGTGGCATTTATCTATAATACTACACTTAGGATTAGAAGGCCCGACAGTCAGTAGTTCAAGGTACTCCTTGGCTACTTAGTGAAATTTGAGGTCATCCTGGAATACATGAGGCCCTGTCTCAGAAATAATAATATTATTAATGTTATAATAAATTTATCATATTAATATATCTATTATTATTATTAATAATAATAATTTAACTGTGTGAAATTTCAGTAGAAAATTGAAAGAGGAGCTATGAAATCTTGCTTTTTCTGTCTGAGTAGGGTGAAAGTACAGTGAGGTTTTGGCTGAAGGAGTTTCAGGAAGGATCAGTGATGTTTGCGTCAGTTTTGAAGTATCCTCCAGGGAAGAGATTCCTTCTGGAAGACTCTGGTCAGAAGTCAGTGGAGATTGATGGACTGCTGGACTCACTTCAGAGCAGGGCCACATCTCACCATCCTTAGACCCTGGTATAATTCATGATATGCAATAGGTGCTGTACGCGCAGATGTAGAATGAATGACTCAACAAGGCTGCCATCACCATGGTGATCATGTACGTAGAGGTGTGGGGTGGGAGCCAGTGAGATGAGGAAGAGTTACTGCATACATTTCATGACTGACCAGCTTGGTGCACACAAGAGCCTAATAGGAGAATGACAGCCACGCGTTCCAGGATGATGAATGGCACTGTAATTTGGCCTCAGCATGTGGGCTGAGAGTGGCAGAGGAGAAAATACATGTCTTGTCTCCTGGGGCCTTTGCTGCTCAGATGTAGTCGCATGCCACAAGCTTTCTTCCCCTTTCAGATTTTAACCAAGATATTGGAGAGTTACATGGAATATCTGATACTAAAATTCTAATTTATGATGCTTTAAGGTACAAATAAAAAGGTACGTAGAAATACATTTGGTCAGTAGACTGACCCACACAGTGGCTTCTTTGAGACAAAACAAGAAGAGGGCCTGGACACGGGGAACCTTCCTCTAAAATGAGGGCAGAGAAGATTAAGAGGTCAGAGAGAGTAGTGGGTCTAAGTCTGACAAGGCATTTGGGAACTCTGGGCAGCAGTGATGGATGTCTGCTGCGATGTCTGCTGTGCAGAGACCTGGAAAGTGTGATGAATTTCATGGAATCCACATCACATTGTGTACCTGGCCCCCAGCTGTCATCACACAGGGCCTGCACTGTCATTTATGTAGTTTGGGGATCAAATATATTTGAAATTTGTTATCTTCAAACTCTGTAAAGAAAGGAGACTAGCTCATACATACATATACACTCACACACACACACACACACACACACGTGTGTGTGTGTGTTTTATATGTTTTATATATGCTTTAAACAGAGTCTCATGTAGCCCAGGCTAGCACTGAACTCACTATGTGTAGTCTAGGATGACCCTGAACTTCTCTTGCGTGCTGGATGGAACCCAGGGCTTCCTTCCTACCAGGCCAGTGCGCACTACCAACTGAGCTAATAACCCAGCCTGACATTAGCTGTATTTTTTTTTCTTCTTGTAAACCATCATGCTTGTATTTATAATAAAATCCTTTAAATGGGTATAGGTAGTTTGCAAAGAATTTAGCAGAAACAGACAGAAATCTCTATTTTTAGACCATCCATGGACATGATGGAACAGACTTCATCTTGTCTGCCAGGCAGAAGTTCTGACAGCAGATCCCTTTCCAGGAGGTTTTGTTTGACTGGAGGGAAGCCCACTTACAATCCCAGTGCTAATTCCTGTCATGCTAACTACCAGAGAACAGATTTCCAGAGTCTCTCAAGTTTGACAAAATTGTTTCCATTGAACTGTATTTTGTTTGTTGGGTGAGGTTTAAAAACTGAGCAAAGTAGACCCTTGGTGGTAACTAGGGATATCCCAGGGAATAAAGCATTGGATTTGTAGAGTATGCTTTGGTTTGCTGTCACTTGTTGAAAGCTTGTACTCGATTATAAATGATTCTCACTGTTTAGAAGAGTTGAAGTTGTCTAGTAGGACACACAGAAGTCACTTACTGTGCTCCATCCCTGTGCTCCATATGCTCAAAGCAGTGCAGATGATCTGTTCACACTGCCACGCTGAAGTGGGATCTCAGGGCCATTGAGCGTCTGGGCACTTGGAGGACTTCACACCCTTCTCTCATGTTTGCATCTGCCTGGAACGCTGCATCTATCCCCAACCTTCCTCCCTCTAATCTGTCTCTGTCGTTCATCTTTCAGTACTCTGTGTGTATCATGGCTATAACTCTTACTGGCATTGTTTTGTGTATGTGTCACATATAAAGTGTATACATTCCTGTGTCTATTCACTTGTGTGTGCAGGAATGTGGAAAGCAGAAGTCATGTGTTTCCTTCAGGCACTCTCCATTGTAGTTTTTGAGACAGGATCTCTCAGTGAATGTAGAGCTCACCAGTTTTGCTAGGTTGGTAGGGCATCAAGCTCTAGAGTGCCCCCTCTCGTTCTTCCTCTCCCGGTTCTGAGGTCACAGATATCAATGTACCCAACTTTTGTGTTAGTACTCGGGATACAAACTCAGTCTTCATGCTTGTATGACCAATCCTTAACTAGGTGTGGTAGCTCAGTATCCATCATTAGCACTTTTAGTGCTTACTTTTCTTTCCATTAAACTAGGCTTCCCAGAGTGTAGACCACTGGTCTGCATTTAGCAACTTCCGCAAATGGCTGTTAAATTTGATTATATACGTCTACTAAGATGGGCATCACCCCATGGATGACTTAGGCAAATAAAGTATTATCCCAGGGTATTATTAAAAGATCATTAAGCTTAATAGTAATATAAATAAATGTCCTTACATGTTGTCATTACATAACTCAAAAAAAGTACAATAGTATCTTTAATGAGAGGCTAGATATATAGTTTAGCCTTTGTAAACAAATTAATTAAAATTTTAACACTTATTGTATTTTAAGATATTTTTGCATTCACTTAAAAAAAATAAATTTCGGGGGTTAGACTACAGGCATGGCTTAGCATTTAAACACTTGCTACTCTCACAAAAGAGCTAAGTTGGGTTCCCAACACACACATCTGACAGCTTTTAAGCAACCATAACTCCAGCTCCAGGGTATCCACCACTCTCTTCTGGCCTTCACAGGTGGCACATGTGCACACACAGAAACACACACATATATATAAAAAAAAACAAACTCTGTAAATCTTTAAAGTATTAAAAATAAAATACATTTTATTATCAAATAAGAAGCCAAGCACAAACCTAAATCATAAGCATTTTTATTCAGGTTGACAGAAGATTGCTCGCTGTGCCAAAACATGGCATTGTAGGTGTGCCAGGGGGGAAAACCACAGATCTCAGGTCTAATAATGTGATGGCTTAAGAGGTCGCAACTTAGAACATGGTCATTCTCTGCAGTAGTGGTGTTGTGAAGGTCATATGCTGAGTCTGTAAGCATCTTCTCAGTGACTGCTTGGTGAGAGTTGGACTGTGGCCATTTGCTTCATGAAGGCTGCTCCTACCTTCAACTAGAGCCCTACCTCTCCTCTCCTCTCTGCTGTTCTCTCTACCCAGGGCCCACACCTCAGGGAGATATCCCGAATTGTGTCTAGATAGGAGACTGCATGTTCAACTGGTTCCCCTGCTGGCATGTGGTAGGCTAGCATTAGAGATGCTTAGATATCTGTATTTTCATTCATTAAAAATACTTACCAGGGGACAAGGAAGATGCCTCCATGAATAATGCACTTGCCACACAGGAGTGAGGACCAGAGTTTAGATCCAGGCAGAAGCAACAGGTGATGTAATCCCATTAGGGAGAGATGGACAGTGGGTCTCCAGGGCAAGGAGGCGAGTGGACTAGCCGGAATTGTTGAGGGCCGGGCTCATTGAGAGCCTCTCCTTCCGTGAATAAAACAGAGAGTGATGGAGAAAGAAGTCCAATGTCAACTTCAGGCCTCCTCAGGTACACAAACATGTGTACCTGCCCCAAGCACATGCAAATATGCATACCCACATGTGTGTATACCATACACACAAAGTATTTAACAGTATTAAAATATAAGAGACCTGAATGGATGGAAATCCCTTAAAGCAGCTATTGTCTGTACCAGAAGTCCTTAAGAAGCTGTGAGGAAGTTTGTTTTTCTTTCCCTTGGGTTATTGGAAAGTCCTTCAGAGATGACACAAGGTCTCAAAGGGACCTCTTTTCAAGCTTAGTAGAGAAAAGAGAGAAAAACATCAAAGTCAGCCTTCTGAGGAGGCCTGTACAAACTGATTTACTCCACTTCAGAAACTTCCCAGAAAGCGGACCAGGAAACAGGAGGCCGCCTGTTTCCCCTTAACCATGGCCCGATGTCAAGCGACACAAGGTCGCTACCACCATTGCCCTCCCCAGGCCTGGAGAGACTGAGGTGATGTCTCTGTGTGTTCCCAAGTTGCTTCCCAGGTGTCCCCTGGCCCACTGTGCTTATGTCAGGGTATTGTAATGTTAGAAATGGACAAAATGACGCTTGTGTCTATATTAAGCGAAACTGAGGTGCCACCTTAAGAGAAGGTCCCCATTTTGCTGGCCACGTCCCACTCCAGGTAAGAACTGCTCTTCTGTGAACACATCATTATATCTGCAGTAAGAAGAGAGAGCGAGGTGACAGGCCTGCCCCCAGCAGCAGCCACTCCTGTTGTAGACATGGGGACTTGCTGTCTTGTCATCTGCATTTGATGGTGATGTCCCTCTGAAGTCACTTTTTTGTAACGGGTAGTGAAGGCAACAGTGTTCCTCAGAGACAGGTCACGGAAGGTAAGCGTAAGTTTGCTTCCTTCCAGCCTGCAGCAGGCCCTTTGGTAGCAGAGCCCTGGGTTTGCATGGGATGTGTTCATGGCCATGGACAGGAGTGACCTGGGCTTCACTTCCAGTAGTACTCTGTATTCGAGGATGATCTGAGCACATTAGCTTCTGAGTTACTTTAAAAGACTCACTTCCTGGTTCACCTTCTAATAAACTCTGCAGCAACATTCTGTTTCTATCATGAAGACACGGCATTGCTTTTGAGAAATGATCATTTCTTACTTATAGATTATTATTAGTAGCCATCTAAGCTACCATTCAGCTCATTTAATTCATAACCTAGCCATAACAATTGGATAGTTTTCATATTTGAATTATTTTCCTCATAAATTGTGTTATCCTTGGCCAAAGGCTTTTTTCTTTGGTAAATGCTTTTGACTATGTGGCCTTTATAGCATCAATTTCATCTTTAAATGCCTGAGGAGACACGCTTGACTGCTTATAAATTTTCTAGGATAGTTCTGTAAGAATCCTTCACTTTCCAGAGACCATATGTATCCATCCTGGTTCCCAACAGTTTATAACTGCCAAAATAATTTAAAAGGCATTTTCCTTGTGCGACTTAGTTTAGCGAAGAAACATTTTGTCTGAATAAGTAGAGTGGGAGTGGGGGTCCAGCACCCCTAAAAGCAGTGTGGGGTGGACAGAGAATGTTACATTAAGGGTCTCTAATATAGCTTAGTTCTGATTGTGCTTAAATGGGGTGTGGCCTGTCACTGGGTGTTTCTTGTCCTCAGTTGGGACATGTGGTATTTGCTGATGTTCCCTGGATAGCTGTTCCTGAATTATGCATTTTAGCCTCTAGAAGTTCAATACAAACATTGACATCTCATCTGGTTTCCTGTTCCTCTGTGTGTCTAGTCAGCAGTCAAAGAATCTAGGTGATACTGTAGTCACCATCTTCTAACCAAAGCCAACCATGGAGGAGGTATTAAAAGACAGTTAACAGGCTGTTGTTTGGCACATTTTGACACTGTGCAGAATAAGAGTGACAACTGATGTGAAAATGTTAAGGAATGGGGGGGCGTATTGGATAGAAGGTGCTTGGACAGTGACCCAGGCGACCATTGCTTGCTGTGCAAGCATGAGGCCCTAGAATTTGGAGCTCAAGCACCCATGTATAGGCAAGGCCACAACAGTGCATGCCTGTAACCCAGATGCTGAAGCCACAGAGGCAAGTCCTAGGGGCTTGCTGGCCAGCCAGCCTAGCCTGAATGGTGAGCTCTAGGGTCTGTGAGCAACTCTTGTCTTTAAAAAAAAAAGATGGAGGGAGGGAAGGAGGAGTAGAAGGGGAGGGGGAGGAGAGGGGAGAAGGAGAGAGAGAGGGAGGGGAGGGGGAGGGGGAGAGAGCGAGCATGCCTCAGGCCTACACAACTATAAGCATGACAACACACACACACACACACACACACACACACACACACACACACACACATTATAGGAAGTAAAGACGTGCCCAGAGTCCATCAGTGATTTAGAAAGCCAGTCTGCCAAAGAAACCTTCCACCTTGTGTAATATGATCAACTATTAGTGATCAACTTTAGCTAAGGTGATGAAGATGATGATGTGAGATCAGTCACAGCATGGTATGGACTGTCCTGCATAGTTGCCTGTGTCATAAGGTTGCTAGTCTTCATCTTAAGGGCATTATTCACATATTACATACTTGGGTGTCTTTTTCCCACCCATGTGAGTTTCCTTAGGTCAGAGGTCATTGCTGTATACCAAGTACCCTGCATAGAGTTTGAAGCCATAATGGGACTATTGATTTATGGTTGGATACTAGCTGACAGCCCTCTCCCCTGGTGCCCATGTGCCTATAGCTCTCTTTGCAGGACTCAGTACTTCACAAGGCAGAAGCTGGGCACTGGGGATCGGTGCTAGTAGTTGCTGCTGAAGCAAGATGGCATGTTTGAGATTCCTTATGGCCACTTGCTAATGTCTGTGGACCCAGCTAGGAGGGCTCATAAAGCAGCAAGAAAGTTAGAAATGGGCAAGAGGAATTTGTAGCTGGCGAATAGCTCTCTGTATAAATTAGACTCATTGCATGCGTAGAAGAAAGACTGCACGAATGACTCTGATAAAGTCATTTAATAATCTAATAACTCATTCATATTCTTTCTTAATTAAAAATAATTTATGCATATAGGTGTTTTGTCTGCATGTATATCTTTGAACCATATGAGTGCCTGGTGCCTTTGAGGTCAAAAGATGCTGGATCCCCTGGAACTGGAGTGACAAAGGATTGCTAGTCCTTATATAGATGTTGGGAATTGAACTCAGGTTCTCTGGCAGAGCAGTCTTTGTCTCTTTAAGCCATATCGCTACATTCCTCATGCATATCCTTATCTGCACACTTTTTTTTTTTTTTTTTTTTTTTGGTTTTTCGAGACAGGGTTTCTCTGTATAGTCCTGGTGCACACTTTTATCATCAGGAAGTTTATGAGCATAAACATGATTTAAATTTGCATGTACACATGTGTTTGTATATGTGTGTGGGCATAGATGGAGTCATCGATCAGTCCTGGGTATATTCTACTGCTCTCCAGCTTGTTTTTTGAGACAGAGTCTCTCTGAACCCAGAGCTTCAACCAGGCTGGTTGACCAGCAAGCCTCAGGGATTCCCCTCTTATTGCCTCCCCACTGCTAGGATACAGATGTGTTGCCATATCTAGCTTTCATGTAGGTCCTGGTATCAAACTCAGTTCCTCATGTTTGCATGACAAAACTTTGCTAAGTGAGCCATGTCCCCAGCTATCATTTAAATTTTAGTCTTTGTGGTGTGACTCTCACAGTTGAGGGTGTCAGTGTTATGCATAGAGATTCTGGTTCAGTAAATTCAGGGCCTGGCCTGAGAGTTTGAATTCCTAACTTGTTTTCTGGGTTGCTGGTGTGGGGACCACACTTTGACAAGCAAGGGTGTGTAAGAAAGGATACAGAAACAGTAAGCACTGCTGTGCTGACTGTGGGTCTCCAGGAAGCTGCTCTGTCACTTGCAGGGTCAGTGGCTCAGCCGCTGAAATCCTTGTTTCTCCAAAGAGATGGAATAGCATACTGGTGCTGTTTCTAAAGCCTGCTGTGTCAGATGTCTTTCAATACCATACTGACTGTGAACGCAGACCATTGCTTGACCATCAGCATGGACACGCGAGATGGTGGAAGATGGCACACATAAAGCAGACACCCCACAGACCAGGGAGGCCGGTGTGAAGGAAGAGGATGGGTCGCTCAGGGTGGGCTCTCTGTCTTTACGGGAAGACTTGGCTGTTCTTCACGGCAGAACTATGCATCCTGGAATCTGGACTGCAGTAATGGTAGGGCGTTTTGAGAAATGCTACTCTCTTCTGAGATTCCAGGTTGCTGACCTCTAACAGGTTTATAAAATGAAGAGCATAAAATTATTCATTGCCTCTGTTTTAAACTCATGTTCTTAACAAAGATATGATATCATGATATGAATGTCAGAAATATGCATGAAATCATCTCCCTACAATGCTCAGGTTTATATGGACAGGGAATGAGGAAGACCAGCTGAGACTTGGTGGGGTAGCTTGTCCACAGCTGACCAGCATTAGCAGTTCAGGCATATGGCTTTCTCTGTTCTTAGCATCTCAGATTTACCCCTAATGTTTTTTAAAATTGTGCTTAATATTAGGTCTAGAAATTAATATTGGGAACAAAATAATAATATTTTTACTTTATTTGAAGTATTTTTTCCCATGACAGGGATCACAGGCAGAGCTTCACACATGCCAAGCAAACATTTGCCAATTGAGTTACATCCCTAGACATTAGTGCTTTCGTAGCAGGTATTTAACATTAAAGATTATAGTTTAATAGTCATAATTATTATAAATGACTTGGATAAAATATGAATTCATTGTATAGGTCACGGCAAATTGTGATAAATATTTGGGTTTTGGCACAGGGTCTCCTTGTATAGTCCTGGTTAGCTTGGAATTCACCATATAGACTAGACTGGTCTCAAACTCATGGAAATTCTCCTGCCTCTGGCTACTGAGTGCTGGGATAAAAGATTTGCACTCCAACACCAGGCAAAAATTGTTTGGATAATAAATTGAGATATTTAAATTTTTGCAGGGACAAAGAGTATATCCAGGTGATATTTTGAGCTCTGGCCTGTGAAATGAATCCATATATGCAGTCTATTATTATGATTAAAATAACCCAGGTTTACTGCAATTAAATAGCATTTTTTAAATATATTATTTTTCCTAATAAATACTATATGGATTCTCCTTAGGTTCTTAGCATTCAAAACATGATCCCCTACAAGGTTAGGCTTTCTCCTAAGGGTGGTGTTATTGGGGAGTGGTGGGTTCTTTGCAGGATGTTGAAGCCTATCCATACCAAAGCTCTTCCTGTCCTCCCCAGACAGATCTGGGATTACAGTTCCCCCAACCAACGTTCTCTATTTTTGTTTGGTGGACTTCATGGATAAAATTCGGGTCCTCATGCTTCTGTAGCCATCATGTTCACCAATCGAGACATTTCCTCAGCCTCAAATATATCTCTTTTTTGCTTCCAAAGTACTAATGGAAAAATAAATCCAAGAATCTACTCCCAAATTCTAGAAAAACCATAGTATGAGGTAATTATCAACAATGTCTTGTGCATTGTCAGTACACCATAGTCATGTCTTCTTGTAAAAGATGACTTATTCTGTCTGCCTTTGGCATAACTGAGTGTTCTAGCAGTATGTTAGAACATCGAGGTAGACTTGAACCCAGGTCTCTCTTGCACGAAGCTAGTGTGCTGCAGTTTAAAGGGTCATGGATGGTTCCCAAGAGGGGAGAAGAGAATCGGTTGCTAATACATGGCTGTTTTCTCCTATTTTATTGTCACTGTAAGCAGTCATTTAATGAAGATACATCCATGCTGATAAATATATTCATGAATTCCTTTTAAAACGGCCACAGGAATGAAGAGGCTAAGTCTGAGGTCATTTGTCTTTTTAAAGAAGTGAGCTTCCAAACTGCTCTTCAGAAAGGCCATGCCACCTTAGTGATTTTATCCTCTTGCTGTATTTTGTTCCTCTCTACTTTTCTCTTCAAAATAAACGCCCGTTTGCCACAGAGACATTCTACCCGACCCTATGTGCCTTGTGTATTGGCAGTGTTCTAATGATGGTTAGACGTCAGCCGATGACGGAGGTGTGCTCTGAGAAATGCATTTCTGGGTGATGTCATCTTTATGGGAACATCCCAGCATTCTTTTGCAAACTTAGACAATGCAAATCTGTCCCCAACCTGGTCTCTAGATGATGTCAGATGGTAGACCTGATATGTAACTGGCTGCTCTGGGGTGATTGGATACACTGTCTTGTGGTAAGTTTATGAAGTTTTATTTTGTTGATTTGTGAGTGTGTGCATGTGATGTATGCATATATGAATGAAAGCACACACGTGTAGGATGGTCTTGTTTTCACCTTCCATATCATCATAGGAGCAAGCATCAGATCTGTACTACTGCATCCAGCTTTTGTGTGAGTCCCGGGGACTTGAACTCAGGTCTTCATCTTTATGCAGCAAGTGCTTTACACATAGTCTGGGCCTTTTATGGCAAACTGTTTTAAAACATAGGGTATATGCCAAAGTAAAAGATAAAAGCAATAAATGCAAAACCCAATAAAAGCCCTTTTATCATTATCAGCTGTGACCATTGTTGTATGGGCTATGCTTTTATGTGTCTGACAGGTCAACAGGTTCCTTTATCGATATCACCACAAGTACAAATACATGAGGGTTGATCTCTTATGTGCTCACACCACAGTGTCATAGGAGTATGTGGGTTCTGTCATTTCATGGAAATGCAATGTCTCCCATTAACCAAAGCATCTTTGTGAGATTTATCAGCACAACTTGGGGCTTCTCATGAGATATCAATATAATGGTTTGTGTTTTCATTACACATGTGCATGTTGCTATTTAATGATCTCATGAAGAAAACATCTCTTCCTTATCCCAAATATTACCTTGCACACTATTAACCTATGCATGCTAAAATGGACCTTGTGGGACAATGGCAGGCTTTATTTTTGTAGTGTCCATTTGTCACCAGTGGTATTGTGAACTGCCTCTCTACACATCCTACACATGTGTGCTTTTCTCTAAGCAAGTGACATCCTCCAATGAGCTTGCTGTTTATGACTTCTGTCACCCCCTTATCTCGCTGGTAGAAGTACAGTGTATTTCTAAAGTGTGAGAGCTAATGCAGCATGGAAGTTGGCTCCTATCTCCAACTATCTTTCATGCATGTGTGTCTTTGATAGAATCTGGAATTTACTGGACTCATTCTGAAGGCCATGAAATGTGTACTTCCTGAGTTCCCATCTTCTGTGAGGATATATTCTTTTGTGGAAGGCACTACAGGCTTGATTCAGTATTATTGTTTTCCTCCCACATAATTCTTTACATTTGTAAACAGTAGAAACTAGTATTGAAATGGTAATATTTTATCTATTATTTGATGTACATCCTTCTGAGCTGTCATTAAAAGAGCTTGAAATAATAATACAGTGTTCTAAATATCCCTTGTGATAAGGAAAATGCCAGAACATTCCCTTCAGAGCAGGGGCTTTATGCCTTTCTGTATTTTGTGTGAAATAGGATAGAGATGCATTGTGAATCATAGAGACCACCAGGCTGAATTTACTATGTTTACATGCTGTGCTCAGAGGTCCCTGTATTCCATGCTCTGGTTTTGTTTTTACTGTTTAGTTTAGGTTTGAATTATAATACTCTAAATAAATGAAAATTATCACAGGGATATTTTAAACTGGCCCCGAACAGCAGTACCATTGCAGACCTTACTCTAAATAGCTTTCTTAATGTAGAGAAAGGCTCTTTCCTTTGTCATTTGTCTCTTACTGTAGACCAACAAACTCATAAGCTGGGATCTGAATTATGTCTTGGCTTTCTTATGAACAAGCTACATTGTCCAAAATTTACCCAGAAAGGTTTGGGGTGGGATAAACCCTACTTTCTCTATGTAACACTAAAGTAAAGCAATGAAGCTTTATTTATGGTCTCCCTAAATCTGCAGTGAAACGCATTTAGCTTTGTTACTTCTGTAAACTTTAGCACAGTGATCCTAATGCTGATATAGTCAATTTGGATGAGTAGCTGTATGTATAGATACACATTCATATATGCACCATACATAAGGATCTATACATATGTCCCAATGCTGTAGCTCAGGTACACATTTACACATGTGTACCATATAAACTTGCATACATGAGAAAGCATGAGTTACAAAAGGATTCATTAAAGAGGCTGCAATGATATCTATTGATTGCTGGTTGGTTCTTTTAAAACCCAAAGAGACTTCTATTATAGTAGTAAGTTGTGAATCTACAAAACCATTTTTTACAGCACTCTGGCCACCTTTCATCCTGTGTACACTCTCACATAGCTGTAAACCTGTGCTTCTCCATCCTAGACCCCTGTAGACATCATGCTGAGGAGCTACTGTTTTTTGTCCTGCAAAGGTTGAAGGCTTTTGAACCTCCAGAGTGGGGTTTGGCACTGCCCCTTGGCTAATATCTTCATGGATAGACTTTGAGCTGCTTTGCCCTCTGTGCCTCGTGGAGTTTCTGATGTTTCTATAAACACACAGTGTTCCTGTGCAGTCTTTGTAGCTTTTATATTGCAGTTATTTGCATTTTATTCCATTTTCTAAATGTAGTATTTTGATGAATTAATGTACTTAAAATCAATATGCTTTGGCAGGAATAAGAATTATGGGCATTGCACAAGTTGTCAGGGGTTCAACCAGAGTAGTTTTGGCAGCCGCGTGGCCGAAGCTTATTTGTCACATCCCCTCACCCTTGGCTCCTCCTGATGATGGCTGTCACTCACTGCCTGGGTTGGGATTATTCAGTACAGTAATTCTTCACCTGTCACGGCTCTTCTGCATCCTTAATGTTTGGTGGAGATGGAGTAAAAATGAACTTTCATAGTACAAAGAACAAGCTAGGGAGTCCCTGTACGCTTGGCAGATGTCTTCAGACATTTGTGGGTAGTCATTAAAAACTGGAAATGCTTTGTGTGATGCCAACAGTTATTACTATGACAAGCAACGTGTTAAGAAAGGAAATGTTTTTAAAGAACTCTTGTCATATTTCCTCCTATTTTTATGTCTTGATATTTCCAGAAAAAAATGTTTTATTGAAGACAAGAGATTTATAGACATAAGGGTTTTTTTACAGTATTGCTCTAGAGCCTTAATTGTTGTATTAGCTTAAGTCTTTTATCATTCTTGATTGCTAAAGGAATATTCAAATGCATACCATAACAGTGCTGAGAGAACCCAACTATCTTTTCATAATTTTGTGAGCAATGTAAGAGAAAGAATAGTCTAGTTAATGACCCTAGGCCTATTTTTTAAATTCACTGAATCTAAGTTTTAGTAAATTTAAGATGTTTCTTTTCTGCTCTTTCCTAGATAACATATAATAACTATTACTGAACTGCAATAGGTCTTTTTGGGAGCTACAACCCAGACAAAAGCTTGTTTTTAAATGTGAGAGTGCATCTGTGTTTATAATGCAATATTTATTAATATGGGTCATATTACGTTAATATATCTGTACCTGATGGGTACATGAATTATTTAAACTGAGCATCTGGGTACTATTTTATGGTATTTGAAATAAAATTAATTTTTAATATTCATATGTAATATGAACATCCAAGATGATCATAGTTTTTAGCTCCAAATGGGAAATAAACAGAAATGTTTGTCCCAGGTCAGAGAAACCTAAAGTTGGGCACAGCCTTTAAATTAGGCTAATTACGTATGCATTCTCATACCATGGTGATAATGATTTTTGAGTCAGTTTTGACCTTGCTTGCATGCCTGTTCAGGTGCCTCCACCCTGCAATTAAAACTGTTCAAAAATAAAACTGCAACATCCATTTGACTGACCTCAACTTTCCCCCTAAATTTAGTAGCTATTTATACAGCTGATGACTTTTCAATCTTTTTTAATTGAAATTTTTTCTTAAAGAATTATTTAGACATACAAACTCCAAGTCATAAATTATTGAGCTTTTAAGGATTCTTTTAGAAAGACAATTTATTTCAATTATGTCATTGCTTTGATCATATTTATCCCCATATCCTCCCTTCCCACACTCCATTCATTCCTCCTATTAGTGTCCCTCCTTTCCCCACTCTCTGCTCTGCTCTCCCTCTCTCTCTCTCTCTCTCTCTCTGTGTGTGTGTGTGTGTGTGCGTGTGTGTGTGTGTGTGCGTGCACATGCTGTATAGATAGATAGTATCTATACATAATCTGGGAACCAACAACGAGAAAACATGGCATTTGACCCTCTATCCATCATTTTTCGGGCACTGTCACTCTTTTTCTCTATGGCAGACTAAGAGACTAAGACTTGTCTGTGTATTGATCCCACACTTCCTTCCTTCCTTCCTTCATCTGTTGATGGACGTCAGTTTGAGAATGGCCTCACCAGTTTGTGTTTCAACAAGACGCAGCAGCTCAGTGGAAGATGGATGGCATCCTGTGGGTCCTGACGCTGGCAGGCAGTGGAGGGTCAGGCACTTGGTAGGAGATTGGGACTCCTGCTCTAAGATGCACCTGTTCCTAGTGCCTGGTAGACTTCCACCCAACTCGTCTGGGCTGCCATTGTCTGAACAAAAGGGAAAATTTGCTAATGCAGTGCTTGCCTTATTTTATATCCTTTCCCTTTGGCATTAATTTCCCCTTTTCTGGTCCGCATTGGACGGGTTCCCTATTCCTGATTTGATTCTGAGCTGGACTGACCATAGAGCAAGATCTCACTTTATTCACGGCTGTGAATCACATCGAGCAGTTTATCTCAGCTGTCATGCAATTTGCTAATTAGGTCATTTCTCGGGGTAAAGGAAATGAAAAGGCTTTGAAATAATCATTACCTTCTCAGAACAAAGCAACGGCAGTCAAACGCTCTCGCCTCCTTTTATTCGGATGTCTCCTACACCCAAACGCGGAAGTTCAGCTCCTACTGTAGCAGCACCCACATCCCTCGCTTTATCTGGAGAGTGTAGGGCAGCACCTAAGGCTGAAGTGGTTCCTTAAGGGGTGATGAAGTATAGAGGTCTAGCTTACTCATTAAGATGTATGTGCACATGCACGTATAATTTTAGGTGCACACACTTGTATATTTACGTCTGAGGTCAGTGGGTCAGCAGGTCAGCAGGTCACTTCAGATGTACTTCTCCAACTGTTTTTCTGTTTGTTTGTTTGTTTGTTTGTTTGCTTGCTTGGAACAGGGAGCTCATCAGTTTCTGTTAGTCTGGCTGTCCTGTGATGGTGATGGACATCACATTTATGTGGGTGGTAGGGCTTGTGACCTTGGGCCCTCTGCCCACTTGTTTGGCTCCAGTTCCTCAATTTTTTAAAAATGATCAAACCAAAAGCATGTATAAATATATGAAGAAAACATAAAGTAGGAAATATTGAAAGTATCTCATAAAAGGTGTTCTCATACAGATGTGTTTGTATTTGATAAGTTTCATTTCTGGTCTTTTCATAAATTTAATTATTGTCTTATACTGTGTAACATAAGAGGGCTTTCTGAGCACAGCATCATTGGAGGAAGGGTGAAATTCCACAGGGCTTTACCTATGTTGTGTAACATTCACAGAAGTCTAGGAAGTAGCTATTTTTCTACTGATGAGCGTTAGATCTTGTTTGTTGTCAAGAAAGAAAAGAAGAAGAAGCAGCCCCAGCAGCTCCAGGCTAGAGAAGACAGACCTGATCCTCCGTCCTCCTCCCTGCCAAGTACAAAATAATACAAGAAAGAAGCAGGGTTTCCAAAGGTGGCAGGAAGAAACCAAACTGTGGGGGGACGTCAGGAAAAGAAGGCTCGTGATATTTTAGGACTGTTCTTATTGCCCAAATCCAAGGCATCCCAGTGAGTCTCACTCCTGCCCTGATCAAACAGGAACTACCTAACCAAGAGAGCTTAACTGACACTTCTACATCATTCTGCCTACATCAGAATAGTTCCCCTTCACAAGAGCCCACGGAACACTTGGGAAGTTGGAGCAAGCATCGGGCTATTGACATTTAAGACAGTTATATTTATGCAGAGGGATCTCTCACCACAATGGACTTAGAGCCACAACCGAGTGAGACTAGAAATCCATAACAGAAAGACAGTGGGGGAATCTCGTCATGAAACTACATGCTCTTAAGTTATGCAAGGGCCATAGAGATGGACCTATGGGAAACAAAAATGCATAGAAATGAGTGTGAACAAAAGAGTATCTATCAAAAGAAGGGGGATGCAAGCAAAGCAGATTTGAGGGTGCATTTTGTAGCACCAAGTCCTCAGGTCAAAAATGTTAAAAAGAGTAGTTTCCATAACAGTCCAACAATTACGAGTGGGCTGGGGATATATCTTAGTTGGTAGAGTCTCTCCTCCTATGCCAGAAAGCAGACATACCACTCCCAGCTTGCTTAAGCTATCTATGCACATGCCTGCAATGCTAACACTCCCAAGGTGGGAGGAGGAGGATCCTGAGTTCAAGATCACCCTGGCTAAGTCTCACAAAAGGTAATTAAAGAAACTGGGGAAGAAAGGAACTGTAGAATGTAATTCTGAGCTCTAGAGTCCTGTGCAGGATTCTATTCTCAGCACTGCCCCTCTACCCTAAAGTAATAAATATGCAGTGTTGAGGTAGAGGAGCAAAATAAGCCCACACCAGATGAGAAAGAATAAAAAGCAGAAGTCAGTGCACTCGAAGACAGGAAAACAATAGAGAGAAATTAGTGAAGCAAAAATCTGGTTCTTTTGAAAGTATAATCAGTTGACAAACCTTTAGCAAAATTGAAAAGGTGAAAAAAAAAAAAAGACATACTCTGCTAAATGTCAAGAATGTAATGAGACAATACTACAGACCCTGAAGCTATTGAAAGAATAATATAGAAGAATTTCACACTCATAAATCTGCTGAATGAGAAGTAATAAAATCAATTTGTTAAAAATTAAATACACAGGGAGTACAAGCCACACTGGGGAATCTGAGTAAGAAAATGGATTGTGCCTATGTCAGATCCTGGTTACCAACATAGTATAGTTATTCAGAATTATTCTCCTGGGGGGGGGTAACTGAATGAAGTATACTCCAGGACTCTGTTTATTCCTTACAGCGATGTAAATATACAATTATTGGAATAAAATTTTCAATTACAAAGGAAAGTTACAAGGTATTGCTCCAGGCAGAGCCTGTGTTCTCATTCAGACGTTTGAACCTCCATCCTGTTCTGAGGATTGCATTGCTAGCGATTTTATGCAATTATATATAATCATACTGCATATTAATAAAAATGTGCATTTCTATATGAACAGTCAGCCCTCTCTATTGTTAGATTATGCATCTTTGCATTCCACCCACTGGGTTGAAAATATACAGGGAAAAGACATCTGTCTTGAGCATAAGCTGACTTCTTTTTTTTTTTTAATTTTATTAGATATTTTATTTATTTGCATTTCAAATGCTAACCCAAAAGTTCCCTATAACCTCCCCGCCCCCGCTACCCTACCCACCCACTCCCACTTCTTGGTCCTGGCATTCCCCGTACTGGGGCATATAAAGTTTGCAAGACCAAGGGGCCTCTCTTCCCAATGATGGCTGACTAGGCCATCTTCTGCTACATATGCAGCTAGAGACACAAGCTCTGGGGGTACTGGCTAGTTCATATTGTTGTTCCACCTACAGGGTTGTATCCCACTTCAGCTCCTTGGGTACTTTCTCTAGCTCCTCCATTGGGGGCCCTGTGTTCCATCCTATAGATGACTGTGTGCATCCAGTTCTGTATTTGCCAGGCACTGGCATAGCCTCATATGAGACAGCCATATCAGGGTCCCTTCAGCAAAANCTTNCTGGCATNTNCAATAGTGTCTGNGTTTGGTGGCTGATTATGGGTTGGATCCCCGGTTAGGGTAGTCTCTGGATAGTCCATCATTTCATCTTAGCTTCAAACTTTGTCTCTGTAACTCCTTTCATGTGTATTTTGTTCCCTATTCTAAGGGGGAATGACTTATCCACATGTTGGTCTTCCTTCTTGATTTTCTTGTGTTTTGCAAATTGTATCTTGGGTATTCTAAGTTTCTGGGCTAATATCCACTTATCAGTGAGTGCATATCTAGTGACTTCTTTTGTGATTGGGTTACTTCACTAAGGATGATATCCTCCAGACACATCCATTTGCACAAGAATTTCATAAATTCATTGTTTTTAATAGCTGAGTAGTATTCCATTGTGTAAATGTACCACATTTTCTGTATCCATTCCTCTGTTGAGGGACATCTGGGTTCTTTCCAGATAAGCTGACTTCTTTTGTTTCCTTATTTTTCTCTAACCTTATAGTTTAACAACCATTTTCATGAAATTTATATTGTGTTGGTATCACATTTAATAAAAAACGGTTTAAAGTAAGAAGGTGCATGTACACTAATTATATGTAAATTCTATGTCATCCTTTTAATGATGATTTTATATTTCTGGATTGAGTATCTAAGTAGGGTTGAGCTCTTGGATTGATCTCCATCAATCTCTCTCTCTCTCTCTCTCTCTCTCTCTCTCTCTCTCTCTCTCTCTCTTTCTCTCCCTTCCTTCTATTGAAATTACATAAATATATGAATAAAGAGAAATATATAAAGAAATATATTTTTTCTACTTCTTTATTGCAAAGGATTAGTATTAAACTTTTGTTTTCTTTTTCCCGTTCTGATATTCAAGGAGAAAGATTTTTGTTTCTCTCACATGGTTAAAAAAATTCCATTAAGTATTGACACTTGAAGTCGCCAAAGCCTCATAAACCAGACATGTCCTGTTAGATAGGACTGCTCTGACATAGGTAATATGACTGTCACAGCAGACATTGTGCATTTAATAGAAGTGGGAATTTCACATGCCTTGTCTTCTCATGTAACCACACGACTTGCTTGGGCAAAATGGAGGGTTCAGTGTAAGAATGTTGAAGTTCACTGTTGGATAAAAGGATTTTTTTTTTAAAGGACTAGTGATCTCTGCTAATCAGCGTTGAGATATGCTCTCTTTATTTCTGTTTCATATTTTATTCTTCCTGAGTTTTGACTTGCTATGTATTCTGTCTACAATGGGATCACTGGTGATCTCCAGGGTCTTAATGGGCCTCAGTAAGAAGGATGGGGAGGGCTGGAGAGATGGCTCAGTGGTTAAGAGCACTGACTCTTCTTCCAGTGGTCCTAAGTTCAGTTCCCAGCAACCACATAGTGGCCCACAACCATCTGTAATGAGATTTGATGCCCTCCCTCTGTACATGCAGATCACATACATTAAATAAATAAATAAATAAATAAATAAATCTTATTCTTGCTGTGATGAAACACCATGGTCAAAGGCAGCTTGGGGAGGAAAGGGCTTATTTTACTCACTGTACCATATAACATTTCGTAATCAAAAGCAGTGAGGGCAAGAACTTAAGAAGGGCAGGAGCTGATACAGAGGCCATGGAGGAGTGCTGCTTACTGGCTTGCTCACATGTTTTGCTTGGCCTGCTTTCTTATAGAACCCAGGACCACCAGCCGAGGGATGGCACCATCCACAAGGGGCCAGGCCCTCTTCTATCAAATACTAATTTTAAAAAAAAAAATGCCTTAGAGGTATTTTCTTATTTGAGTTTCCCTTCTTTCAGATAACTCTAGTTATCTTGTGTCAAGTTGGCATAGGTACTCTACTCCTCTCGACTCCAGGCCATGGGCCAAGGATAATGTCTGGGCCTTCACCAGCCTGGAGCGCCCAGACAATGTTACTGGATGGAACAAGGATGGAACAGGGGAAGGACTGGGGCATTTATGTGCCATGCATGGCCAGCAACTGTTCTGGGCTGTCTCTAGTCATTCCCACAGTCATCATGATGTTTAAGGTGATCCTTTGGATAGCTTTTGATTTCAATAGAATTTGACCCTTTGTTATGACAATCCACTCTCATAGAGATTATCTGGGCCTAATCTCTCCTGCCTGTAATCCCAGCACTCAGAAGGTGGAAACAGGAGGTTGCTAGGAGTTTGAGACCAGTCTTGGCTACTTTGTGAGTTCAAGGTCAGCCTTGGCTACTAAGTGTTGTCTCAAGCAACCAACCAAACAAAAGGGACTCCAGAGAAACAATACTTGAGAAGAAACATTAAAATAAACAGGAACTTTTGCATGCTATAGATATGTATCTTTCTAAATAAAAATGTACTCCACTCCAAAGTCATTCATTTTTTTTCCCTATCCTATCAAAGGTCACATCAGTAAATTTGACAGAAGCCTTTTGACAATGGCCATTCAAAGACATAAGCTGAATGTTTTAAAAATTTCCAGTTGTTTACGGAATTTATTCTTTACAACTTAAAGCATGATAGCAGAAGGAAAATCGAAAGCGAGCGAGCCCCTGTTGAAAGCACTTTTCTCAGAGTCGTTTGTAACTCAGATGGTAAGCCTAACTATGACAAATATTTTTATTATTGTAAAAGCAATACGTACACCTGAAACACAACCCTGGTGTAGACAAGCGACCCTCACAAGGATTTGAGAATTGAGTAGCTTGCTGAAATTCTGTCTGGCTTTATAGCTCATCACCACAGGAAGCTTCTGTGTGAACAAAGCCATACATAGTCTCTGTAATATAGTGGCTGTGAGCATTGTCCACTCTGTTAGCCATCATGGTTGTCTCTGAAGAGCCACAAGGAGTGGGCTTATGTCAATCTCCAGGAAAAAGACCTTTAAAGTCCAAAATTTTTCATGCCTTTTCCTCTTCCTTTTAAGTTTTGATTTAGTGCCAGGACACTTAGAGGTTCAGCCCCATCCATGCCCAGACATGCTCATCTATCCCAACTCCTTCCTGCCCCATCCTTCAGAGTCCTGCACTTGCTTTACCTGACTGGAGCTCTTCAGTGTCTGCTCAGCTCACTGCACGTCTGCTTGGAATTCCTAAAGAGTTTCCAATCATAAACATTTGAACTTTTCAGTACAAATGAAGCCGATGCTGCTTTTCTTCTTCTTCTTCTTCTTCTTTAAAGAAACAACCAAACAAAACCAAGAGCAAGTGAACTTAGTATGAGCAAGCAGTGAGAGATCTCACAGGGCCAGGGGTTATGTTTTGTTAACCCCTCTCTCCCCAGCTCTGGGCACACCGTTCTATACTCAATAAATGTTTCCTGGTGATTGATGTAGAAAGAACTTAAAAAGTCCTGAGCTCTCAGAACTTGGAAGACCTGGGGACGACTGGTATCGGCAGAAGAGAGAAATGGACAGCCCCGGGAGACTAGGGAGGACTTGCACAGTAGCCTGCCACTGCCTGGCTTTGAAGTCTGCTGTTTTATCTTCAAAAACTCATTCAGGGGCTGACTTCGCCTTCATATTAGGAATGTTTGTTTTATCACAAAAATTGTTTTAAATGGTATTCATCATAACATAATATGCTTCTTCAGAATGTGCGGAAGGCCTCCAGCTAGCAGATCCCTGGGGGGCCTTGTTTTGCTTCTGAGAAACACAAGTGTCCAACTAATTACTTTCTGTGGAAGCACAGTCTATATGTGGCTGCCATCCAAGTGCACACTCCCCCGACACCTCTCTTCTCTGTCCCTCCTCTCTCCCTCCCTCCCTCTTCTCACCTTCCTTCTTTCTTCTTCCCTTTCTTTTTCCTCCCTTTTGTCTTTTTCTCTTTTCCATTCATGGAGACTGGATCAGGGCCAGCATCCTCTGAGCATGCGCCTTACCACCTAGCAACATGCTTGAATTCACCTTAATGTTTTTTTTTTTTCTTTTAAAACATCTCTGCCTTTGCTATTTACCTGGGCTGGGGGGTGGGAGGAGCATAGTTCCTGAGTCTTCCTTAGCCTACTTTTTCTTGTTATACTTCACATCCAGTGTATTTGGAAAAACTTTCATTTGTGTTTGGAGGGGTGTCCTGAATCCTGTCACTTTTTTGCCCACTGTTTCCACAGCTTTGCTGGTTTTATGCATCAATCAGCCTTTAAAATGGCGTTCTTGCATCAGGCCTGGTCCCTGGAAGCACGCATCCTCCATCTCTGCCCGAGTCCTCTGCCCATGCTCCACACACTGCTCTCCTTCTCTACCCGGTGTGACCTCCTTACAACTGGTCCCACCTTCCTGAGCGGCTGTGCTTCAGGGGTGGCATTTCTGTCTTCCCTCTTTCAGGATAGGGGTTTCTTCCCTCAGATAGTGGCCAGTTCCCGGGGTTCCCCCATGGATGTTCATCCCAAGTCCCATTCATCCTAGCTGAGCTTCCATTCTCCAGCCCCTGCCCCAGAGCAGGCTCCTTTCCTAGTTTGCTTCTTTTCTTCACACACACCTAACATGTTTTACATATGGAACATGGCTCCCCACCCCTAGCCGTTGTTGTATCTGTAAGTACAGTGAGAGGGCTCCTAGCATGCAGAATACACATCCAGGGATCTTTATCTCCGTCCCCACCGTTTTCTACGAATATCATCTCTTTTCTGTGCACCAGACTCTTCTTGACTCCCCCTGCCCGCACCCTCAGCTTTATGTCTTACTTCTAGACTTTAGGATCGTCCACCAACTCTGTGTTAGAAATACTACTCCCCTGAATGTCTGTCTGCCATGTAGCTCAGGAAGGAGCCTTGTAGAGGTAGGATTCTTTCTATCCCAGAGTCTCTCACTCCTCCACGGTCCAGATGCGTTAGCCTGTTACCGTAGTAAGCGTGGCCAATGGTGGGACTGTTACAGGACTAATTTTATGGCAATCAGTGCTAACCAGGGTGTTTGGTACTTAGTTTTCTAAGTGGTAATTGCTATCCTGCATTAAAACATACTCAGTCAGTGATTTCTGAAATGAGCCTGGGTCCCCCCCCCCCCGTTTGGATTCAGTGACTTGGCTTCCGTCGTCCCTGTGTGGGTTCTACTTGGCTCTCTCTCACATTTGCTTCCCCAAGCTTCAGGAGGTATCCATCAGATGCCACACTACCAAAGGTCTGTGGTTCCCCTCCACTACATAGTGTCTCCAACACGCGAGCCGAGTAAGTCTCTCTGGTCATGGATTATTTATAGGGTTGTAAGTTATGAATATTTTATATTCCTTTCAATGTTTTCTTTTTAAATTCACACTTCCTTCATTTTCTCATTAAAATAAAGTGGACCAGATTAACACACTCAGTTGTGAGTTTATCCACAGTGAATATCTCAGATCTGGGCTACACCATCCTGGAGGTTTGTGACTGTGCTCCGGCTAGGACAGAACACCTTGTATCCACTGGGTGCCTGCCTCTGAGAGCCAGCACTCGCCTGTAAGATGAGCTGAGCTGTTTGGGAATCTGTGCAACACTTTTGTTAAAAGTTACTCCAAGTGGGGTCACATTCCATTGCCCACCATTCAGAATGTACTTTGTAGTTGCCAGAAATAACCTGCTAACCCACTTTGACCCCCTACCTTTCAAAAAGGCACCCTCATTTCTGCTCATCACAGGAAACGCTCAGACATATCATCCCTAAATCTAAAAGCAGGTGCCAAGGTTCAGTCCTAGCCAAGAAGGTGACTAGCTAACTCCCATTAGCTTTGGGGCCAGTGTAATAAGCTAGACACCAGATGTGGAAGGCAGGAAGTAAGGGAAGCCTCTGGAGAGCCCGGGCCAGAACAGGTAGGCGGAGCTTCTGTGGACAGAGAAGAGGACTTGCAGCCTGAGGAGGCCAGCCAAGGGCACAGGGAGTCCAGGAGAAAGCTTTCTGAGAGCAGTGCTAAGATGTAAATAAGCATGAGAGTTCTCACCTGTTTCCAGGTGAACCGTCATTCAAGCTGGGGTGCATTGGCATCCAATATCCCTAGCTGCACGGACATTATAAAGTTCTCCTGAAGACTGTGTAGAGGGATGGAGTGTGGCTCAGTTGATAGAGCGCTTGCCTAGTGTGCATGAAGACTTGGGTTCCATCTCCAGGACCAGATCAACAAGTTGTGCTGATACTCCTGTAACCCAGCGACTGGGTGGTAGCGGCAGAGTGTGAGGAGTTTAAGGTTACCCTCAGAGACATAAACCATGATGACAAGGGCAAGGATTGTGTGGAAACATATTGGGAGACAGCAATCCAGTATGACAGGAACGAGCAATGAGCTACAGGAGAGGAGGCACTGCTGCAGATGATGTCTATGACGGAAGGAGAGAACACAGGCAAGAAACCCCAGAACCAAAACACTAGACTGTTCCTTGGAAAGGAAGTTGCTGGGACTTGAGAGCAGGGGAAATGAACATACGTAAGGGCGGCCCTGCTGGGCAGGCCTGGGAATTCCAAGTAAACTGGAAGTGTACCTTCTAAACCCACAGAAGAAACCTGATGCATGCATTCAAAGTGGAAACAAGGGAGAAAACAAAGAAAATGAGTGGAACACACAGAAAAAGAAGATGTAAACTAATGTTGCAGTGATAGGAGTTAATCTCAAACAGTATGAAAGAGAGTATGTAATGTAAGTTACTAAAAAATGTTGAAAATGAAAGGTTGAAAATAAACGGAATGGATGCCCCTTGGGTGATGAATATGCTTAACTCCCAGTGCCCAGGCGGCAGAAGCAGGTGGAGCTTGTTGAGTTTGAGGCTAGTCTAATCTACAGTGTGTTCCGGGAGAGCTGTGGCAACATATCAGGACCTTGCCTCAAAGATAAATAGATACATAAACAAACAAACAACAAACAAGTAAATACAACATATATGAACCAACATGCAATAGAGACTTCAATACATAATAATGAACAAAACAAAGTATTAGATATTCATAAAGGAACACCAAGGCAAGAGCATGTGACCAGTAGGATCACATGGAGTACCCATGGTACATGGGTATGAGTCAGTACACACCTGTAATCCCAGGACACTGAAGGCTAGGACAGGAGAGTAATAGGCCTCACTGTGGTCCAGTTTACATTGAAAAACCTTGTCTCAAAACAAAAGAAACTAGAGAGATAGGAAGTATCTATAATATAACCCAAAAATACAGCAGCAACAATTATAAAACTTCACGCATGCGGTCACCTTTCTCTGAGGATTTCCTAACCCTTTGCTCTAAAGCCATAGATCCTGCAGCTCAGGTCTGAGAGATGGGGGGGAATAGAAATGGCAGGCAGCATGGCTGTTGAGCTCCAGCTTCTCTAAGTCTTCACAAACCACATACTTAACAAACAAAATATTTATGTGTGGGACTCATTTGGGATGAAAATCAAAATCCTATTCATGTCAGAGAGGGAGGCTCAATAATTTCCCAGAGATGAAAATGATATCTACTGGAGGATTTTTTTCGATACAGTACAACACTAAAATTACTAACCAAGTGATAGTCCCATGACTCTCATCGCTGTACATTAAGTAATACTCAATAACCCCTTGGGTAAGAGGGAGGGAGGAAGGGAGAGAGGGAGAGAGAGAAAGAGAGAGATAAATGAAATTGCAGTATTTTCAGAATGAAATTAAATGAAAATATACATCAGAACTAAGGGTCTGATTCAATCAGTGCTTAGGGGGGGGGTTATGTTCTGTGCACATGTGCAGTAAGGACACATTTAAAATTCGAAACAAAATGTTCATAAAAATAACAAGGGAGGTCCCTCACACAAAAGAAAAAAAGGTAGGAAATAAATAATAAAGGTTAGTACAGAAGCAATGATGGCAGAAGAATATTAACGTTGTACAGTATGGTCCATGTAAGACAGGCCTTGCTCTTTGAAAGCTAAATACAGTTGACTAGAAAGAGAAGATGGGCTAAAATAAATACGGTGCAGTGCAGAGGAAATTGTTCTAGACCAGTGGTTCTCAGTCTCCCTAATGCTGCAGCCCCTTTTTAAGTTCCCCATGTTGTGGTGACCCCAACCATAAAATTATTTTTGTTGCTATGGTAATTTTTTTACTGTACATAAACAGTACAGATGTAGTTTACTATATATAAACAGTATAAAATATTGTTTATGTATAGTAATGTAAGTATCTGTGTTTCCATTGGTCTTAGCTGACACTTATTTAGTGTCCAAAGGGCCCATGTCCCACAGGTTGAGAACCGCTGTTTTAGACCATGAGTGGTCTAAATGATGTAAGGATTGCTGAGACAAACTGATGCTGATCGATGTGGGTAGAAGTGACATGAAATGAATATTCACTAAAAAGAGACAATGCTGGAACCCTTATAAGAAGAAATAGCATGACTAAATCTACACATTGAACAGAAATGGAGATAGAACCAAAAGATCGTCCTAATCAGAGACCCTCGGGGCAATCTGAGTATAGGCAAGTCTACTACACTCTTAAGAAAGAATCAGTCCTTATCGGTTGCCAGCTATTCCATATAGAAAATAGGAAAGTGTCCTGCTTGTTCAATAAGGCTACTGAAACCTTGATCAGAAAGTCTGCTACTGAAGTACTGTGCATTAAAAGTGACAGAAACCTGGCTATCTCAAGCGGTCCTGCAAAAGCAAAATTCAGCCCCTGTTTAGTATTCAGGGGAACTGCATACCTGACAAATTAGAGTACTTCCTTAGAGGTCGCATGCCAAGAAGTTATCAAAAATCAGACTTAATGAAGAAGCTTTAGATATCCATTGTTTCTAATATCAGTGTCCAGTTAGTATACTGGTACCAGTTACTCCGGTAGACAGTGAATTTAGATTTTACAGTGTAAGGACGTAGCATTGTGACTTAGATATCTAAAGATGGGAAGATTAGAGAAGCAGGTTTGGGCAAGAAGATGAGTGTTAAGATCACACCCTATAGTCGCTATAGTCTAGAGCACAGGGCATTGCTACTGCTGTTATATTCATTACCAGATGTCCCTCCCCTCCACACACAGTAGAATAACTGCTGGAATCTGGGTTTCAGCCACACGGACACAACTGTATCTCTAGGCTTGCTTTCCATCATACATCCGAGTAGGGAAATGGCTTTCACTCTGTCTCCATCTTCCAGCTCCCTGGAGAGTATACTCAATCGATAGATCCTCACATGTACCTGGACAGATGCTTAGCTACGAAGGAACCTGGGAAATGTAGTTCTCCCTATTTAGAAATAGTCAGATGGAAGTAGGGATGAATGGAGTCTGAGGGATTCATCTAAAGTGTCTACTACAAATTTTCTCTAACATCTACTCAATGTGACCAATGTTCCACAGGAAAAAAATCAGAAATAACATATCTAAGTATTAAAAGGCAATGGTAGTTATAATGGTCTATGAATAATATGGTTGTCATAACCAGTGCAGTTGGATAACCGATTACCAGAGCTACTGAGCATGGTGGCTTTTGCTTCACTCTCAATCCACAAGAGCCAGTGTCAGGACTGAAGATGCTGCTTACTGGTGCAGCAATTGCCTATCAGGTTCCGGCCTCACTTCCACCAAAAAGCAAGACATACATTGAAACTTGGGGGCTAGAGAGAAGGCTCAGCAGGTAAGAGGGCTTGCTTTTCTTCTAGAAGACCATAGTTTGGTTCCCAGCATCTATGTTTGGTTGCCTACAGCTTCTTGTTATAACTCCAGGGGATCGATACCCTCTTCTGGCCAACTGGGGTACCCACACAAAGGGCACACACAAATAGACACATAAAAGTAAAATTATAAGAAGAATGCTATTTCTAAATTTTAACAATGTAATAAAACATAAATATCACTCAGTGGTAACGAAGACTATATTGTATTCTTGAACCACAATACATAAATCTTAAAAAACTAAAATTCTGATTAGACTAGGATTTAATAAGTTATTCTCCTGGGAATAGTATTATAAAGGCATGATTTCCATCTAAATCAATCTTTAAAATTCAGTCTCAAGCTCTTTCTTGATATTTTATTTTATTTTTAATTAATTATTTTATTTATTTATATTCCAAATGTTGCACCCCTCCCAGTCTCCCCTCCCTGAGCTCTTCACCCCATTCTTCCTCCCTTTTGCCTCTGAGAGAGTGCTCCACCCCAGATATCCCCCTTTTCAGGGGCATCAAGTCTCTACAGGATTCGGCACATCCTCTCCTGCTGAGACCCAAAAATGTAGTCCTCTGCTACATATGGGCAAGGGTCCTCAGAACAGCCCATATAGGCTCTTTGTTTGTGGAGCTGCTGCAGCAATACAGCCATTTGTTGGAGTTCCCAGGGCTGTTTCAGACTCTTTATCTTTAAATAACTCAATAATCTTGTGAAAATCATAGGTAAACTAACTGATTTGATATCAGAATCACAGATGCAGATGTCTACACATAGAATACTTCTGTAACAGATGAGCAGGTGACCAAATGGGAGGAGATGACTGACCAATTTGTGTTCAAAACTCCCTGAAACGGGCTTAAGAGAGGGCTCAGAGCTGAAGAACATTTGTTGTTCTTTCGGAGGACCCAGGTTCAGTTCCTAGCGCCATGGTGGTTTACAACCATTTATAAGTTTCAGGGGACCCAGCACTCTCTTCTGACCTCCAAAGGCACCAGGCATGCCTGTGGTGCACACATACATGCAAACGAAACACTTACATACATAAAATAAATCTTGAAAAATTATAAAATACCACGAGGCAACTGACAAACATGAAAGAGAATGAAATACTTGAGGAAAAATGAGAAAGGTCTGAGCATGTCATTCCCAAGTGTAAACAACACAGGCCACACAGCAGAGGACAAACCATCAAACTCACCAGTCCGAGAAGGAGCTGCAGCAGCAATACAGCCACTGTTAAACTAGTAACAGAAAGCTGAAAACAGGCCCATGTTCTGGTCTGTAAATGCGGGGATTCCCCTGCAGTGGTGATGGGAAGTAGACTCTGGGTGCACTGGAAACCGGTCTAGACTGTCAAACAGAACAAGGACTGATCCAGCTCTCACCCCTCTAGTCATGTGTCCCAAGGACACTACTCAAATCAGTGACTACTCAAATCATGTGAAGTAACGGACACTAGCAAAATAACCTCTAGGGGCGTGGAGGTCCTGTGACATTCTAGTTGAGTGAAGCATGATGGGAGTCCATAAGAAGAAACTTCCAGGCAGAGTAGCAGGTTGAGAACAATACCATGACATTGTTTATGGAGTTAAAAGTGCATGCATGTCTGAGACATCTTAATTTAAATATCATCTTAATAGGTCTTGGCGTTTCAGCTGAGTAGACAAAGTTCTTGTTCTGGTGGTAACTAAACAAACAAAAACGTCAGTAATTGAAGTACATTTGCCATGGGAGTGAATGCCTCAGATGAGGGCAAAGTTGGCTTCAGCCCTTTGTCATCAGTGCAGGCTCGTGGTCTTCCTTTGTCTCTTTCCACATGTGGTGATGGCCGACTTCTGTGGATCTCCTTTTCTTCATGTTTGGGTCCTGTCCGAGGGGATGAGTTTGCATGACTGCCTATTTGCTAGTTGTGTCAGCTCTTGGTAGGTCTCTCAACATGGAGTTCCTTAAGAGATTTGCCATTTGAGCTAATGCCACAACAGCCAACTTAGACAACTCTGGTATACCCTGGCTCACTTCCTAGCAGCCTTCCAGAGGGAAATAACATTGTCCTTCTCAGCACTCCCATCAGCCACTGCACAGTGATGGTCATGACTCTTCTCTGCGTTACAGCACATACACACTTTTCCTGGGACTGTAGGATTCTTCTGATCAGTCCCTATAGGTTTTTGATTCCTAAAATGTTTACCATTTAAGCATCTCCCCTCATCTGGCATCTTTCATAATCTTATTTCATAATCATTTCTGCTGCCGTGGTGGACAGCTGAGCTCTGGTGAATATTACCATTGTAATTTATGATCTACATTTAGTGACACAAAGGATGGCCCTTGGCTAGGTAACCAACAGGACTTTTCCCTCACTGGTGTCATCGTTGATACTACCTGTAATGGATAATGTTCGTCACCAGATCCTGTCTAACACCCTACAAATTCCAGCAAGGTTTGCTTCTGCATTTGTGCATATTTCTATTTTATGTTGTTAATAAATAGAAAATATTGCCCCAAAGGAATTATAATCCAGTTGATTTAGTGTCTTTTTCCACTGTACAAATAAACATTTATTTTGAGTTTATGATATTACTGGATATTTACTGTGGCATATGTTTTTTTTTTCTAGTACCATATTACCATTGGTGGTTCTCTGGACCTTAATATTCTTATCTGAAAAATTAATGAGTCTATATTTTAGACATATACTCGCTTAAAATTTATAACTTGCTTGGTTTTAAAATGCATTTAGATTTAGTGGGTAAGTTGGGATATAAAAACAAGCAGGTGAGAAGTACGAGAATGGCGGGGGCGGGGGAGACAAGGTGTTAAAATTAGAAGCAGTGTGAGGCTGGTGGAGAAGTGCTCAGAGCCTTGTCCATTCTCTGTGCTGCATTGTTTTAATGACTGACTACTACGCAGCTGACAGGAACAGGAACCCAAGTCACACATGGCCAGTATTGGGTCATCGGATGAAACCACCTCTGGGAAGCATAACTGTATGTGGGCCAAGAAGGTATTTTTCTAGAGAACAGTGTTAAAGAGGGTTCAATGATTTCATGACTCATAAATTACCTGTGAACCACTCAACATAGCCCTGGTGAGGCTCTAAGTTACCTTTTGCCCATGCAGATGAGTGTATGTGCTGGGTAGAAGTTTGCGTAGTTAAATTGAATTGATTCGCTGTGCCTGGGGGTTAGGCTACCACCATGTGTAGGGAGGGGCATCAGCAGTTCATCCTCTGCCGTCATGAACTGAGTGGTACCTTCAGTTCTGAATTGGTTTTTTGCTTTGCATTCACTAAAGGAAAAGTTTCTCTCCATCACTATCCAGTAACATCTGTTAGCTTTGGAAGAAGACTTTGGTCTTAGACTTGCTAGAGACTATTCCTGGTGACAAGTGGTTAAGATTGCTGATGCTACCCAAGAGGTAGCACAAGCTCACCCATGCCTCCAGGAGTCTCTGTCTCACTCCGTTTCCCTTCCATGCCCACCCCACTCTCTCCTCAGGACCATTCTTTTATGATCCTCTCTTCCTTACAGTCCTGTCAGGAACAGCAGGTCCCTCATTGAGAGAATGGCTTGAGAGACCTCTATTTCCCACCAGCATCCCTGACTGCTTGCCTCCTCAGGGGGCAGCCTCCTGACTTCTAGGCATCACATAATGGATGGTTCAGTTTTTCCCAGCCACTCATGTCTTGTCAGATGACAAGGATTCCCACAGAATCCGTCGCTCTCCCCAGAACATGTCTAATTCTGTCTTGTCTGTGGAGACTTCTTGTTTTCTAACGATAGGCTAATCTATAACAATGCGATCATTAACTTGTGTCACAGTCACAGATGGCAGTGGCCTGGCTGTGTCCCACAGCATCACAGAGTGAGGCATAGAGAGCCTGCTCAATTTGCTGCGCTGATGGCTCCCTGAAGGCGCTTCAAGCCTTGCTCCACAAAGTACTTCCTTTTAACACAAATTAATGTTCTTTATTTTGCTCAGTGATTTTTGTCAATATATAAGTACTCAGAATTCATTACAGTCACAGTCGCTTGCTTACTTTCCATGCGTGCGTCTTTAATCTGGGGTGATTTATGTGTTTACTGACTGTAGCAGGGATTTTTTTCTGTCAGGATATGTGCTAAGTTATTTGTAGGTACAATACATTTGCTTCATGTTTTCACTGGGTATTAATATTTTGCATTTTCCTCAACTGTATTGACTTGACAAAAATTAAGATCTTCCAGTCAAAATTTTTGTTTTTCAAAGTCTAAATTTGTTTCCTGTTACTTAAGTTGCAGTTGGCAGATCAAAGTTGATGATCTACTTATATGTGATACTGTAATGTGGATCTTGAATATTTTATATTAACAACACAGAATTTTAGCTTTGATGGTGTTGTGTATTGTACATTAGCTTTGTGGTTGAGGGAGAACATTTTTGGTTTTTAGGTTTTTACAAATTTGTGTGTGTGTGTGTGTGTGTGTGTGTGTGTGTGTGTGTGTAAGGACCAGTGGACAATGTCAAGTATATTCCTCCTTCTCTTTTTTTGAGACAGTCTCAGGGTTTCCTGTTGAACCTGGAGCTCACTGATGGGCTAGGCTGGCCAGCCACTGAGTCCCAGAGGTCCTCTTGTCTCCAGTTTGCCAGCATTGGGATTATAGCCATGCTGCCTCCCCACCTGGCCTTTTCCTTTTCATGGGTGCCTCTGGAGATCCACGCATAGGTCCTCCTGCCCTCAACCACTTATTTACTTGCAATTCTGTGAGGTTTGTGAATCAACACTCTACTGCTGATGCCTGCCCATCAGGGAGGTCTGCACTTTAAAAAAAAAGTCCTCTGATCTGCAAGGAAGGGGTGGCTTGTGCCACTAACATCATAAGGCACTTACTGTGTCCTAAGCACTGTGAGTGATTGGAAGGATAATTCAGGTAATGATTTAAAGTAATTCAGAGTCTTTACTTTTTTTTCTATTGCCACCCCAGACATTGAATTAGCTTAGTGGTAGAATTTGGATGAAGTAAGGTATTTTGAATGAATGACAATCATAGCACCTACCCCCACAAAAGATCTCAGTAGAGGGGAGGTGGAGGGGGCGTCTGTTTGGGAATGGACATAGTAAACCTTTATGGTGGGTGTGGAGTCCTGGGTTGGCTTGGGCAGCTTGTTGGACTGGAATGATTTCTCTATGTCCAACTAGGAAGACAGACAGTAGGAGATGGCAGAAGTCTCAGAAAGCACACAGGTTAAATGAGATTAAACGTGTAACTGTCCCCACAGATTTGCACATGCTGTAGAAACTTTGTAAATGGTAGCTTGCATGTTATTGCGTTGCTTTGCTTTGGTGAATTTACTCCGGGAAGATAGGCAGCCTATGCAATGATGCTTGTAGTGTGACAGACATACAACTAGAGACAGCGGTTAATATGAACCACACAGTCTGGTCATTGCTCTCATAGAACTTTCACTTAGTTAAGGGGTTTTAGACAAGTGTGTCTGCTACTGCACCACACAAGCAAGGGCATGGTGAAAACTATGGGTTACCATGGAAATGTATTCCCCTTAAGAAGGGGATCAGGAAAGAATTTGTATTTGGAAGGGTATGTGAACTGAAGGCTAGGCAGGAGCTGGGTTAGAAAGCAGGTCAGGAGAGGGGATATTGCCTTGGACAGTGGGAACATCATCTGTGACCATCCAGAAGGGACATCCTGAGAGTTTGAATACACAGCCCAGGCAGATCCCATGGACCTGGCATGGCAGTCAGTGTCTCTGGTCTGGCTTTGAGAGAATATGGCATCCTTACTTGGAGGAAACACTTGGATCAATTTCGCTGATCTTAGAACGGATGCTGCAGAGCCTGAGACATTGGTGCAGGCAAGACTGAAAGTCAGCAAGGAACTGACCTTGAGTAGCTGTGGGCTGGGTAGGCAGAGGGATGCAAATGTCTCCACACAAGCATGCATGGAATGGGCCTGGCAGAAGGACCCAGGAAGGCAGGTGTTAGGGATCCAGTGGCATTGGGCCAGGACAACAGAAGAGCTGTCCACATGAGAACAACACCCTCTAAGGGCACTGCATGGAACCCCGAGTCATGGGGAACCTTTTCAGGACACCTGGCACCTGCTCAGTGGCCACTTCCTCCAGGCTGGCCTTTGAATACTGAGCGCAATAATCAGATGATCTTTTCCTGGGGAGTGGAATGAACTATCCTGATTAGCTCAGGGTCGGAGCTCGGCCAGGGCTGCTGTGGCCAAAGAGGATAGGGATGATTTCCACACTTTCTTTTCTGTGGCATGCTGAGAAGCAACCAGAAACCCCACTGTTCTTCCTTTTTTTAAAATTTTTTTCATCCTATCTTTCCAGTGCTCATTAACAAAAGAGGGGGGGGGAGCAAAGAAATGAATATAATTAAGCAAAACCTAAATACCATCTTTGTTGTCTCCTCCTGTGGATTCATCATTTCTACCTGTATTTATTGAATATTTACAAAAGGCAGGGTTGGGTTTCAGAGTCCTTCCTGCAGCTGCCATTTTCATTTTGGTTGGAAGATCGAAAATTCCTGGGAGCTTTGATAATGTAGATAGACTTGGCTATGGAAGCTCGGGGTCAGCTCTCTATCTATAGTAGATTTTAGACACCTCAGGTTTGAGCATCCTTTGTGAATTGCTACTTCCACTGCAGCCAATGGAGGCCAGAACCACAATTTGCATTAAGCCTGTTCACCAGCCAGCTTGCTGCCTGGAGTTTGTGCCAAGGTGGGAAGCATTGCAGATGGTGCTGCTGTGAAAGATGCTAGGTCCCCTTGGTGCTTCTGTGGATGATGCTAGGTTACCTTGGTTCTGCTGTGGATGATGCTAGGTTACCTTGGTTCTGCTGTGGAAGATGCTAGGTTACCTTGGTTCTGCTGTGGAAGATGCTAGGTCCCCTTGGTGCTGCTGTGGATGATGCTAGGTTACCTTGGTTCTGCTGTGGAAGATGCTAGGTTACCTTGGTTCTGCTGTGGATGATGCTAGGTCCCCTTGGTGCTGCTGTGGATGATGCTAGGTCCCCTTGGTGCTGCTGTGGATGATGCTAGGTTACCTTGGTTCTGTTGTGGAAGATGCTAGGTTACCTTGGTGCTGCTGTGGATGATGCTAGGTTACCTTGGTGCTGCTGTGGATGATGCTAGGTCCCCTTGGTGCTGCTGTGGATGATGCTTTTCTCAACCAGTGCTTTCTCCCTTGTCTCTTGAAGCCAACCTGAGGGTGTGAAGAGCGGATGCCACATGGTACTACTTGGCCCATGAAAACCAGCAAGAAGTATTCCACTTCAGTCTCAAATCGGGGCTAGGGATATGGCTTAACCTGGCAACTTTCTTCCCTCAACAAACATAAACCCAAGGCTAATCCCCTGAACCCATGTAAAAATCAGGTATGGTGGAGGGGGTTACAGTGCTAAGGTCGCAGAGACCGGTGGATCTCTGTGGCTTGCTGGCCTGCCAACCCAGCCCAGGTGAGTTCCAGGCCAGTGAGAGACCCACCCTTAAGAGACATGGTGACTAGAACCTGACTAAGACACTGAGGTAGACCTCTGCCACCCACACTGCATGCATACACATGTACATGCACACACATACACATATATAAAAGACAATACATAGCAGTCCCAAGGATCACTGACTGCAGGATTGGTCTCTGAGCCTGCAATACCCTTAGCGAGCCACTTTTCTGTAAAGTGTAGGACGGTTACTTTCTGAGTGGCTCTTGCTAGTCTTGTCAGCTTGCTTGAATCGCTGCCTTACATTGGTAACAGACCCTCAGAATCCGCCCTTTGCTTTGCGTAGGGCAGATTCTTAACTCTGAATTGACGCATCTGTCTTAGCTCAGGCTGCCATGACAGAACACCATATAGACTAGGAGGGCTTCAGCAGCAGACATTGATTTCCCGTAGTTCTGAGGATTGCAGGTTCCCTGACCAAGGCTGGTAGAATCTTGTTCTGGCTTTTCTTGTCATGAAGCTCCCAGGCTTCTCTCCACCCCTCTTAGGATTCTTTTTCTTCTTCTTCTCAGATGCATGAGAGAGGGAGAAAAGCAATCCAGTGTCTCTTTAAAGGTCCCTAATATACCCCCACCCCGAAGGCATATCAAGCTATAATTATTGTCTGGAGGCCCATCTCTTAATGCTACCATATTGACAGTAAAATTTTCAGCAGATAAATTGGGGGTCACATGCAAATATGCAGTACCTCACCTCATTTATTTAACTTAAAGGACACATTGGTACATTTTTCTGGAGGAATGTGGGTACATGTGTGTTTATGTATGTGCACAAGTGCACACCTACACACATGCATGTAGATGCATAGACACATGTGAGTGCATGTACACACATGCATACTGTCGTGATTCCAGCTGGATTTTTATTGTTTTTCAAGATCAAGGAAAATAAATCTAGAGAAAGAAACAATAAAATTTTATTAAGAACTTCAAAGGGTCCTTCTCAGTAAAGAGAATAAATTTAGGAAGTGAAAGTTTTGGGGATCACCTTATTAATAGCATTTACACTTATCCAGTCTTCTTTCTTTTCTTAAAAGTTATGGGAAGGAATTAAAAACAGGCTTCCCAGTCTATCATGTGTCACTGAAACCCAAAACACAATAGTGTTTGCCTTGCCCCAAACCACGAGGCTGCGAGTCTGTTGTTTATTTTTTATTACAGCACAGGTCTGGAGCAAGGCTTGTGAATGGCCAAGAGAAACAGGAGACGGGCCCTTTCATCTCGGCTCGACTCGTTATGGGTGACGGGGCCAGCTGCGATTCGGGGCTGCCTGATCACTTCTGAGCATGTTTGTTTATCCTGTGCTCTTTTCAGAATGTGGAGAAACAGAAAGGGAGAAAGCGAGGCAAAGTGTAAATCAGAGTTTACATTTGGGAACAGATTTGAAATTGCAATTAGAGAAAGCTGCCCCATCCCCACCTCCCGGCCACATTTCCCATCCAGGCCCACATGCTTGGGATCTCCTGAAGGTCCCTATACATAATGCAGGATGGTGATGCTTGCTATTCAGACATCACTTTTGTGGGTTCCGCCCCCATGTGGGGGTGGGTCCACCATTGTTGATGGAATTCTAATGGAGGCCTCACCCAGGTGCAATCTTCTAGAATGACACTGTATGCCTGCCTCTGTGTGATGCTGAGCAAGCAAAGGGCAGCTACAAGCAGGGAGTGGTTAGAATAATATTGCTGTTCCCTAGGGACTCTCAGTCTAAGAGCACTGTGTAGACAAGTCCTAATGTGGTTAGACAGCAGTGAGGACAGATGGAGGTGTGTTTGTTGATTGTGTGTGAATGCTGAAGGTGTGCAGATGTGTGTGCTGTGGGTGTGCAGATGTGTGTGCTGTGGGTGTGCAGATGTGTGTGCTGATGTGTGTGCTGTGAGTGTGCTGATGTATGTGCTTGTGGGTATGTAGATGTGTGTGCTGTGGGTGTGCAGATGTGTATGCTGTGGGTATGCAGATGAGCATGCTGTGGGTATGCAGATGTGTGTGCTGTGGGTGTGCAGT